>NW_027526361.1:132910993-133048493 GCF_048455015.1 Haemaphysalis longicornis
TTTCAGGGAGGCTGCACTCCATGCGCACTCTAAAAAAAAGGATACACTTACAGTACTGAATCTGGAATACAATGCCATGCAAGAGGCCGCTTTCACAGAAAAGCTCAGAACTGACTAGTGTGGTGGAATTCGTGAAACACATTCGCTGCTCCCCGCTACATGCGACGTGCTGGGATCGGCCATAATAAATTGTGACATGGCCGATGTTCCGGTATTAGCTCGAAAGCTAATATTAGCATAAACTGAAGTGTTCGGGTAATTTGCCTCCAAATAGCGAAAACGGCAAATACGAACTTCAAATACGAGCGAAAGACCGGCGTCTCCCGGGTGTACGAGAAGTGCCCAAGATTCGCTATCGGCATCAGACGAAGCATGCTGTTTTTGAAAGCAAGTTTGAGAAAGAAACCGTATACCTCCCGATTATTACTTCAACTCGAGCGCTAACTTTGGACTATTGGAAGCCACTGCTGAAAACACAATGTAGAGGGCCGTAGCGACACTGTTTTTCAGCAGAACTTGTATCGTACTTGTGTCGTGTCCTTTCACAGTCCCTGTCCATTTTTTTCAACTCAAGTGTAGGAATGGAATTGATTGCAGGGTTTAACGCACCGACGCAACGCAGGCGATGAGGCGCGCCGTAGTGGAGAGCTCCGGATTAATTTTGACCACCTGGGGATCTTTATCGTGCGCCGAAATCTCGTACACACGGGCGTTTTTGCTTTTCGCCTCCATCAGAAAAGCGGCCGCCGCGGCCGGGAATCGAACCCGCGACCTCGTGCTCAGCAGCGCAACGAGGAATGGAATACCAACTAGGCTAATCGATCACTTAACTAGAACTTCAGGGCTGTACAGTTTTGAATGGCAACAGAGTTGGTAACTGGGGAAACCCATTATGAACGCCCTTATTATCTCATAGTGGAAACCGTCACTATTTCCCATCCACGTGTAGGATGACTGCTGCTTCGACGGTTATGCAGGGTGGCTCACAAAGCTCGAAAACGATAGAGGTGACAGGTGTGCGGATACACCTGCAATGCCAGTCGCTGACGAAATCGTGGACTAGAAAACAAGAAACACCAGTAAGCGAGCTTCAGACACCTATGTAGCATGTGCAGTTCACTCAACAGCGACTCGCAATGTTGAAGGTATGTAACGCTACTAGCACCATTGAAATCTCGTAATGTAGGCGTATCGTTGCTAACCTGTTCGCTTTGTCGCGAGTTGTTGAATGAAATAAGTTAAATTATATATTCTACGCGAATGTAGTGCAAATGGGGACGATGCGCATGCAGTAGTTATACCGTTATTGAATACGACCTCATATTTATGAAGCACGACTCTCCGCTCTATAGCGCCGTACAAAGCACGACTACGGTAATACAAACAAATCAAATGGCCTGCCAACGTCTGGTATCGCGAAAGCCCTGCATTTTATTTCAAGAAATTCGATCCCCCATGTCTGATAGTTAGACTGTTGTGATCACGACCGGCTTTATAGAAGGCGACCTGCCCATCACAGCCGGCTACAATGGGAGCCGGCGTGCCGAAAAATTGCCGTGCAGGAACGGCGTGCTCCATAGGGTGGGGCTAAGTGTATAATCCCCAAACTCGCCAGCTACGTTTCGCTCGCAGTGGGGCCTGCGACTGCTCACATATAATGTAGCGTTCGAACCTATACGCCTCGAGATTCGCGATCGCTGCGCCGCCTGCCGCCGCTTCTCCGCGGCGTTTGCGGGATTAGCGCTGCGTGGCTGATAGGTGGTCATGCAGTGTTTTGGTTCTCTTTCGCTTCTCTTTGCCTTTCCATGCACTAAACAACTTGTTATGGTGACGTCTGCAAGCTAACTGCACGTTTAGGGCACTTGAAAAAAACAGCTGCGTCTTGGTAGAGCGCTCTAACGCCAACAAGAGCTACCCGGGGAGGTGGTTCTGCGCGCTTCTTGGCCGCTCTTGCGGGAGTCGGCGACGGCAGCAACATATCACTGCTGCCACCTTCGAATACGTCAGCACAAGTGAATTATATGTATTGTCGCCTCGTTTAGACCTGATATTGGCACTGTAAGAGGTTGGTTCGTTTTGCAGCGCAGACAACAATGCGGCTTTGCTTGAAATATGTACGTCGTAGAAAAATATGTTTCGGGGATGTGATAACCGAATAGCTGACAAAAACTTGTGCCTTTTATGGGAATATAAGCCACGCGAAAATGTTAAGTACACTCAAAGGCTGTGCATTGTCAGATATGTGCCCACTCATGCCTTACAGAAAGAACCAAGGTATATGTTAATGAAACCACGGGAAAATGAATGGTCTACAAGTCCGGAATAAATAGAATAGTCGTACGGGAATGAAAAAAAAAAACGAGTGCAGCCTCTGAAATGATAAAGGCGTTTGTTTGAGCAAGGTAGTATTCACCAGACCAACTAGATGCTAAATGCACTGATATTTCGCTAGACATGAGAGGGGGGGGGGGGGTAAGGAGGAGGACGCTCAACTATCGTTGTTTACAAATGCGGAGCGCAATCAACGAATGAACGCCTTAGTACTCACACACACAAGCTGCGTGTTCTCTTTTCGTTTGTTTTTCGCCTTCAACGAACGGCTGATCACCCGGAGGACGCATTTTTGAAGAATACAGGGTAGGCAGTTCACAAGCGATACGAGGTGTCGTTGGAAGAGTTGATTGATTGATTGTAGGGTTTAACGCGCCGACGCAACGGAGACGATGAGGCACGCCGTAGTGGAGGGCTTCGGATTAATTTTGACCACCTGGAGATCCTTAACGTGCGCCGAACTCTCGTACACACGGGTTCGTTGGAAGAGTGTCGTATCTGATAAGGGTCTCGGATTTCGGTTTATGCTAGATTCTGCAGTCTCCTTGTGTCATATGACGATGTTTCGAAGAAGAGTTTGGTGACGGACGCGGATTACTCTATAAGCCCATCTTCTCGTGGAGGATAAATGTAACAGATGAATCTTTGCGAGCGCTTACCTCGGGACAAGACGAGCCAGCATTAAATTTGTCGTCGTGTGCTGAATCCGGAGTGTAATTTTGCATTATCCATCGTACTTCTTTGGTACAATGTTTGTGAAATTTATGCCGCGTTGGCTTGTTCATGGTACTGATCAATATCTGATATGTGATATTGGCAGGCGTAACTTGCGCGCTGTCAGGTAATAGTGCTCCGCTGGATTGTGTAAGTGCACAAAGTCGATTTACATCATAGTGTGTATGGCAGCAACATGACCATCGGAGGAAACACTGCTTACGGAGACACTGCCACTAAATTTCAGGGCAGCGGAATTGCAATCAGCTGCATGCAAATGCTGGCTTCGGGACGCCGGCCTGTGACACACGCCCGGCGCTCATATACATCTCACTAAGATCGCGTCATAAACGCTTATGCTCTCGTGAACACACCGTATACGCTTGCAAACAGAGTGCCTGCTCCACGTTATTCGGTATTCCGAACGCGGACAAACGGTAAATCGCTGTCTTGAACGAGCCCCAAAAGCAACGGTGACAGGGGGGAGCGGGCCGGGGACTCCCGCGCCTGCTTTTGAAATGGGCCGCTAGGGGGATTTCAGTGGCGCCCCTACAGGCCGCGCTCGAGGCGTATAAATGCCGTATTTACCGATCACTGCCTATATTACCGGCCAGCAACGATAATTCCCGGTGAAGTGTACCTTCGTTCCTTAGCTATGCAAACGCCAACGTACACAAGTAAACCGCACTGCTACCATATCCGCCAGCTCGACTCGCATCGTGTTTTTTTCTCGAGCATTTTCGTTCATTTAAACATGCGGAAAATTTGTCGACTTTCGCTTTACGTTGAGGTGCTTTCTCCAGACGTGAAACTCGTCTTAGCAGTCCAAAAGTTTACAGGAAGGGCTACAATTTGTATAAACACCCCAGCAGGTTTTTATATACATCTACACATGTATTTTTACACCCTTTCGATTTATTTCTTTTCCTATATGTTGTCTTTTGTATGCCTTATATTCATGTACCTAGTGCATCACCCGAGAAGGCCCTTGCGCTGTTGGTGAGCACTCCACATACATAAATAAATTCTGCGAGTCGAACCACCGGCATTCTTGCGGGAAAACATAGCTTTCCAACAAAGGGAGCACTATATAGACGGCAACCTGTTTAGCGGCTCCGTCGTTTTCACCATAACTGGAGCTTGTAAGAGCTCCGTCATGGTGACTTGCAGACCAACAAATGGCAACGTTTGGCATCGAAGCCGTCCCCGGTCAATGCTTGCAGTGAGAACTACAGTTAGCATCGGGATATCTTTTTCAGCCTTTGGCCGCGTACCGAAGCGATGGGAACCTGGTGAAAAAAAATTGGCTTTACCGCGCGCCTGCCGGGCTTGTTCAGCCGTACGCAACAAATACCATCGTGTACGATATGTTCACTGAAAGTATGATGCAAAAATATTGCAGGGCCTTTCAGCGTATTATTTTGAGAAAGCGTTTCTTTTGCTTGGTTTGTCACCGACCCTCCTTTCAAAGTAGGCTTCAACCTAGAACCTGGGAGCCCGACACACTGCACCTACTTTTTCAAGGTTCCTTATTCATGCTACTGCTACACTGCCTCCACAAGGTGAAGGTGAACCAAGACTGCGCGGGAAATGTCTGATGCAGGCTCGCTTGTTTTTGTTGTTGTTGTTGTTGCTGTTGCTGCTGTTGTTGTTGTTGTTTTTGTTTTTATACTAGTGCTGTGCGTCGTATACCAATGGGAATAGACCACGCGCCGAGTGTTTCTTTCTGTTTTCTTTTTCCTTTTCATTTTGATGCTCTGTATGAGGCAGTACGTGCAAAGTGCTTCTTTCTGTTTATTTTTTTGGTCCATGCTATAGAACAAAGCACGCTTAATATTTTGGGGGGACCCGCCGCGGTGGCTCAGGGGATAAGGCGTTTTGCTGCTTAGCACGAGGACGCGGGTTCGATTCCCGGCCGCGGCGGTCGCTTTTCAGATGGAGGCAAAAAGCAAAAACACCCGTGTGTACAAGATTTCGGCGCACGTTAAAGATCCCCAGGTGGTCAAAATTAATCCGGAGCCCTCCACTCCGGCGCGCCTCATCGCCTGCGTCGCGTCGGCGCGTCAAACCCTACAAGCAAGCAGTTCGCTGCATGAAAAAAACGTGCATTTTGTGGGAGCACAAAGTCTAGCTGCCAAGAAAGATGGTGGATGCGTTTCACATAAAAAGAAACGAAAGCAAGTGTGTCAGCCTGGGAAGCTGTGACGGTGCATGTGCGTCTGTGACGCTGCATGAAAAGGAATTTGTTTTCCTATTGAAAGAGCCAACTCAAGTTGCGGGTGTTTCTTAGTGCGAATGTTTTAGTGTGAATGTCCCTACTAACCACTTTCGTCAGCTTTTTTAGATTAGGCATACCTTATACTATAAAGATAATATTTACATGAGGCAATGCTTCGAGTAAATGCCGTTTTCTTGTCGTTGTGTTCTTTGCGCTCAAATATTTCAGAACAGTACGCAAAAGCTTGCCCACTAATGTCTTTTACTGAGGAGTTTGTGTGCGTGGGTGCGCGTGCGTGCGTGCAGGAAAAATTTGTGAAGTCGGCGTTGCTCAATTTCTAAGAAAGTCAAGTTCTTTCTTTTTGTTTTATGCGTTAGGAGTTTTACTTAGCAATGAATCATCCCACGGTACTGACTTGTGTATTGAGAAATATCGCAAATGCTGTGGTGTATTGCACATTTATTGATCAAGACCACTTCATTATACCAGTTTAGACGTTAAAGATTCCCAGGTGGTCAAAATTAATCAGGAGCCCTCCACTACGACGCGCCTCGTCGCCTTCGTTGCGTCGGCACGGTAAACCCTACAACGAAATCATTATTCCTGTTTAGATTAGCGGGGCACAAACGAAAATAGTGACTTGTTGCTTCTGGTCACATATGAGTAGTTTGAGCCATTGCGTCTTTTTGTAAGTATGGTAGTACTGAAAGAAGAGATTTCATGGTTTCAGCTTCCTCGCATTACAAGTACACAAGTCGCTTTGTGTCGAGGAAGGGAACGATAAAAAAATTAAGAAAACACGTGAAAGTCTCTTTGGTGTAGCGGGAACTTATTGAGAAAGTACCGAGGTTGGGATGAAGGGTATGAAAAAAAGTTCCTTCTATGACGTAGCTCAACGGTAGCTCGTAAACTAGCAGCGAATGCACTTGTACAGCTGTAGAGGCGAAAAAAGAAGCACGCAACGTCCTTCATAGACAATGAGCGTTGTTCCTCGTTTTTAAGGACCACGTGCCCTAGCCTTTGCTTACCCCACTGAACACAGGCTAATAAGATGCGCTAATTTATGCCAACGATTCTTCCTACCATCGCCATGTAGTAGTCAGGCAGCGAAGAACCTGCTTCACTCGTTTATTTTTTGTGGAGCCAATAACACGGTAAACATAAAAAACGGCTCCAGAGAGGCCTAGTAAGAATACACTGAGCATGCCAGAAACCAATAAGGTTAGCAGACCAGGCTATGTCCGCCTTATTAAACAATACTTACTTACTTACTTATCCTCTACGACGTACCAAAAAAGGTATCTTTTTATGTAACGGCTCAACCTTTCCATCAAAGGAGTATCGTTCTTTGCTTTTTTGTTCTTACCGGCCAACTTCTGGACATGCTAGTCTGTTTGCGCTGCTCCATGCTACTAACAACAGAGGGTCCTTTTCCTGCACCGCATGTTTCTTCTCCCACCGCTCTTCTTGCTGGCCTCAAAAATATTTCACTATGATACGCATGGATGTCAATTGCCTTTAAAAAAATGATGCGTCATCTCAACTCTGCGGAAGTGGCTGTCCGACTAACATCATCATCATCAGCAGCAGCAGCAGCGGCAGCAGCCCACTCAGGTCCACTGCAGGATGAAGGCCTCTCCCATCGACCTCCAACCACTCCTGTCCCGTGCCGCTCGAATCTATTCTTTGCATCAGAATTTTCTTATTTCGCCCCTGCATGGAGTAATTGGCCTTCCTCTTTTTCAAGAACCGTATCACGGTGTCCACTCATAAACCCTGGCTGTCCACCGATCGTAATTTCTCCGAATTACGTGGCCAGCCAAAGTCCATTTCTTTTTCTTCATTTGAAATATGTTATCTGCCACTCTAGTTTGTTCCCTAATCCAGGAAGCTTATATTTCCTCTTTCGAAGTGTTCTTCCCGTCGTTACTCGTTCCATGGCCTGTTGAACCGATCGAAGTTTATTTGAAGCTGTTTAGTGAGGCGCCAAGTTTCCACTCCGAATGTCATCCCCTCACAATTATTTCCAAACCTGCGACTGAAAGTTATCTATGACTGGCAGGCCCGGATCGTTTTGTGCGCAGGCTTTCACATTTCTCCCAAAGTAGACCGCGTTTATCCCGCCCCAGAACCCGCGGCCAAGTCCGGAGCCAACGCCGGCGCTACCAACGCAAAGGAAATTCTGTGCGCCCGGAAATTTTCATTTACCTTTTTTGCTTGCCTCCATGGGTGAAGTGAGTGCGAAGCCGCCATGGGGCTTTTTAAAGGAGGTGGTCGACACCTTTCACTTTCTTACTTCGACTTTTTCCCTGCATTATCTGTTTACCCTTGCCAGGAAGGCTTTGACGAACACTTTATTAAAGAGTCTCTTCCCAGTGCCGGATGGGATTGTAGCTTGTGGAAGTACCGCATGCCTGGCAGGCATCCGGAACCCCATTGCCCAACGAAGTCCATTTTACGGCAGCAGGCTGCGTTGGTGCGGACAATTTATGCAGCGCAAAGCCAGTCACCAGAATGGCTGCATCTGTTGGACGCGCGCGTCTGCTTGTCGGAGTTATGACGGACGGGACATTTCAGCTGTAGTGATGTGCATCTTCTTGGATGACTGATAGCTTTTATAGGCTGTAATAATTGCAGGTTTCTATGCAGTAAAGCAAAAAAAGATAGCTTAATCGGATATACGCTTATTTCGTAACGCGAGGAACCCAGATTAGAATCTGCACACGGGAAGCTGTTTTTTTTTCTTCCCAAATCGCTGCACAAGTTATTCTTCTCCGCCACTACTAACCTCGTACACCTCGGGCCTTAGGGGATTCTCAGCTATTAGGTTGCCGATTTCACGGCGTAAAGGTGACGGGTTCGATTCCTTGGACGTTTTTTTTTTCTTGGGGCTTCGGGGTTTTTTGGTGCGACGGACGAATTTGTGTGGGCCTAAACACCTCTGCTGTCAAAATGGTTTCCAATAAATCCAGGAAATACGGCATACTACAGGATTTCCCGCTCAATATAATCCAAACGCCAGTGAATATAATCCCAGCGCCAGTGAATATAATCCAGGCGCCAACCAATATAATCCAGGCGCCAACCAATATAATCCAAGACCCACGCAGTGCACAACACATGACAGCGCTTGGTAATTTAGTTGGCAACCAATACCATTCGGGCGCAGTGTATTTTCATCCAAGTTAGATGAACTAGGTTACGTGACCAGTTTAACCAGACGACCTAAGAACTGCGCAATAAAACAGTCACGTGACTATCCAGCACTCTCCCTAACTACTATAGTGAATACGAGGATGGTGTTATGGGTATGAATTATCGGATTTAAATTGCTCGCTTAACTCGAAATTTTAGGGGAAACTGCCACAATGCCTAACTCTCGAAACCCAATACGGGCACGTTCGGTTTAATTAATTACCTAATATAGCTACTTAATTGATTATTCGTTAGTCATTGATTTGGATAAAAGTCAAATTGATGTAACCAGGGCTTGTGAAGTACCAAAATAATGGTCTCCATAAGGGGAATCACGTGGGAGAAATAAAAAATTGCTTCCTGCTTATGGTCATGAGATAGTCACGTTAGTCATAGATTGCATTAAGTGTCAGAGTAATGCCACTAGGGCTTGTGAGGTATCAAATTAAACGTCTCGATAAGTGGTATCACGTGAGACAAATAAAAAATAGCTTCCCGGTTGTAGTCATGAGAGTCACGTGAGCCCTAGATTGGGTTAAAATTCAAAGTGATGGCACTAGGGCTTGTGAGGTATCAAATCAAAGGTCTCGATGAGAGGAATTCTGTGAGAAAATTAAAAATTCCTTCCAGGTTAAAGTCATGATAACAGTCACGTGAGTCATAGATTGGGTTAAAAGTCAAAGATATGTCACTATGGCTTATAAGGTATCAAATTAAAGGGCTCGATGAGCGGAATCACGTTGTACAAATTAAAATTTGCTTCCTGGTTATAGTCATGGGATAGTTACGTGACTCACAAATTGGGTTAAAAGTCAATGTGACGTCACTGTGGCTTGTGAGGTACCAAATTAAAGGTCTGGATGAGGGGAATCACGTGGGACAATTTAAAAATTTCTTCCTAGTTATAGTCATGATAATAGTCACGTGATTCACAAAATGGGTCAAAAGTCAAATTGACGCCAGTAGGGCTTGTGGGGGATCAAATTAAAGGTCTCGATGAGGGGAATGACGTAATACAAATTAAAAATCTCGTCCTGGTTATAGTCATGAGATAGTCTCGCGAGTCATAAATTGCGTTAAAAGTCAATGTGAGGCAACTAGGGCTAGTGGGGTGTCAAAATAAAGGTCTCGATTACAGGAATCACGTGACACAAATTAAAAATTGCTTCCTGGTTATAGTCATGAGATAGTCACGTGAGTCAGATTGGGTTAAAAGACAACTTGATGTCGCTAGGGCTTGTGAGGTATCAAATTAAAGGTCTCAGTGAGGAGAATATCGTGGGAGAATTTAAAAATTGC
The DNA here is from genome assembly GCF_048455015.1 of Haemaphysalis longicornis. Taxonomy (NCBI): domain Eukaryota; kingdom Metazoa; phylum Arthropoda; class Arachnida; order Ixodida; family Ixodidae; genus Haemaphysalis; species Haemaphysalis longicornis. The sequence continues at coordinate 132,920,751 of NW_027526361.1, forward strand.
TTCCTGGTTATAGTCATGACATGGTCATGTTAGTCGTAAATTACGTTAAAAGTCAATATGTGGCTTGTGGGGTATCAAAATAAAGGTCTCGAATGAGGGGAGTCACCTGGGAAAAAAAAAATTGCTTCCTGGTTATAGTCATGAGATAGTCGCGTGAGTCATAGATAATGTTAAAAGTCAATATAATGCCACGAGGGCTTGTGAGGTATCAAAATAAAGGTCTCGATGAGAGGAATCCCGTGAGGAAATTAAAAATACCTTCCTGGTTAAAGTCATGATAATAGTCACGTGAGTCATAGATTGGGTTAAAAGTGAAAGATATGTCACGATGGCTTATGAGGTATCAAATTAAAGAGCTCGATGAGCAGATTCACGTAGTACAAATTAAAAATTACTTCCTGCTTGTAGTCATGAGATAGTTACGTGAGTCATAAATTGGGTTAAATGTCAATATGACGCCGCTAGGGCTTGTGAGGTATCAAATTAAAGGTCTCGAGGAGGGGAATCTCGTAGTACAAATTAAAAATCTCGTCCTTGTTATAGTCATGAGATAGTCACGTGAGTAATAAATTGCGTTAAAAGTCAATATGAGGCAACTAGGGCGTGTGGGGTGTCAAAATGAAGGTCTCGATGAGAGGACTCACGTGACACAAATTAAAAATTGCTTCCTGGTTATAGTCATGAGATAGTCACGTGAGTCAGATTGGGTTAAAAGTCAACTTGATGTCGCTACGGCTTGTGCGGTATCAAATTAAAGGTCTCGATGAGGAGAATGTCGTGGAACAATTTAAAAATTTGCTTCCTGGTTATAGTCATGAGATGGTCACATTAGTCGTAAATTACGTTAAAAGTCAATATCTGGTGACGAGGGCTTTTGGGGTATCAAAATAAAGGTCTCGATGAGGGGAGTCACCTGGGACAAAATGAAAATTGCTTCCTGGAAAATTGCTTTCAACACACCGTCAGCCTCAAGAAAGAGGCTGATGGTGTGTTGAAAAACTTGTTAATTGGATTTTAATGATGTCGCGGGACTCCTACGGATGATTAATCAGTCACGTGACTTACCATGACGTTTATTTTTCACGAGCAAAACCATCTTAGGTATCAAATGATCGCCATTCATTTGCTTGTTTGCGGTATGTGCAAAAATTTGTCTTAGCAAACATTATTCCCAAAGATGTCGCATGATTTCCATGCGTCATGATTTAGTGACGTGACTCACCATGAGGGTAATTACATCACGAGAATTGGCATGATGGTTATGAAAAAAACACTGTTGAATTGCTTGTTTACGTGATGCGGAAAAACTTATTGTAATAGTGAACATGCCTCCTTTTGATGGCGCATGATTCCTATAAATCATGAATTGGTCAGGTGACTTACTATGAGGTTTATTACACGACGAGTATTGGATCATGGGTGTCAATAAACGCTGTTTAATTCCTTGTATTTGAGATGTGTACGAGAATCTTGTCATGGTGAATGTGATTCCTTATGATGACGTATGACTCCAATGGATCATGAATTATTCACGTGACTTACGATGAAGTGTATTACATCCCCAGTACTGGCATCATGGGTGTCAATAAACGCTGTTTAATTCCTTGTATTTGAGATGTGTACGAGAATCTTGTCATGGTGAATGTGATTCCTTATGATGACGTATGACTCCAATGGATCATGAATTATTCACGGGACTTACGATGAAGTGTATTACATCCCCAGTACTGGCATAATGGGTGTCAAATAAACGCTGTTGTATTACTTGCTTTACTGATGTGCAGAGAAAGCCTCTTATTGTGAACATGTTACCTTAGAACTCGTATCACACCTATTTATCTTGAATTATTTATGCGAGTGGTAAGGTTTATTATACCACGATTAATCACATCATAGGTATGAAATAAATACAGTTGGACAGCTGCTTACGTGATGTCAATTTTTTTTTCTTGTGGTGCACGTGATTACGGATTATATGGCATGGTTCCTAATTATCATAAATATGTAATGTGACATACCATGAGGCTTACTAAGTCACGCATACTGTCACCGTATATATCCAAGAAAACGCCATTGAATCGTTCTTCACGTCCTTTGTGAATACATGCTTTTGTGAATACGTGGGTTATTGCAGGCACATCCATTTGAAAGTACAAAGAGGGGCCTGGTTTCGCGAATGTAGTACGCTTCATGATACACTGTCATGACAAACACCGATGTGTTATTATTTAGGATATATATATATATATATATATATATATATAGTAAGCCATGGTAAGGTGTATATATATATAGTAAGGTGTAGTAAGCCATGACGGAACTGTCATGAAGAGTACTACACCGATGTGTTTTCAGCCTTCGCGAAACCAGGCCTTTCTTTGTGCTTTTAAATTGAAGTGCCTGCAATCAGGCACTATAGCAAAACGCGTGTATTCACAAATCACGTAATGGCGTTTTCTTGGATATATACGGTGAGAGTACGCATGACGTCATAAGCCTCATGGTATTTCACATTACATATTTATGATAATTAGGAACGATGTGATATCATCCGTAATCACGTGCAAAACAAGAAAAACATTTTGACATCATGTAAGCAGCAATTCAACGGCATTTATTTTTTACCTATGATGTGATTACTCGTGGCATAATAAACCATATAACTCGCATAAATATTTCATGATCAATAGGTGTGATGCGAGTTCTAAAGTAGCATGTTAACAATAACAGGCTTTTTCCTCACATAACGAAAGCAAGCAATTCAACAGCGTTTATTTGACCCCCATTATGCCAGTACTGGTGATGTAATACACATCATAGTAAGTCACGTGACTAATTCATGATCCATTGGAGTCATACGTCATCATAAGGAATCATATTCACTATGTCAAGATTCTCATACACATCTCGAATAGAAGGAATAAAACAGCGTTTATTTGACACCCAAGATGCCAATACTCGTCGTGTAATAAACCTCATAGTAAGTCACGTGACCAATTCATCATTTATAGGAGTCATGCGCAATCAAAAGGAGACATGTTCACTATGACAATAAGTTTTTCCGCATCACATAAACAAGCAATTCAACACGGTTCTTTTCATACCCATGATGCCAATCCTCGTGATGTAATTAACCTCATGGTGAGTCACGTGACTAAATCATGACGCATGAAAATCATGCGACATCTTTGGGAATAATGTTTGCAAAGAGAAATTGTTTTGCACATACCGCAAACAAGCAAATGAATGGCGATCATTTGATACCGATGATGCTTTTACTCGTGAAAAATAAACGTCATGGTAAGTCACGTGACTGATTAATCATCCGTAGGAGTCACGCCACATCATTAGAAATACAATTAACAATTTTTCAACACATCATCAGCCTCTTTCTCGCTTATGTAACTTTCTTTTTACATTCGGGTGGACGATAACGAGCTCTGAGGCATCACTTTGACATTTAACCCAATCTATAACTCACGAGACTATCTGATCCCTAAACAGGAAGCAATATTTAGTTTGTCTCACGCAATTCTCTCATAGAGACATTAAATTTTATACCGCACAAGCCTTAGCGGCATCATTTTGACATTTAACCCAATTTATGATTCGTGTGACTATCTCACGACCATAACCAGGAAGCACTTTTTTATGTGTTCTAAGTCTTTCCCCTCATCGTGACCTTCAATTTGATAGCTAAAAAGCCTAGTGGCATCACTGAGTTTTAACCCAATTTGTGACTCACGTGACCATCTCATGAATATAACTAGGAAGCAATTTTTAAATTGTCCCACGTGATTTACCCTCATCGAGGCATTTAATTTGATACGTCACAAGCCCTAGTAGCATCACATTGACGTTTAACATAATCTATGACTCATGTGACTATTTCAATGGTTATAACGAGGAAGCAATTTTAAATTTTTCCCGCGCGATTCCCCTCATCGAGACCCTTATTTTGATACCTCACAAGCCCTAGTGGCATCATATTGACTTTTAACCTAATCTGTGACTCACGCGACTAGCTAATGACTATAACCAGGAAGCAATTTTTTATTTGTCCCATGTGACTCCCCTCATCGAGACCTGTATTTTGATACCCCACAAGGCCAGTGGCCACATATTGACTTATAACTTAATTTGTGAGTCACGTAACTATCCCATGACTATAACTAGAAAGCAATTTTTTAATTGTCCCACACGATTCTCCTCATCGAGACCTTTAATTTGATACCTCACAAGCCCTAGCGACATCAAGTTGACTTTTAACCCAATCTGACTCACGTGACTATCTCATGACTATAATCAGGAAGCAATATTTTATTTGCCCCACGTGACTCCCCTCATCGAGACCTTTAATTTGATACCTCACAAGCCATAGCGGCGTCATATTGAAATTTAAACCAATTTTTGACTCACGTAACAACCTCATGACTACAACCAGGAAGCAATTTCTAATTTGTGCCACGTGATTCCCCTCATCAAGACCTTTATTTTGATACCCCACAAGCGAAATTGGCCTCAAGTGTACTTTTAACGTAATATGTGACTCACGTGACCATCTCATGACTATAACTAGGAAGCAATTTTTAAATTGTCCCACGCGACTCTCCTCATCGAGACCTTTATTTTGATACCTCACAAGGCCCAGCGGGATCAAGTTGACTTTTAACCCAATCTATGACTCACATGACTGTCTCATGACTATAACTGGGAAGCAATTTTTAATTTGTCCCAAGTGACTCCCCTCATCGAGACCTTTAATTTCATACCACACAAGCCCTAGTGCCTTCATATTGACTTTTAATGTAATCTATGACTCACGTGACTATCTCATCACTATAACCAGGAAGCGATTTTTAATTTGTACTACGTGATTCCCCTCATCGAGACCTTTCATTTGATTCCTCACAAGCCCTAGTGGCGTCTCTTTAACTTTTAACCCATTTTGTGAATCACGTGACTATTATCATGACTGTACCTAGGAAGAAATTTTTAAATTGTCCCACGTGATTCCCCTCATCCAGACCTTTAATTTGGTACCTCACAAGCCACAGTGACATCACATTGACTTTTAGCCCAATTTGTGAGTCACGTAACTATCTCGTGACTATAACCAGGAACAAATTTTAATTTGTGCTACGTGATTCCGCTCATCCAGCCCTTTAATTTGATACCTCATAAGCCATAGTGACATATATTTGACTTTTAACCCAATCTATGACTCACGTGACCCTCTCATGACTACAACCGGGAAGCTATTTTTTATTTGTCCCACGTGATACCACTTATCGAGACGTTTAATTTGATACCTCACAAGCCCTAGTGGCAATATTCTGACATTTAACCCAATCTAGACTAACGTGACTATCTCATGACCATAAGCAGGAAGCAATTTTTTATTTCTCCCACGTGATTCCCCTTATCGAGACCATTATTTTGGTACTTCACAAGCCCTGGTTGCATCAATTTGACTTTTATCCAGATCAATGACTAACGAATAATCAATTAAGTAGCTATATTAGGTAAATAATTAAACCTGAACGTGCCCGTATTGGGTTTCGAGAGTTAGGCATTGTGGCAGTTTCCCCTAAAATTTCGAGTTAAGCGAGCAATCTAAATCCGATAATTCATACCCATGACACCATCGTCGCATTCACATAGTAATTAGGCGAGATTGCTGGATAGTCACGTGACTGTTTTATTGCGCAGTTCTTAGGTCGTCTGGTCAAACTGGTCACGTAACCTAGTTAATCTAACTTGGATGAAAATACACTGCGCCCAGATGGTATTGGTTTCCAACTAAATTACAAAGCGCTGTCATGTGGTGTGCACTGTGTGGGTCCTGGATTATATTGGTTGGCGCCTGGATTATATTGGTTGGCGCCTGGATTATATTCACTGGCGCTGGGATTATATTCACTGGCGTTTGGATTATATTGAGCGGGAAATCCTGTAGAAATGGGTGTCCGATACCGCCCACAAAAAACAATGCCATTAGGCAGTGTGATCAAGAGACGTTCTAGAGCTTGATTGTTTATCAGCAAGTCACGCAGAACATTGTATAGCAGTTACACGGCTTAATCTAAAAAGCAACACAACCTCCACGTGAGCGGTTGTTTCTAGAACTGTAAACGGCATCGCATCCACTGATAAGAAACTTTTTTTTCTTGAAGCAAAGTTTCCGATAAGTCTATAACATCGAACGTGAAACTGTGTTTCCCAAGAAATATCAAAAGCAAGCCTTCATTTTTTCGAACACTACCTATGTTGTAGTGAACCACAGAAAAGCTGGGCTTTTTTTGTAGTGTCCTTCACCTAAATAAGGGAGAACACCAGTTGAAAATGCACAAGTAGAAAAGGCAGATTACGTTAAGAGTTTAAACAACCTTTTCAATGCGTGCCTCGGACATTTATACGTATTGTTATCGTGAATTTTCTGTTTTCCTTATGAGGATTTTTCCTTCAGTCACCCACGCAAACTTCCAGTACTTGTCACCTTTTGCCTGGACGCGTTGCCTAGCAGAACCTTGCTCATTGGGCACAAGTGATCGTTGAAATTAATCGGCACATTAGACTCCGAATCCAGCACGGACGTGGTGAGCCTTTGCTTTTATGCTTTCGCCATAAACTGGTCATACCTCTCACTCGAAAAAAAACTTGAAAACAATATTTGGCTTCTCCTTATATTCTGTAGGGACGCGGTGGATGGCGTCAATGTCCGTAACGCTCAGTTCGGTTTTCAAACAACGAGCTATAGTGTCATCCTGATTTGCGGCAGCGACTCCACAGCGGTCGGCTCCGCACCTTTGATTTCCAAGTTCTTCCTGAGGCTGTACTGCTTCCGTTATATTATCCCTTGCCGCATCTCGCTAACTAGTTCAATCAGCTGGTTTGCATCAGTACTGTCTTCTAGCTATTTTTGCTTAGCTGCAGAAACGTCGCGACACACATTTTGGATGTCAGTCATAAACTGCTCAAAGTTCACGCTCATATCAGTCATGAATGAGCGTAAAAAAGCCCTTCATCGCTGCATTCATCCGGATTTGCGACCAAAAAAACTGCCCGTCTACATGCTGTTCGTTCGCACTTCTAAGTTCCGCAAAGTGGTTTCATCGATGCTGCGCCTGCCCGGGCCGCGCTGGTTACTACCCAACGGAAAACAGTCGCCGCCTGTGGAAGCATCCCGTGCCGCCTTTTTCGACAATCAACGTGGCGTGCGCTGCCTCTACGCTTCCGTGTATAGTTGAAGAGAAATCACGTGTGTCCCTTTCCTCGCTGGGTGCATCCGCACCTGGTCTGCGCGTGGGACCCTGCGTGGTGGAGCTTTGCTCACTCCGCCTACTCCACCTGGCTGCTCGGCGTAAGAAGCCCTTGATCGCTGCATTCATCGGGATTTGCGACCAAACCAACTTCCCGTCTACATTCTGTTCGTTCTCACTTCTTGGTGAGTGCTTTAAAACCGTCGTAAATAGATTTGTCTCGGGACAGTGCTCTTGTTTGATCGTGGATCCACCCTTTTGTGAGCGCACATGGGAAATTATTTGTCGCCGTACTGGGCCCGAATCGGCACCTTCTCTCTTCGCAAATGGTTGAAATCAAAGCCACTGTAGTGTTGTAGCTATGTGCTCGCACTGTCCTGCTATCCTCGCGCATCTCTAGTTCTTGCCATTTACATTGCAACAAGCCTACTGATATGTTCGGGCAATGTCAAATTGAACCATGGCCCTGACAAACTAGATGCCATTCTCGCTAAGCCAGACACCCTCTATTCCCAAAACAGGGAGTTTCAGAACGAAACCAGAGAAAAGCTGAGCGTCATAGCCAGCAAAAAAGATGGTCTTGTGCAACGTGTGTCTGTCGTAGAGGCAGCTGCCAAAGGATACTACGAAATTAAAACAAGCGTCCAAGAATCCTCTGTCCAAGTGAATAACCTGCAAGCAACTGTGCATTCTTTTCTGGCTCCCTAGATGAGCTCGAGAAGGGGCCAAAAAGAAATAACTTAATTACCAAAGGTATTCCAGAGAAAAATGAGAAGACCTTGAACGAAACCGAAAAAACTGTTCGTACTTTTTTTCAAAGTGAACTGTGTTTAAGTGTCGGCGATATTGAAAGAACACATCGTCTGGGGCGCTAAAGGGAAGGTTTTCACAGGCTCATCATTGTTCGCTTCTTTAACTTCAAAAGTAAGCAGGAAGTCTTTTCAAACGCGTCAGAGTTAAAGGAGCGAAGTAATGAAAATAATGTATGGTTCGAAGATGACTACACAGCAAACCTGCGTGGTATCAGGGAGCGGTTTGTGGGACTTCGGCAAAGTGCACCGCCAGGAGGAAAAAAAAGTTCGCCTCAATTACGACAAGCTTTACGTGGATTATCAGATTTACGTCTACGATCCAGCCTCTGATGCCATTGTACCGCACAAAGCCGTTCCTGATTCCGCGCAAATGTCCTCTCCTAAATGACATCAGTGCACGAGCTACCCAGGTCTTCATAACGAACATTTGCCTTTGTCATGTTTGCTGGAAAATTTCCGCAGCTTATTGCCAAAACGAGACCTTATTTCTGCCCTTATAACGTGTATCCCTGACATATTGGAACGAAACATGGCTCTGTGACGACACACCTGTCACCTTTTTGTTGTTTCACTCAGAATATAATGTCTTCAGAAAGGACAGAAAGACATCGCGTGGTGGTGGCGTGATAATCGCTGCCCGCAAGTCTCTCAACTCTATTCCCGTTCCAATCTCAGCCTCTTCCATTGAGACATGCATGGGCTCTTGTACGCTCCCCTTCTTCAAATTCTTCATGCGTTCTGATTGGCGCGAAAAACTCCAGCCACCTCCAGCAAACTCCACCAAACTCCAGCTCTGAATTCCTAACTGCTCTAGAGGCCTAAATCGAATACCTTCACTGTTCTTTCCCGCGGGTTCCAATAATTAGGGCCGGTGACTTTAATTTTACCTTTATTGACTGGCTCGGCAATCAAGTAGACAGCTCCTCCTCAATCAGGCATGAGTGCAACGCCTTTCTGCAGTTACTAGGTACTTTCTCGTTGCAGCAGATGGTTAAAGGGACAGACAACCATTTTTGTTGAGTATATATTCTCTATCCCAAATGAAAGGGCATCCCTTAAAGCATCCTGACGAGAAATGGTTTTGCTGATAACGCCCTAGAACGTTTTAAATCGAAATTTTTAGATCTACGAGCCTTATGTGTCCCTACCAAAAATAATGCTGGCAATGATGAGATAAAGTAGCTCGGCAACATACTTTTGTCTGTATGCGAAATGAAAAACGATATTTAAAAACTTGTCCTCAGGTAAAAACTTTGAATCGCAGGCTTTCCTGTTCCTTTGTGTGTTTTTTTCTCAATGCAACGGTCGAATTTTGCACGAATGCGCCATCTTTTGGGATAGACCATATGTAGAATCTGGCTTCACGTTGTGGAGGTGGGAAGTTCGATTCTCCCCGGGCGCGACGTTTTTTTTTTTTTAAGCAGCCGTTGGCGTATTTGGAAACTGAATTCAAATATTTTGGCAGAACAAACGCCCCTGACTCAGGCAGAATCGTCAAAGCTCCTTCACTGGGTCTGTTTACTGAACGCCGCCGTTGATTCTGGGCATGGAGACTCAGCCACACTGAGAGCGACCCAGCGAAGGCGGGTGGCGTGTCTTTAAAATTTTCAAAATATTGTTTAGAAATAGATATACAATTTAACCTTGTACTAATACTAGTGTTAAAAGGTTTTCAATGCGTAAATGAACGTTTCAGCAGTTACAGTAGCTGCTAGGTTTGCAGGTCAAGTGACAGGGACCCATATTGTAGTGTCAAGTTTCGACACTACGAACCACCAACCTTCCGATTTCAGGAAGTTTGCTGCCAAATTAAAACTACTTCCGCCAATTTGTTTATAAATTGCTTGTGGTTACCGGACTATACAAAACGCTGGCTTTCATATGAGCTAGAGAACATATACGCGACAAAAATCGGTTGTCCGTCCGTTTAAAGAACCCACTCGAGGTCAAGCCACTCTTGACATCGTTTGCACAACTCACCCTCAAAGCATTACAGTGAAGGTTCTTGAGGAGATAAGTGACCACAAATTAGTACAATTTAATTTTGACTCTGCCTCAACATTCCAAAAGAATAAAAAAACAATATAAATTCATTTACGAATATTCTAAAGCAAACCTATCCGCGATCAACGAATTCCTAAATGATTCGCTGGTAAAAGATGAACACACGTTCAGGTCTAGCACAGTAGAAGAAAACCGGGTTTTATTTAAGGAAGCCTTGTTGCATGTCAGGGACCACTTTGTGCCAAAATTACGTATCTGCCCTTCAATTCAGAGTACTTGGTTTACAGTTCATGTAAAAAGAGCTATTGCGAAAAAGAAACGAGCCTTGAAAGCTGCGCAGCCTTCGAATCAGCCTGATTCCTGGCATAAATAGAAGTATGCGTCCCGCAACTGCAACGGCATGGTTAAAAAAGCATAGACTTGCTTTTTCAAGAAAACATTGCCTGGTTTGCTCAAGGACAACCCGAAGGACTTCTGGAACACCATCAATCCTAAGCAACGTAACGGGAGCAAAACCCCCACTGCAAAAAGCAGATTTCTTTCTCCTTTACAAATAGCTGAGATGCATAACAGAACATTCTCCTCTGTCTTCACCACTGAAAGCTCTCCACCGCCTCTGCATGTTGCCTCTCATCCTGAGTGCTCCGTAATGTCCGATATTTTGATAACCTTGGAGGGTGTTTCAAGAGCCATACAACGTGTACCTAACAGATATATTCCCGATACTGATCAAATATTATCGAAATTATGAAAGCTAACGTTGATGCAGTCTTCCTCTTTTCTTTGCAAGTTGTTTCAGCAATCTCTCAACGAAAACATCTTGCCTAATGACTGGAACTTAGCTTTAGTTGTTCCCATTTATAAGGCTGGTGACCAGACCAACTTGTCTAATTACAGGCCCATATCTTCGACTTCTATTCCCCTGCAAAATTTTGGAGCATATTGTGTACACTAACATTATGCAACATCTGTCTTCCAATAATCTTCTTTTTCCAAATCCGCACGCTTTTCAACGTGAGAAATCCTGCGAATCTCAGATGTTCGAATTTGTAACGGATATACACACCAGTATACACTCAAGCAACCAAACTGACACAATTTTCGTGGACTGTTCGAAAGCTTTTGATTTAGTTCCTCATCAGCGCCTAGTATCAACATTACAAAGCTTCTACCACACTACGATTGTGTGGATAAAAATTTCTTAATGAATAGATCTCAGTGTGTCACAATAATAATACCATCTCGTCACCTGTTTAAGTTACATCCGGGGTGCCGCAAGGTTCTGTGTTGGGTCCGCTACTATTTTTGGTGTACATCAATGACATCCCCGACTTCATTTCATTTCAGATCCGTTTCTATGCTTACGATTGTATTCTGTACCACGAAATTGAATGCACAAATGATTCTCTGCTCCTATAAAAAGACTTAAACGCCCTTTTATCCTGGCGCGCTAAGTGGCTAATGCGTATAAATATTGAAAAGACTGAAGTCATGACATTCACCAACGTACATTCACCTCTCACCTTTGATTATTCTATGTACGACTCCAACATTGAGTGGGCGACCCATTACAAATACCTAGGCGTAATTCTCACTCCTAATCTTACCTGGAACGCCCATATAGACTACATTACAAACAAAGCAACCAAGACCCTAGAACTACTACGTAAATCTCTTTACACGGGCTTAACGGAAACCAAACTGACTTGCATACACCTCGTTTGTAACACCACAACTCGAATACGCGGCTATCATCTGGAACCATCACCAAACGTATCTTAGGAAATCCCTTGAAGCAGTCCAAAATCGCGCCATTAGCTTTATTTTCCGTAACTCCACACGCGACGGTATTACCCAACTCCGAACTAGCCTAAACTTAGAAACCTTGCAACAACGTCGCCAAAACTTTCTTGTTCAGTTTTTTTTTTTAAGATTTACCACAGTGCATCCTCATTCCGTTTTTTACACATCCAGCCGGAATCACACATATCCTTTGCACCTATCACCCGTTAAAATTATTCACCCCATTTGCGCGCACTAACATGTACAAATATTCACCACTGTTATTAGCGATAAAACTATAGAACAACTTGCCTTGCCACTATAGAACTATAGAACAATTTGCCTTGCCACATTGCCATCATCAGTAACTACGACGCATTCTGCAGAGCCCTGTCAGACATGTAAACACCTACCGCGACCAACACTGGTATGTTTGCCTGTTCCATTTAGTGTCACAAAGATCCTTTTTCTCTACAACGTCGCATTGTTTTTGTTTATATAAGGTTACCTTCGTTGATGTGCTTTCCCTACGAATGTAAACTGGCTGGAAATATTTTTCACCACTTTTCAGTGTGTTACAGTATGTTTCTTACTTTTGTTTTGGTTTTTAATATTCCCCCCTTATGTAATAACACTTTCCGGAGCCCTTAAGGGTGCTTTCAATAAAAAAAAAGAATTTCATGAAATCCTGCATTTCTGTGTGGGAGTCTCGAAGTCCGTAGCAACGGACTGCATGTCGGCCCTTATACTAGTAGTGGACTGCTCGAGGTGAGACATCACATCCACTAAAGCTTTCGCCAGTTCTTTTACAGATCCAGGTGACTTTTCCGCCAACGACGTGGTGAGCGCTGCCGGTGGATTTGCATTACCGGCCACGACAAGTCAGACTGTAGACAAATTCTAAACAAAAACACTGGGGAAAAAAAACACAAAGCGCGGTACACATTTCCTGAGCGATCTAGGAGCCCATAAGATTTTACGAGCAATCCAATTAGAATTGTACGCACGTAACTGGAATTTCAAACAAGATTGAGTGTCCTGGCAATGCTTTCAGCTGCCTAGATTGCTCTTGAATGTGCACAGGTATAGTCGTGCTGTCCACACACACACACACACACATATATATATATATATATATATATATATATATATATATATATATATATATATATATATATATATATATATATATATATATATATTGATGGCAGATGCGTAGATCATTTTGGTTTCGCCATGGAAAAAACAGCCAGCTTTTTGCACTCGTCACGTGCCAACTCGTCCACCGTTCAACGCCCCTGGAATGCGCAGTATGCCCAGAGCTCCGAACAGCTGACCTGGAATTACAAAGATTTGGCGTCGTGGCGATGCTTTCGGCTGCTCAGATCGCTCTTTAATTCATTCAACGCGGAAGTGTCATAACCAGCTGTGTAGCTCTGCTAAACAGTAACACTAATTGTAAATATTTTGCGCAAAATCTCCCTAAAAAAATGGAAAAATGGAAATATTAACGATGCGTACTCAGCCTCGAACGTGATAGTATTGTCATTGAAGGATGCACAAACGCAGCCCAATCAGGGAGCGTTAAGGCACCGGACATCACAAAATGTGTAGCGAGTTACGGAAACATTCGAAGTGTCCTCAAGGCTATAGGGAAGGCGTATGTTGAGCCATGTTCATCTGTATTGAACGTGGCGGTTCCTCACCATTTGACAAGTCACCATTTAATATCTGCACGTTACGTAAAAAAGAAAATTCCCCGCATTTCCCCTAAGGGAAGAATGTGAAAGTGCGAATGCACGAGTTGAATGTGCGCGGTTCGGTAATGTTCGCGAAAGAGAGATCACACACACACACAACTACAAAGAAAGAAAGATGCATTTATTCACAGACACCTATTTGTGTTGTCGTTGTACTTGATTGCTAGAGCGGATCTCAGCTTTGAAATTTCGTGTCAGTAATCCTTTAAGCGGGTGCATTAGCCCTTCTCACGCCCGATTCTTGGCCAATCCCCCACGTGGGTATGTGCCATGTCAGCGGCCAGGCAGCGCGCGCCTATCTCCCCCCGTTGCCAAGGAAGACGAAGAGATTCCTGGCCAATCCCCCACGTGGGTATGTGCCGTGTCAGCGGCCAGGCAGCGCGCGCCCATCTCCCCTCGTTGCCAAGGAAGACGAGGAGCGCGCGCACCCGCAGCTGTTGCTATGCGGACGGCGGCGGACGCTTCAGGCTCGCTTAAGAAGTGCATTCGCACTTAAAAATCAATTAGATGTCTACAGCGGATGCAGGTTCGATTTCCAGTCGCGGCGGCCGCTTTTCTGATGGAAGCTAAAAGGGTGAACGCCTGTGCGTACAAAATTCTGGCGCACGTTAAAAATAGCCAGGTGGTCAAAATTAACCCGGAGCACTCCACTACGCCATGCCTCACCGCCTGTGTAGCGTCAGCGCGTTAAACCTCATAATCAAATAAGATGTTTATATCACTTCAGGTTTTTTTTTGTAGAAGCAGCGGCAATGGTGTAATGCTCATTTGCTCATTTTAACTATGTGATTCGCGTTGCTACAGTACGAAAACATTGAACAAAGACAGAAAGGGCATATGCAACTGCTAATTCTCGCTGGGTATTTATGGCGCCGTCATGAGTAATATTCATCGAAAGTTCAACAAGATATATCTACTAGCAAGAAAACGTACCACATGCAAAATAACTCAGGTTTTAATTAAAAATAGAAGTTGAAGAATTGCTTGACACGTTCTTCCAAACGGTTTTAAGGGGGCCACGAAGACGAAACACAAACTCGGTTTAGTGGCCATATAGGAATGACGCCAATTTTCATTTAACGCAAACTTTCAACAACTAAACTCCATATTATTAAAAACAAACTAATCTGTGACGTCATGCGAAATTGTTTTTTATGACTCACGGAATATGACGCCCCAAGGACTCGCTGCTGCAATTGGTGGTTGCCGACCAACGCCGCTACCTAGATGTATGAGTGTGACAACGTAGTGGTGGTTTCAGCTTTGATTCATGGTATTACTCACACGCTGTTATTGGTGTTGGCCCATTTGCGTCACTTTGACGTCGCCTAACGCAAAACTTGAAAGTTTCCAACTTTAATCGTTTTCTCTTAGTATATACATTTTGCGGCTGAAATAGCTGCAATAGAGTCGAGTGGGTAGATAAAAGCTGCAATGGCTGGAGTAGAGTCGGATGCGTTGACAGAGGTTACTTTTAAATTAGGGTAAGTTGTATCTTGTATGTCTGGTTTCTTTAAAGACTGCCCTACATACAGAGCAAAACACTTGCCGTAAAACTCGGAGCCGTACACACAAAAATGTTTATCGTTTACATTTTGAACCCTCGTCTCGATCAGAAGCCCAGTGGTGTACGCGGCACTGTGATTTCCCACAGCTTGGTGAAATGACATAGCCTAGGCTGAACAGTTATATCACTGGGCTGTACGAGTACCGTCGTTTGTATGCACAGACCAGTAGTTAGGTAGCCGCATAGCAGGTGTGGATTGGATTGGAAAAGACTTTAATGGCAAAGATCCTGCAGTAGGCGGGGGCTGATTTAAGGCTCCGCCTCAACGCGGCCTAACGTTGCATCTACTTTCGCAGCCCTACTGAACACTAGCTCTTTTTCGGAGCCCGTGCCTTTCAAGCGCGGTGAAGATCTGATGGATGGCCCAGAAGCAGGTGTTGTTGCTAAACATTACCTTCATGTTCCCCGCTGTTGACTTTTGTCTTCAACAATAATTTCTTTGAAAGAGCTGTGAACGTAGCGCACCAACAAGTCCAATGCAACGCTTTTCTTGACCGCATCCTGAGCCGCTTGCTTGACTGACCCAACCAGATTTTTCTCCTTCCGTGGCTATTTACAGAAACAGTGTCCCGTTCCGTGCTAGCATCCCCTCGCTCGCACGATGAGGGGAAACGCTGTTCAACCCGTGATCGCCATGTTGGCCCTCAGGGAGAAAAAGCTGCCCAGAGTGTTGGTATGCGTGTGTGCGCCCGTTACGTCCTCTCCTCTCCGTCTCCCCTCCAGTGCCCGAGCGTTACCTCTAACGTCAGTGCTCCGCGCGGCGTCCACAGCGAAGCGCGTTCACGAAACCCACTGCCCCGTGCTTCGGCTCGCGGCATCGATCCCCTCATTCGGGCCGGGCCGTGGGCCGGGGTTTGCCTTTGACGTCACTGGTGAGTTTCGACCAATGAGATGCTTCCGATCGATGCAGCGCCTGGTCCGTGGGCGGCCCCGTGGCGAGCGGCGGCATTGCAAAGCAGCCGGGGTGCTGTAAAGGGCCTGCAGTGCGCCTCCGGGACCTTGCCGGGTGCCTCGGGAACGACCAACAGCCACCGCCGCCGCCGACGACACCAGCCATCATGGCCGCACCAAACAAGACGGATGTGTCCGCACTACGGTACACAGGTGGGCGCCTCGTACACTCACTAGCCGCAGCCGCGCAGGGTGCCCTCCGGCTACTACCTTTAAACGTACCTCCCTTCCCAAGATACTCAAGCGTTCGTCGGGCACCTCGCTACGGCGCTTGCAGTCCTATCTGTTGTCATTCAGGCCAAAAAGAGTTATCAGTGTACAAGAAAACAAACATTTTTACAGGAGAGAGACAGCTGTTTTGACGCAAACCTCGTATCTGACGCAAGTCGGCTGAAGCAGCAGGGCGCCCAAGGTGACTCCGCTGCGCGGAGCGCCACCGCCATGCTGCCCTTTCCCAATCGTTTTTTCTCTCGAATGAGAATCTGAGCGCCATTAGCGCCATGACGACTTCTGGCATGTCAGTTTTTCTCCTTGTAATCCTACTCGTACCATTGACTTCGCCAGTGTTTACTTTCCACCACTAGGCCTGTCTACGATGTAAGCCCAAAAAAGACCAGCCACTGGCCTCCTCAGTCCATACCGTCTGCCGCCCACAAATAATTGAACACTGCTCGCCACAAGTTCAGCAAGACAACCGCTCGCTTTCTGTATGGTGATAAGAACACACATGAAATACGCGTTTCCTGGCATAGTATACTTGAATATTATTTGTTTAGGTTTTTTTTAGTTGGGGTAGCTACTTTTTTGAGTTTTGCATCAATAGACTTTTCTGTAAAACTAATTCTAACTGCTAAATGCTACCTAACCATATCAGAGAGCCAAGTAAAATCACTGCATTATTGTCCTTGTCATGAATACTCTCTATAAAACAGTCAGCTTGACAGATTTTGTTGGTTGCCATCAGCACGAGACTCTCAAACCAACGTCGACAGGAGTCCTGCGATGATTAAAATGAGACCATTGGCAGACTGCGACTAGCGAAAACAATTATTCCGCCAGAGATCAATTAAGACGAGCCGGAAATGGTAATCAATACACTTGACCACAGTTTCCTTCAGAAAAACGTGCATCATCCGTGCAAAGTACAGCTCAAGGTCACCTGGTGTAGTGACAAACTACTAACTTTGTAGTCTCCGCGTTCTATTATTCTGGCCGATGAACTGGTGGAAACATTAGACAAATTAAGCCACTTAAAAAAAAACAATAATTTGATAAAAATTATTCTCAATCACCGTGGCAATATATCGGCAGCTTCCTACGCCACGATACCCCACAACCAAAAATCCTTAAGTTGTCCTTTTGATTTATCCTATGTCCATGTGCATACCATCCCAATGTGCAATCATGAACCTAACACTTTGTTTTCTTATTGTGATGATGATGACGATGGTGGTGGTGGAGGTATTTCTGTGCTCTAATAATTTGGATGATTTAGCTTTGTTTCGCATTATTGCTTGCATTGCGGGATCTGTTCTGGATTAGGAAAATAGGCTGCTCGCGCAAAAAAGATGACTGAGGCCTTCTCGCACGGATTTCCCCTGAAACCTTCAGAGCTTAAACTAAAATGAGTGCTGCTTCCGACAGAAAAGTCGACCCCATGTTTTTATACTAACCTATATAGGACTGATACACAAGTGAATCTCTCTATAAATGTCATTCTTACACTCTTAGCTTTGCATAGGTGAAAGCTGAAAACTGAAAACAAACATACTTGCCACGCTGCCACGAAAACTTCCTCTTTCCATATTTATCTTCGAATTGCGTATAGGGGCAAGCCTAAGAGCACTGCCGCTTTGAAAGTGCACGACTATGTTATTGTGAAAAAGGTCTATGAGGCCTAAGGTCCCATGCAGACAATGTTTGTTATGACTGGCCCAGGGGGGCGAAACACCTTGGGCCAAGGGATGCCACGAACGTTCGCCAACCGCATACGTCACGGACGGGGGAAAGGGAGAACGAGCAGTCGGCTAACAACAGCCAACCAGTCGTAAACACTGAAGCGGGACAAATGTATACACTGCGGCGAACGGCCCAGCTTGTTTAGAAGGCGAGCTCTTTGAGAGGGCCAAATTTACGTCGGCTGTGACAGAAACGACTGGGAATCATTATGCCAATGTGCTTCTAGTTTGACTTATTGGTGTGACGTCAAGGCTGGGGAGAACATTAAAAACTGTGAGAACTAGTTTGCACAATAGAAATGCTAGTAGTTTTACTCAACGAAACTACGAGAATCAAAGGGATAGCAGAAGTAAAGGGGTGATACCAAAAGAAACAAGCAGCAAATTGTAGTGTTTGCGCGTTTGAATTATATAATTTACGACTTCTCACTAGTAATACAGGGTTCCTTTTAAGTACACTTGGTTGCGAGTAGCAGTATGGGTTTTTTGTACGTTGAGAAGGTGACACAAATACGAGATGCAAGATAAGTTTCCTAAAAAGTGGTTACCTTTGTCATGGAGAACACTGATTAAGTATGGTAGCGCAAAAGGAAGCGTCAAGACGTCATGAAACTTGGCTTTATTTGTACAATATGTCCGTTTAATGTAAACTGCACTAGGAGAGGAGAAGGGACAGTGGCAGTGCTTTGATGCACCCTTGCGGCATTCTCGTAATGACGATGCTGTGAGTAGTACAGGGATCAGTCATGACCCTAGACTTCGAGATGAAAACTACGCTCGAAATTTGTAATACGGTTGTTTTGTAGCGATAGATGGGCGAACAACAGCCCAGGCTGCAGAAACTTACTAAAAACAAAACTGTGAGGCCCACAGGCTAAGTACGTGGCGCCATTTCTTAGCGACGCTTGTACCAACGCAACGCTATAAATTAAAAGAAGTTTTAATTATTTAGATCTTAGTTCTTGTAATCCTAGCATTGAGAATTCAGGTTGGCGCTCATTGTCCCATTCTAGCCGTATAGAAACCCGTGTTCTGGCAAGAATGGGACACGAATGAAAACATCACACAGGTTAAATGTTCTGTTATGTTGTTTTTACGAGCCAGCAATGGCCATAAATTAGTATCTTGTAACAACACTAAATTCTCACATTTGGTCCCCTCCCGAAAGTACGTCAGAGATACTTTTGGTAACTTCTTCCGCATAGGAGCGATTAAGTAATATGTTGATTTAGGTGCACTGGAAAGGTAGTTAGGCAATATTACGTCACCAAACGAACCAGTAGTTCTAATTTTATCGCTTGAAGGACACAAGAGCCATTGATAAGTTGGCGATGATCTGAAACTGCCCTCCTCCCGCTTCTAACGCATACACAGGGGGACGATTTGTACGCCTCTCTTTCAGAGTCTCTGTGCTCCTTTCACCCCGCACCTTCCATTCGCAGCCCTTAAACTCTGACGAAGTGATTATAGTGTGGGCTAAAAAACAAATACGGCAGTTATTTCTCACAACACTTAGCTGACCTATACGTGTGCCCATATTTTACGTCAAATGTGTTCAAAGTTTCTTCGTTCATTAAAAAAGTTGTAATGAAGCCCCCCTTGTCTAATGTGTGAACGTTTTTTTTGGTAGGTTCTTAGGGTTTTTTATAGTTTTGAAGCACTATGTTCCCTGTAACGCACCCGGCGATGTATTAGGGGGTTTACACTTAGAGGGAACAGAGGAGCACGTCTACTACCAGAGCATCCTAACGGCGCGCGTGATAACAGCGCACGAGAGAGTATCACTCATCGTGCTCATCACGTCATTGGGGCAACCACGCGTCGTCTGCTACTTCCGTGCTGACGGCGCTGAAAAGCTGTCAACATCGACAGGGCCGTGAGCGACGAGAATAATTCCTGCGAAGCCGAAATAATGTAGTGTTTCTTGTAGCATCAATGATTGATGCGGTAGAGGAAGAACAGATTGCTGTTCGTTCCTACGACGTGAGTCACCACAGGGCAGCCAGAGCTATCACCACGATCTACGGGACACGTTGCACCAGCTTAGCCTTGAGCATAACTTCAAGCAACCCGGATTGAAGTTGTCGCACCCTATTGCAGTTCAGTTTCTTCAGCTAGAGATTGATAGGAAATGAACATTACCGACCCGCTCGTCGCTAGTTGAATAGGAATATGTTTTGGCCTGATAATTTGAAGGATTTTGTTTATCTGGTATTTTTTCTCAAAATGCGCTTTATTGGCGCCTGTTCACATTGTAGGCGCTAGCTGAGCATAATTAAAGAAGAAAAAACCAGAACAATATTTATTCCAGCTCACAAAGGTTGACTGCTTCTTAGCGCCTGGAGCATACAAGTAGCAGACGATGAGCGGCCCCACCCACGACGGCATGCACGTAACGAGTGTATTGGCGGTGAGATCTTTGAGTGGCGCCCCCTGGCTCTGACGTCGGCTTAGGGATTCGCGCCGCTGTCGTCTGCTACACTCCGCTTGTGAGGGGCAACAGTGCCTGGGCTAGAAATCGCCCGCTTCGTTGCTGTAGTGCGTTCAAAAGCGTATTTCTAGCGACTCAATTATTTTGCCAGCTTCTGACGCATCTGAATAATTTTAAGCTGTATCCCCCACAAGTTTGCAACACACGAAAAGATAGAGAACAACTTTCTTCAGAGTATCGGTCAGAAGATCGTGTGTAACTCGTCCTTTCTTGCTTATTCGCGAGGATCAGCGATCAGAGCTTCTCGATAAGTATTCAAAATGCTTGGGCTTCCCTGCAGTATTTTTACGATGCTCCTATGAATACTCAACAGTCTAATACTACGTACCAAGCACCGGCCTCTACACGCTCATCGCACAGCAGGAAATAAAGCGGCTTTCTTTGTTTCTTTCGTTGTTGTCTTGTATCGGATTAATGTTTTTTTGCTTTTTTTCCTGCCCAACGCATTAATTTTTCTGCGCCGTCACCAACTTCTTATTAGGAGGTTTCGGGATGTTTGGGAGCCTCACAAAGGTCGTGTGAATATTTCCTTCATTTTGTATGGCATACATTCCCTTCTTCACAAATTGGCTTTCATTACGGCAGCGTGCGAGAAGGTGCATATCCGCAGCGTGCTTTGTTTATTCACATGCAAATACAATGAGAAGGTTCGTGCTACGCCACCGCGATCGCGCCCTAAACAACGTTGTCCACAGTACTCGAAGGCGGCTTTTGTGCTCCGAATTTCTATCGTAATTATATCGTTATCATAACGAACTGACTCTCACCTCGAACAATGATGACATGATTACGGTGTTGAAGGCATGATATACTCGCTAACTAACGTAATAAATAGTATACCTGCATATATTACAAGACTCGAAACCGAAGAAGAATTCCAAGTAGCTCTTTATTGCTTTTCAACCCTTCCAGGCGCGAATAACAAATCCTATTCTACTCGGGATGACGTTCTATGATTTGAAGAAAATTACTTTTACTCTCTTGTCCTGGACTGAGGACCCGGCCCACTAACCAGATCGATGTAATTGTTAAACAAAGTTTTCCCCTCCTCCCCTTACTCCTCCTCCTCCTATTGAGTGCAGTTTTCCTATAACGCATATCCGAATATCGGGAAGATATGGCTGTGCAAAATGTTCCGAAATATCCCTCCAGGTCTTAACAAACATATATGTGTTACTATAAATTTAACGAAGACGTGACTCGTTTTGCTCAATAAACCTCCATACTGGTTAGATGCCTGGTATAGAATCAGCCCGCGCGTATATACACACTGGGTTATTTGGAACTCAACCTACAGTTTTTGCCGTCTATAGTGCATGTCGGCAAACTGTCATGCCTTGACAACGTAAAGTGATGCGACAAAACGCGTTCGAGCGTTCGGTTCGGCAAGGTTGCAAAAACTGTTTTACCTTACATATGATTACCGGGAATCGTGATGCCTTCTGCCAAAGCCGACAACCCTGAAGGCCTAGAATTTGTTTTGGTCTTCCATTTTCGCTGTTGTCGGTTATTAGCAGCTGACTGTTCCTTTTGTTCTAATGCTTATACATGAGAAGCTGACGCCTAGCCCCGACTCTTCGCGCTCCGCACAGGACCGGCTTCGCAAGGAATGGGGTGGCGCCGGCAATGTTTCTCCCGTAGCGGTATCCAAAACTATACTTTAATTGACACCATGAGCTAGTGTATGCGATTTTAAGCCTGTTATTATGATAAAAAGTTACCCACACGCCAATTCTGGTGCGGACATGCATCAGACGTTGACCGAGCGCAAAGAAACAGCAGGGAGAGCGAGCCTGAGTGAAGCAGATGACAAATGCGAGAATCCCTAAGCTGACGTCACGGAGGCGCGCTTCGCAGCGCCGCCTGTGTTCGCGCTCACCGCCAATACTCTCCCGGCTCACACAACGCGCATGCGCCTTGTTTCACCACGGCGCCGTTATGATGCTCTGGTACTAGCTGCAGCCACGTGCTGTCGTATTCACTCTAAGTGTGAACGCCAGACTACGGTTCCATGAACCTAATTCAGCTTCAAAAAATCTACTCCAGAAACGTGATGGATATATAAATGACCCCAAATTAGTCGGGGTACGAGATTTTGTGCCTCACATATAATGTGAAAAGATACCTTGTACAAGGTGTTCAGTTTAAGCCTCAATTCAGAAACATTTCACTCGTGAAATTGGCGTGCTGATTGCCCATCGCCAGCTGTGAAGCACAAAAAAAAAAGAAAAAAAATGGTGTGCATGTGTACCCCGCTGTCTGCCTGTTCCTAGAACGGCCAGAAAAAAGAAATTGTCAAATGACAACAGTGATGCTGGGAATTCAACCTTCCTAACATGATATAAAAACATGTCCGCGAACTGAATCACTCACAGGAAGTTTGGCCAAACAATCAGGGGGAAGTCTAGATAGGCCATTCCGGAAAGTAAAGACCCCTCCCCCCTTCTCGAATAGACCGTTATAAAAAAACGTGGATTGGAGCAAAGCCTTAGTGTCAATAGTAGACTCGGCTGCTAAAACGAAGTGTTATTCGGCTTTTCGTGCAATTTGGAAGGGAATACTTAAAAACATAAAACAAAAATTAAAAGTTATTAATAACAAATGTTGAAGTCAAAAACAAACAGAAATGCCGCATAAAAAGCTGGAGCTGTGAAAGAAGTGAGCAAGACCTTAAATGTCGAACAGATGTTATGTGAAGCATTCCAGCTCAGAGGCGAGTACCTCATTGCTCGTGTGAAAATGAAAAATGAAACAAACTGAAAAGATGCAGCTGGGTCAGGTATGCAGCTTCAGGGCGCCTGGCTAAGGCTCTGGGTGAGCACGGCAACATGTCAAGGTCAAGGTTATACCGCACCTACCAACTCTTTTTGATACTTTTATTTTCTTTGCTGCGCCGGTACTCAGCTGTGAAGAAAAATAACCCAGTCTCACGAAGCAGAAATATTCGAACAAGAACTTGGGCAACAACTTCTGACATTGAGCATTACAATGCAGCATTTCGCTTAGCGGGATCATGCGTTAAAATAAAACTAGCGTTGCAAAAAGATCTAAAATTGGTGATCACAGTGCTTTAGCACCGATCTTTGGAAACAAACATTTTGTGCGCCCTCTTCCGATCACCCTAGTTCTCGCACTTGAATACTCCCCGCCAAGACGATGGCGTTGTGCACAACAGCATTGTGCAGATTTGACTCCCTAACCACTACTTGCGATAACGTAAGTTATTTCCGCCAAGTTTTCAGAAAATCGACCAAGGCGGCCGACAGCATTCCTTTTCTTTCTCTTCTTAGATATTTTTCATAGATCCTAGGCTGTCTGCGAATAAAAGAGAACAGGTATTGCATGGTACAGGTCATGCGGGAATGGAATAATACGCACGGTGAGGTAGTCTAAAGGCTCCTAAAAATAACTGAATTTTTCATATGGCCTTCGCAGGTTTTGAAAAAGCGCTTGATTCTGTAAATTGGATGGCAGTGCCACAAGCATTGTGAAAAATGGGGATCGAGGAAAGTTACGTAGGGTTAGGCGTGGTATATAGGGCCCTTCGTAATGATGTGGGTCGTTTTTTTATTAAAAAGCGCCACAAGTGAGCAGACCTAATATTTCTGAGGTACTTCGCCACCTGTGTACAATGTTTATTTATGATTTAAGGTTTGGAGAGGTGATCCGAGTATATAGAAATAGTGAAGACAGTTGATCTTCTCTGTCATATAGCATTAAGCCGTTCCCAACAGGGCCTCCGAAAGCTGCTTCAAGACCAGTATGGCTAAGGCTTACAGACAGACCGAAAAACGTCAGCATCATCGTCTTACGGACTACAAAAGAAAACATATTAGTACAACTACCTTTAACCAGGTGCTACTATGCGAGTCCCACCCACCGCGGTGGCTCAGTGGCTAAGGCCTTGCGCTGCTGGGCACGACGTCGCGGGTTCGATTCCCGGCCGCCGTGGCCGCTTTTCTGATGGAGGCGAAAAGCGAAAACGCCCGTGTGCACGAGATTTCGGCGCACGTTAAAGATCCCCAGGTGGTCAAAATTAATTCGCAGCCCTCCACTACGGCGCGCCTCATCGCCTGCGTTGCGTCAGCGCGTTAAACCCCACAATCAATCAACTATGCGAGCCCCAACTGCAAAACAGCAATCAAATGCGAAGTTTGAGATCAGTGAAGTGCTTTTGGATTCCGTATAAAGCAACGACGAGCAGTACGTTATGTGCACCACCAAAAGAAAAATACTTGACCGATGCGTACGTTCCGTCCTAAATTAAGAGGGGGAAACTTGAGGCCTCACGCTGCACCTTGAATGGCAAAATGATATTAGCCTAAAGATGTGCGCAAAATAATATTATGGGTGTAGTCCTTAAAGATAGAAGCTGAGCATCATAAGTTAGAGGACCGACTGCTGTGGTTTACAATCTTCGACGATCAACCTGACGTATGCTGAGAAAACTGCGCAATGCCGTCGGCTATACAATACAGGCGACTGATGCTGGTCACAAAATAAATAAATGTTTAAATGCAGCTTCCCCAAAGCACAAAAGGGGATAGAACGATAATACAGAATATTTGTGGGAGAAAATATGATTTCACAGAAGGGATATATGTACGAATGCAACTAAAAAATGCCTCCACCATGCAATTGACTTAGTCCCGCGGGTGGAAATGCTTCTGATGGGACAATGATAATGTTCTCTGAACCGTATTGCCTTGTATGAGTACGTCAGCGACAGTCACGAATTGTCTTACCAGGCGCAACAAGGCTTACACTATTGAAAATTGTTACTGCAGCTTGCTTCCCGGAGGGTTTCATCTGTTACAACGTTAATAGGGTGATCGTGCCAAATATGAAAAAATCGAGCAATTAATAAAACCTTTACATGGCATCTTACTTACCTGTTACCTTTATTGCTACTGCTACTACTATTCGATGCAAGACCTGTGGCTTGCACAATAATTTTATGCTTCTATTAGGCTTTGTTACCAAGGTGGCCACGTTAGAATACTTGGTATAATAAACGTCGCTCATCCTAATGTTCATTACGCTGCACATGTCTGAATGCTACATGCCAGCCAATTAGAAATACAGTCCCAGAAACCCCTATCGCACGCGTTGTTTTATGAACGCATCGGTTTATGTTATATCTTCTAGCTGAAATTTCAAACTATACGTTACCGTGAATGTAAACTCATTGCTGCGCTACCTACCCAAAGGTTGGAGATCGGTCTTTTAAGGGCCTCAGAAAGCACGTCGGTTGATTGCTAGGTATGCGAGACAACTTTATAAGAAGCATGTGTACTTTTGAGTCAGAATTCGTGATAAGTTGAAAGGTTTTCTAATGCTTTCCATTTGTCTGGTTCGCTTCAGATCCTTCTCTCTTAAAAATTATGTTCACAAAATTTTAACTGCGCGGGATGAGTTTACATGCCTTCTCAGAAACTAGTGAGCTTCTTTGTCAAAGGTTGTTTAGGTTCGACGATGCAACGAATGTCGTGAAATAATGTATTACATGGCGTTCGCCTGAGTGTACTTGTGAAAAAAAAATCCGATTAAACAAATCAGCAATTCCCTGCAAGATGAAATCAGGCAGTGTAGCTCCCAAGGTTGCGACGGAAAGAGTTCCGGCGCAATCATCTTTGCGGTGTCACTAGGAGTTGCCGAAGGGCCCTTGTTACAGTCTGGTGTTCGGGCATCCGTCAATAGAAATGGTTGAGAACCGGCATCTGTCCAAGGGAGAAAATGTGGTCAGACATTCCCTGTGGTAGAAGGGAGGAGGGATTGAAGTTCGTTTCTGGTGACCTTGGCGACTATCACAACTGCATATTGGAGAGTAGTGTCACAAGATAAGGTGTCAGAGTACCGTCACTGAGGCCGGCAAGTCAGCAACGGCGGCCATTTTGGTGCTTATCAGTGATGCGAGATAGCCGCATCTACGGGTCCACCACTGCCTTCAATCGCGCCGCTTGTTAACGACACTGCCGAAGTTGCAGAAAAATGGCATCTTCGGACACACTTCTGCTGCTGAAATGGTGCTACACTCGTTATCTTTGACCCGTGCGCAGCCACAGAGTAGGGATGGCAAGCTTAGACTTCCGCAGTTAACCGACTGAAAACGCATAAACAACAAAATGGTGGCACCCATGAACCATTTTCTTGTAAACAAATGTCACGTGATTCGAACTGACGAATCATCATAGCAGCGGCACGGCACGATAGGAGAAAAGATTGCCCATACTCTGTAACGTTATGAAGTGACACTGTAGTGCGGGTCATATTGTATCGGAGGAGGACGTCAATCAAAGGTAAAGCCATGTAATCGCCATCTGGAACAGGTTGGCACGGGGCAAACGGGAGTAGTCATGGCCTTAGGATTTATGCAGAGGTGGTTGTTGGGCTGCGTGTCGGCGACAGGTGTGACAGGTAGGGCGAGACAAAGGACACCGGTGACACAGTCAAGAAAGGCGACATTGTCAGTAAGCAAATCAAGTCGGATAATGATGTCGTGAGGGCATGCGTCCACTACGGCGAAACAGATAGGAATTTTATTTCCGGCAAGAGTAACACGAGCGGTGCACAGTCCTACAGTACGCGTCCGGCCACCAGCGACTCTTACGATGTGGGACGGGGCAGGCGTCAGCACTTGGTGAAGATGGCGGCGAAAGTCGGAACTCATTAGTAGGATATTGGCCCATATGTCTATAAGGCCACGCACACGAATACCGTTACCACCAACTTCTAACAAATTCTTCCTTGTCGCCATAGTTAACAGAGGATTTTCGGGCCGGGGCGCAAATGCAGAAACATTGTAAACGTTCACACTCTCAGCAATATTTTAAGTTTGTTATGAAAGTAAACAGATATAAAGATTTGCACATAGCCATCATCTTTTTTCTAAAAAAATGAAGATTAGCGATGTATTTATTTCAAATTCGTGTTTCCCAGGAGGCCCAACGAGACGGTTATGGAATGGGGTACGTAATCTACGTTCTCAGACTGCGGTCGTAAAGTCGGCAGACTAATAATTCCTCTAAAACGCTGCAGCTGTATACTTTAAAGGCCCGTTACAGTGACATTAAAGGGACCGAGAAAAGCCTTTTGTAAAAGTTACAAAAGGCCTGTATTTTCGCGTAGTACCAATATAGCGATGCAATGCCGTTGGAATTATTGATCTAAATTCAGTATTGGCTGCGCGAGAAGCAATTACGTGCATCTCTCCCCACTTGCCGATCGATTCCTTCTCCCTCTTTGCTTCTTTCAAAGCAGCTGGAAACACTGGGAATAGCCATGTGACATCGCGACGCTCGACTTCCGTTCTCTGCTAGCTACATTCCTGCGCCTAGGCACGCGTCAATCGCTGCGGACTCGCCTTTGCCTCGGAATCGCGCAGGAAGGAGGAAGAGCAGCCGGAAGCCGATGGCAGTGACGTTGCCGGCGGCCGACGATCGGCCGAATCAGGGGGGCGCCTCGCCGTTGCGTCAGCCGCGGTCGGCGTTGCGTCAGCCGCGGTCGGCTCGCTGCGGCGTCGCGCTCATCGGCTGAGAAAGGCGATCTTCAAAAATTGTTTACAAATTATCCGTACAACGTAGGGGGCTCACACTTGGCTCGAAAATACCCCGTTACGTGTTCTACCACCTGAATGCATTTGATTGCCACCTTCACAAAGCTTTTCTGGGTCCCTTTAAGCTTGCCGACCTGCTGCGAGTAAAACCTCCGTCGTGCTCCCGTGTGAAGTCAAGCGACAAATTTCTTTCGCATTGTAAACGTCGACAAATCAGTTTAAATAAGATGGATTACGCACTTTTGTCAGCATCAAGAAGGCAGCGAAACAACCCGATCCTTCCACCTCTGCCGTCCTGTCGTGCTCACTCTTCACGGCAGATATTGTTCCACGATCTCCTTTGTCATGCCAGTTCACGAGAGAAGCCTTGTTGTTTTCTTGTTTGTTTCATAAATTTTACCCCCGATGCGACATACATCAAGCCAGGATAACACACTAGCTCTCTTTCCCCTTATAGTTGATAGTAGCATGCCAAACAAAGTATTGAAATGCAAACGCTTTCTCGAGACCCTTAAAAAGGACAACAAAACTGAGACATAGATATGAAATGCATTGCAAGCACCACGTTTCTGCAGGCTGTTTCGAAGTCAGTTTCTTAAAGCACAAGGAAGGCAAAACAACAAGAAATGAGTGCAGGGGTCCCAAAGTGCCGTCATTTAGGTTCTTTCAGAGCTGCTCAGTAAAACCCCCTTCCCCAGTATTATATCACCTCCTGTTATTTCAAGTTAGAAACTAAGTCACTTACTTTTCACAACTTTGTGGGTCGCAAGCGTTTCACATCTCTTAACTAGCAAACTTTTGCATCTTCGCCTGAAAAAGCTGAAATGACTTCATAAATTGGATGCAAGTGTAAGTTTGTTGCCGGCAGCGGTAAGTTTGTGTTTCCAATTTTATGCCCTTTAGAACCATCGGGAAGTTGTCAATTGAAGTCAGCTTTTGTATTCAGGAAAGACATTTCAAATAACTTATTATAACAGTCTTTGACATAAATAGCGTAAGGCGAATCAGTGTCATGCGGTTTGTAAGTTTTTCAGACATAGAAAAGGAGGTCCTGGAGTTACTCAATGGTAGTAGACCGTCGATTGTACAGAAACAACACATTTTTAGTACAGGCGTGAGCTCACTCCATACTGATCATAAAATTACAAAAAAGTTAGCCTCTCCTGTGGCATACACATAAAATAGAATAAATACAAATGTACAAAGTCAAACAATTATTTAGAAAGTAATGCGAAGCAAGAGCCATGACAGAAGTTATTTAAGATTAACGATCGAGAAAAAAAAGGATACTACCTTTTCAGACTGTGTCGACCGTTTTGAATACGGCGAAAGTAAATTTCTTAAATTATGTTACAGCACGTGATGCACGGTAACGATTTCACAACCAGGGGTAAAGTCTAAGTGAAACAGGGTTGTTATTAACCATGATATACTGTGAAAAGTTGACGCGAGAAAGTTATCGAAAACCCGTTGAAGCTTTCACGGCGTAAAATAATGATGCAAATGAAATAATCAAAAGCAACATAATGTTTTTATAAATCAAATTTCTGAGCTGTAGTGACAGCGAGAGCGATCGATTGAATTAATTTGAAAGAAAAAACACAGAGAGTATGGCCTAACGATCTGCACTCTAGGCGGATAGCGGATGTGTATGACAAGGGTAAGAAAGAGAACGGAAGGGGATGGTAGGAATGGAAAAAATGGGGGAGAGACGGTCGCATGCCGATATACAATAGATGAATACCGCATGCCATATACATGTAGAGTTCATGTTTGTGTAGAGTTTATCATCACCAGCGTGTCTACGCCCACTTCAGGGCAAAGGCCTCTCCCACAGATTCCCCATTAACCCGGTCCTGTGCTAACTACGATCAGTTAATCCCGCACCCTCCGTTGCGTCAAAGGTCTGACCCCGGCCGTGGCCAGCTGCCTCGCAGCCGCTGGGGATGGAGGGACAAAGGTTAATTGGCACATTCATGGCAGCTTGTGGCCATTACTACCCCAGGGTGGCCAATCCTGCTCTGGTGAGGGAGTGCGTTACCGGCAATGGTCGCCGGGATCAGGCCGCACTCCAATCCTCCTTCTGCAATTCCATCAACACGTGGTTTTTTTTAAGCAAAGCTTTACTACTTTAGTCCAGCGATTTTTTGGAGGATGCGCAAATGACCTTTTGTCCGGAGACACAGCCCCGGATCTACACTGCCCCGGATTGACCGACACACCCCTCGAAGCACATCGCGTGCTTCGCCGGGCCCGCTGTTGGCGCGCAGCGGTCGCCAACGCCGCTGCGGCCGAGGCAGCCAACCACCCACGCAGCCTCCCATGCATGCGGCACTGGGTCGTTTATGGCAACGTCACTCGTCTCGCGCCCGTTGAAGAGGAGCGGTGCGTTCGCCATGAATGAACGCCGCTCTGTGAGCGTTGCGCGGAACCGAACGGCTTTGATACCTGGTCGGCAATGCAGCTAAATCAAAGGTTTAACCAAGCAAAACCAAGACTGAACCAAACGAAACAAAGTTTTTTCTTTGCATATTCAAGGTTAGCTGAACTAAGCCGCAGCCATTTTTTTTATCCGGTAAAAATTGCGCGACACAGAGATTCGAACCACGGCCCTCCTATTTGCGAGGCGAATGCTCTATCTCTACGCCACCGCTGCTCGTAGAGTTTATGTATACATACCATAAACATTTAATGCACACAGACCATCAAGACGGGTCTCAGCTACCAGCCGACCGCATCCCAAAAATGTCACCACTGCCTTGAATGCCTTCTGCGCACGCGGTGAGTGTGGCCAGGGACCCAGCAGGGAGTCTTCAGATACAACTCGATTGTATAAACGGCAGAACCCCTTGGCTAGATTTTCTCGCATATTGGCGTAGCACGGACATTGCAGATAACATTTAGGCTGGTCTCTAGCACACGACACGCTTCACAGTCAGTCATTCGCAACGCCGCTGAGCTACCGCCAATGACTACGCCGACCCGCAGACCATGAAACAGCGTCGCGAAGCCCTGAGTACAAGGAGGCAGCCGGAACCTACAATGAGGTACGAAGCTTTAGTGGATCGGCGTATTTTGATAGTATTTTGGTCTGATTCGATAGTATTTTGGTCTGACGGACCGACAAAATCGATAAGCGCTATACGTGATAGTGCGAATACACGTATTCTGAATGCGTATAACGGATTGAAAGGGATGCTCGGTTCCTTGAAACCATGTCATGATTAAACGACTCTGCACGCAATTGAAGCAAGAGGGCAATAGAACAGGCTGACGAAAAAGTAACGAGTCTTCATGCATTATCCTGTGCCCAACGAAGTTACTTGCTTAAATGGGCCATGCAGACAAAATTCAAGTTTGTTTTATTCGAAAGATTTCGTGTTTTTTATATTGGCCCCAGCGCTTGTACGACAGCAAACGATGCCGTATTCACTGAGAAATTTCGGTTAAAATTTTGATTCTCCCGCCAAATTGTGTGCTGTGGTGACGTCTGCCCCGACGTCACAAGAGCGGGTATTCAAATGAATTTACAGTGCGTCATTGGGCTCTGCAGCGCTGCTTGCCGGCAGTCGTCCCAGATGGCGCTACCATACTCAGCTGCGGATCGTTGTCCGCCGTTGCTTTGTTTTTGACCCTATCTGCACCTGGCTTGTTTTTGTTACGGTAGATAGTGATCGTTTCGCGAAACATGCGGCATGCTCGACAAACTGTCACGTAAGGCAACGTCGCTTGCGCCAATCGGTCAGTGCCATGTACGACAACTTCACAGCGGCAGACTGCTCTGCAGCTATCACAAAGATAGTGCGCCTAGTACCTACAGGAGTGCGCATCAGCACTTCAATGTTTACTGGTGTTATTGTAAATTTTATTGTTTACCCCACCATTCTTACTGCTTTAAAATGAATGTGCATTGTATTTAAAGGAGCCATGAAGACAAAATACAAGTTGGGTTTATTAGAAAGACTGCTTAGTCCCGATAACAATGATACCAATATCATCGCAAACTTCGAACAAATAATGGAGATATTAAAGAAAACGTGTGAAGCAGTCGCGACCCCCTAGCCGATTTCCCGCAACTTTTCTATGACGTCACAAAACCTTGTTCGTGCGATTGGCGGCCGCCTAACTAATCTATCACGACGACACATGGCTGGACGTCTGTAATGGGGCCTCTAGTTCCATTTGACAGCATCACTTGAATGCTAACGTGCAGTTAAGCACTGAAAATTATGTTTTATTGTTGGCCCGTATGACGTCATTCTTGCTCATAACACGTCACTGTGGCGCAAAATTTGAAAGGTTTTAAATACTTATTGCTTTTTTTTTCGTTAAAAAACATCTTTTGTGGCTCTAATGGAGCTGAGTGAGATACTGAATCCTAGTTCTTTCAAATTAAACGAAGTTGTATTTTCTCTTCATGGCTCCTTTAAGCGCAAATAGCTCGTTCAGCACGCTTATAAGCCCTGCCTAAATTGCGTTTGCTTTTGCCGGCGTCAACCAATCGCACAGCTGGGCATATGACATCATAAGTTCTGTTGCGGGAAATGAGCTGGTGCGGGTCGCATGGCGGTTCCATTTTTTCCAAATTATATAGTAGCTTATTTGAGCGTATTGTGCGTTAATAGTGGCGTCAGTATGATTCTAACGAGGCAATCTTTCGAACGAACCAAACTTGTGCTTTGCCTGCATGGCCCGTTTGGAGTTTGAAAGGCTAACACTAAAGCCTCATTAGTCTCAAGGTAAATACAAAAGAAGGTAACGTGATCGCACTGTGTGCCGAAATGATACCCTGGTTCCAATTCGGGAAATATGCTGATAGGTTTAGGTGATGAGCTGCAAACAACAATCTTTTTTTTACCGGTACTAATCTGATACAGCACCAGTTCACAAAACTGTGAGGTTGGCAAGTAATGGAGTGTCAGGTAAAGGGTGCACCCCCAAGGTCAGAGAGACCATGACAAGGGGAGCATTTACATGTGGCAGGGTATTGTGTAGAGTACGTGCTATGTGATCACGTGGGTTGACGACATGCTTTGGTTTGAAGTCTCCTGAGTTTAAACAAACCTAAACTAGCCCCCTGGCAATAAATGCTACAAATGCTGTTTGACGCGTGGCTTCTATTACGAAGTGGAAGAATCAAAACAGAGTCACAGAGATAGCTGACTGTCTTCAGTGTCCCTATATGTTTTAGACTAGCGGAGTGTAAAAAAGGAGTCTCGGAAGTGCCGAAGAGAGTCATGGTAGCAGCGTGTTTGACTCTCTTTTTTAGGAGTGTAAGCTTGGGGTGAGGGAAAAAAAAACGCTGTCCTGAACAGCTGTAATGTTGGATAAAATCCCGGAAGGCGACCAGTGGGAGGGAACTCGGTTTTTGCTCAAAGGACTGAGAGGAAAGGGCGGTGTCTTGCTGTTTGGTTAAAGTTATTGGCCGATAACAAGCAGTGTCACGTGGGACACACGAGGCCAACCTTCTGATGAGGCCGTGTTGATTGAGAAGCTCCCAGGTAGTAGGCGCCGCTTGTCTGAAATAATGATCGTTGTAGCAGGTTGAGTAATGGCGACGGCTACGGCAAATTCTTCTGTGGATCGGGTAGATGTATTATTGCGTGAATGCGTGTGAGATTGTGGTCCTTGGTCGTTTCCGATTCCAGACAATGGGAGGGTTCCCAAAAAGGGCTGGAATCCGTGTAAGAGATGATAGTGTTTACCCATTGGTGTTAGGGGTAAACACAATGGTGTTTACCCATATCGAATTTCGAAGTTTCATGGGCTTGACTATGAGCGTAGCGATGACGGAAGTGTAAAGTGAAATTAATTTTTATGGCAGTGTACAGACACGAATTGATTGACACCAATGATGTAAAGGGATATAATGTCCTTGGTATGATCGATTGGCATCGATGGCCTTGCAAAAGTGCCAGTCCAATTGATGATAGGCTAAACGGTGAATACGTTGGCCGGAGAGATGCCCCTCGACGAGTTCCTAAACTAAGTTATGGATGCCGAATTGAAGTAGTCAAGCTGTCGCAGAGGACATAGGGTGGTACGTGTTTTTTGACGGCTTTTGGGTAAAGATATCGATAGCTTCAGTGTCTCTTTTCGTAAAAGCATTGTAAGTGTGGTGTAGATGACCCATTACGTCATCAAGACCCAGAAAACGCCTCACCCACGTCACAATGTCGATTGAAGACACGGTGAAGCATGTGAGTGATTTCGTGATGGCCGTGGTGAGCTTGGATGTGGTGATCATTTCGTTTGATGGCCTGCATATTTATATTTGATATCTTAAGTAAACAGCTCAGACATATGAGGTGACCATCCAGGTGAATTTGGTCATATTGTTCCTTGTATGGGTACAATATTCCAAGAGGGTGAAAATGTAAAATTTTCAGGGGTACCGGCAAGGCCAACCGAGGATGCGCTTTCTTTAACTCAGTCACTGGCTCTTTGAAGGTACCGTGAATACAAAAAATACCGCTGTGTAATTGAATGAATTAACTATTCGTAGCTCTCTCAGCTCCATTCTTACCGCAAGACTTTAAACAAAAAAAAAAGCGAACGAAATATTGAATTACTTTCAAACGTTTCGCTGCAGTGACGTAATATGGCACGAGTGACGTTTTATAGGCCAGAAATTAAAATGTGGTTAGCAGTGCGTTAACTGTACGTTAACATTCAAGGGAGTTCATCAAACGACACTGAAGGCCCGCTACGATCGCCCAGTCATGTTTTTTGGCGGTGGCTTGAATAGGCGGCCGCCAATCACCCAAACCAGATTTTGCAACGTCATGTAAAATCGCCGGAAAATGACTGAGTAGTAGCCACTGTTTTGATATATCGATTACTTGTTCGAAGTTTGCGATAAATTTAGCATCGTTGTTATCGGGATAACCAGTCTTTCATAGAACCAATTTACATTTTTTCATCAGGGCCCCTTTAAACTCCAGAAGAACGAGTGTTGGTCTAAATAGTGATGCCATCCGCACACCGACTGTGATAAATAGAGACCGGAACATTAGGCACAAATATTTAAGATTTTTAGGTGCCTATAACAAGCACAGAAGTTTTATTTGGGCATATAAAGGCACCAAATACAGTAGTTTTTCGATTTATAGGCTCAATTTCTATTAACTTCTGCAACGTATTTTGGGACAAATTCTTCACTAGCAATGAAAAAAGAGGACAAATGTTGTGCTGTGGGAAAGTAGTTTTATTTACTTCGTAAAAATGTCCCATGCAAGAGTCGTCTTTTCAACATATTTACGTGATTACGTGAAATACGGGTGATTCGACACTGAAAGAAGGGCTTGAAAGCCACAACAAACCATCCGTGCCCGTTTTTTCTTTTTATGGCATGAAGTTGTAGCTCCTTTTAGTCGGTATATGTGTTCAAAAAAAAAAAAGAACGTTCAGCTTCAACTGAAGTTGGCGGAGCGTACTTTGGAAATCTTTGTGATCGAAATCCGTCTAGAATATCAAGGTTCGCCGTTCAGAACCTTTGGAATTGCTTTTAGCACAGAGTATCCAGGAACTTTATATGATGTGTCTGAGACAGATTTACGATTCGGTATGAAGCTGTCAGCAACCGGTACTTCAGGAATGGCGGCGGACCTTACCCGTACCCTCGAAATAAGCTCATTTTTCTGATTTAGAGTGGCGTGCAAGTTTTTGGCTGCCGAATTCTTTCTCCTCAGCATGTGAAATAAGCCCACAAATGTGCCAAGTTACGCTCAAGTGTATGTGGGGCAGAGTAGTCTGTACTGCGACGCGCTTGCCTGTTGCACCGCCTTGAAATACGCACAAGTGTTTGTTGTAAAAGTCTTGCACCCTTAGCCGTGTACTCCGAATCGTAACAATGACCTCTTCTGGAAAAGGCACAACCAATAACTGCTTCTTGACGACAACACCGAAGAATCCCAAGGAGGCAATACCGCAACACCGATTAATCCCGTGGATAGCGCAGTGAAGTGCACTAACTCCGAATAAAAAAAAATAAGTCATCCTGTCCTGTAGAACTGGTTGTTCGCCAAAGCTGCTGGAAATAGCACCACTCAGTAGCCATGTTCTTTACACCGATTAAAAACATTAGGCAGCACGCCAGATTTTCTTTCAAATAACCCTTTGAGATAGATTGTAAACGACCTTGAAAGCTACCCGGCAGGGCCAATGACGGTTGTTGCGATCACACTGAAGAAGTGGTGAGATGCTCGTTCTATAACCACTTTCTCTCGTTCCTCCTTTCTGCTATACGTGCTGCGTCTTGACGGCTGGCGATGTCCCCGTGATCGGCGGCTGGTTGTACGTCACCTTCAAACTTTGTGTCACACGTTCCTGGGGTTTTCCTTGGTCGGCATTTTTTACTTCGAGCAGCACATGCACGGTTATGTCGATCTCATTCCCTTCTTTGCTTGTATTTTATTGCGTTAGCAATATGGAAACGGCATGTCTGTGAAAGATTTCTCCATTGATGCCCGGACAGAGTGCGCCAGAATAACATAGAACGAAAAGTTCATTCTGACACCCGACTCAAGCGGCGGCAGCTGCAAAAATACAAAACAAACTGTTCTAGCGGAGGCATGCAGAAACGTACACCTTGTGTACGCCTTGTGTGAGCGGATGCCGCTCGCCGAGATGTCCTCTGCCCCCTCTCTCAGGGTTAACGTGTACCGCGGTTGTCCGCTTTCACGAATCCGGTAAAGAGTGTTCGTGTGTGCCTGCCCTCTTTTCTTGCCGCGTGCGAAACATTGAGAGAACTTGCTACAATTGTCGCTTCAGGTTATAAATGCGCGTTTCCTAGGAGCGCGTTTCATGCGATCGGCAACATCGGATCCTGCTGTTGCTCTGTTAGTCCTGCTCTAAGCTCGCCCGGAGGGGGGCTGTTCCTGAACCGCCACTGTCCATGTCTTGCCGTGCAGTAAACGCGTTAAGTTTTGCCTACGGCTTTTGCCGTCAACACCAAGGCGGCTGCTTCTGCTCGCCGTTCGACCACCACGCCACCACTGCATAGCGGAGGCGATGGATTCCGGTTCGGGGACGCCTCCCCCAATGTAACACTGTGCAATTGTAGTCAGGTCTGTAGTTCCGTTACATCTTATCACTTTACTGCTAACGTGCAGTCAGCAAACTAATAACGATGTTTTTAATGTTGCCCACCGCGAGCCGCTCCGCGCGTTTGTTTCTGAATGCTCCAGCTGGCGCCACCGTTCTCAGGACGCCATTTTTAAATATGGCGGCTGGTTTTTCATCGGCGCAAGTCGTCCTTATTCGATGTTTAAATGAGCAGGTAAGGGCCGTCGCCGTCATTGGTGTTAAACAAAATTCTGCACCAACTGCAACCTTAGCGGAAAATAATAGCTGGAATGGCCGCGTGGGCACGCTCAAGAAAGAAGTGTAAAGACGCTCATTTATTGTCGCAACGCCAGGTATATGCCTTGTAAGTTCAATCATATTTCAAAGGCGTTGGGGGTATTTTAGTCTGATGAGCTTGTTTCGGCTTCTTTCGGTGCACCTTTACTACTCATTGTTCGCGCGGAAAGCCTGAGTGCTGTTCCGTTTATCAGCTTTGGTGGTGCTCTTTGCGTTTTGCCTCAGGCTCAAACCGCGTCGAAGGAGCAGATATGGGTTAGCATGCCTTACTTGGATTAGAACTTCATACACCAAGAAGGAGAAAGCCAACTTTATGTCGTTTTTGGAGGGTCCACTCTCATGAAACGTCTGCTTTGCTAGATATGTACACCGAAGGATATAATTTCGCTGGGGTTTCTTTACACCCATGCTTTGCTTGGAAACGTTCAATGGCGCGGCGTCTCACGCTACCGCGGCGTCGTTTCGACTCGGGGACCCGAGTCATCACGCGCCTGGGCGCACGCCGCGGAAGTGGTGGGGAAAACGAAACCACACGTCGCGTTGCCACCGCGATGCCGTTCGTCGATAAGCGAAGCACGGCCGCGGGCTCACCTTCCGGAGGGTGCCTCGAACCAGCCGTATCGGCGGCCGTCCCGTGTAACCGCCAGGAAATGAAGTGTCCCGCAGGCCCGCCGATAAGCGGAGCGGGGCGTCGTATTTCGCGGCTCATCGATCGGCTCGACCGAGGGAGGAGGGCGTCGATGCCTCTGAACGCAACACTCCTCCATCCCAAGGAGGAGATGTCGAATGTTTCCCCGAGTCGGTTCTGCCGATAGGCGTTATGGTTTGCAGGAACGCCTGAAAACGATTCGAAAGCAGTGGAAGATAAAAAAAAAAAACAGACGCTCACTCGTGGATTACTCTTGCTGGCGTTTCCTATTTGGGATGCGGTTTCACAACGTATTTATACTGAAGTAACGGCTCACGCATTGCTTTTACGAGCAGAGCTACAGGCAAGGCGACCTCGCAATTTCAACTCCTCCAATTTGCTGTTCTGTTTTTTAGGGGTTTTTTTTCGTGAGGAAGGGGGATTTGCTACGAGCAAAAAAATGTAAAAACCCAATTGGTAACTTTCGCGCCCGCTTCACCGCATTGTTACTCTGCTTGTTGTGGTGCACCGTTTAAAGGGGCCATGGAGACATTACATGTCTAGTTCGTTAAAGAAGACTGGTGTGTCCGGGAGGGAATGACGCCAATTTTAACGCAAACTTCCTAATTTAGCTTAGGTAACAGGTTAAACAGATGGAGCAGCAGTGTCTCAATAGCCACTTTCTCGCCAGGTCCGTATGACATCACAAGAAAATGTTCGTGCGATTGGCGGCCGTTCACCAAATCCAAAGCCAAGAACGATGACTGTAGGGTTGCCTCTTGTCTAGTTTAATCGTAGTACGTTAGCCCTAACATAAAATTGACGCCCTTATCAGTCTGTTTTAGTATTTTTTTACTATTAGCTCACTTATGAATCTGTATAAAATGATTGTTCTAACTCGTTATTGTTTTTTTAATAAGAAACCATCCTTTGGGCCCGATATGAGGTTGAGTAAGTTACGAAAACATACTGGTTTGAAGTTAAACAATGTTGTATTTTGCCTTCATAGCTCTTTTACAGGCAAGCTTCACGCATGATGACACAGGGGCCGCACACATGAACAACCGACATTTTCCTTATAACAACGCGCAACGCTGTATCAGAATCGATGCTGCTTGGGAGGTAAAGTTCTTGCTTGATATAACCAGTTCGATTTATTATTTGGGACATCACGAATTGACCTTGAATAGAATGCTGCCCCCTGAAACACAATCGCTTTGTGGAACTCCTTCCTGCGTTTACCAATAAACGGCACAAAATATACATTCCCCGAGGCAAGATACAAATTTTCGAGCCGGTGATGAAAGCTGTTATGAGTTCCAATATGAATCTGTTAACGTGCACACCAAATATAAAGCCTGCCAGAAACCTATCAAGCAAGGACAGTCCCGCCACACCGGACAGGCAGGAACGGTTCTTTTTTTTTCTTTCGCCTGTAATTCCTTCACACATCACTGACTTTCGTTGTGTTTAGATACTTTTTGTTACCTTACGGCTGACCAGGATACAACCTCAATGACTTAAATTTTAATCTCATTCTACTTTGCGCGCAACTGGAAAGCTGTAGCAGGCTTAGTAGAAACCGGCGCTGTGCGGCCACAATTTCCGAAACAGACTCTAGCTGCGAGGGTGCACCGCGCTGTTTCATTCCGGGCACCCCGGCTGAGCTCTGACTTTTGCCATCTCTAAGGAGACGTTCTGTTCAAAGGGCGTTTCTTCTGGAAATGGCCTTGAAGCTCGTTGTAATTTTAGGATAAAAAGGCTAGGGCATAACGCTAGAGCACACAGCACCGCCAATCCTGATCAATGCAGGCTACTTTGCTGCCCAATGTAGAGATGCGAAACCAGAACCACCTATGCAATGTAGGCTCTGTTCAATCTTTCTTCAGTTTTATTGTAACTCGGTATTACCGGTAACTCGATAATAACAGTTCTTATTACCAGCTGGTTTTTTTTTCTTTTCTCAGTGCCATATATTTCAAGGCACAGCTCTAAAGCTGCGGCTTCAGCTTGTTGGCTTAAGGGTATGCCTGGGCATTTTTGCCTACGGCGGTAGCGCTCCTCGCCAACTTGGCTGGTACATCCGTACACACGTCTTAGTAGAATGTTTCCCTTCGTATTTGCAAACAGGAACGTACCAAGAGCTACATTACACCTTGTTTGGAGAAAAATCCCCAGAAATTTTGTTTCACGGTAAAACTTCCGGTGCTTGTTTTCTCCAAACATCTAAAGCACTCACGCTACGGCACAACTATCGGCACTTTTTGCGCTAAATTCAAAGGGTATGTCACGTCAGCAGTGTTAGCCTCGAACTAGATTGGGAGATAAGGCGTTTTCTGGTTCAGGCACTTTCAAACTCGCGCAGACAGCCTTTTGCGGCGTTGCTTCAGCGCATTTAGAAAACAACCTAAGATACACAAAACAGCGTGGAAACACGCAATGGCAGCAAACTAGTTAGCAACCTCTACCGCCCCTCTCTTAACAAAGCAAGACGGTTGGTCCCACGCTCGCCCTTTTTTCGTACCTTCGCGCGTCCGGTCTAATCCGGCCTCGACTCGCCATTCTCGCGCGAGAACGCGCTGATCAAATTTCCGCCGCTAAATTTGCACCCTATTGTTCGGCTTAGTCGCAACCCGGCGGCGTCCGATTCAGTCACCCTC
This sequence comes from Haemaphysalis longicornis, assembly GCF_048455015.1. Taxonomy (NCBI): domain Eukaryota; kingdom Metazoa; phylum Arthropoda; class Arachnida; order Ixodida; family Ixodidae; genus Haemaphysalis; species Haemaphysalis longicornis. The sequence goes on from NW_027526361.1 coordinate 132,961,544, forward strand.
GACGTCGGCCGGCTGAAAGCAGCCCACGTAATTTTTTTTTTTTTTTGTGGGACGCCCGCCGTATGATTAAACCACGCGGGTCGTGATTGCAGGATTGAGATAAGGCTAAACGAACAGTCTCTTGTTCTCCCGACTGCATCCAACGGAGGCGACGGGGACATCCTTAGGGGAAATGACACGCTGTGAAAAGCGGCTTTAAAGCTTGGATGCTCGATTCAATGGACGGATGGACCGTCCCTCAGCTCTGGTTACTCGCGAACAAATCGTCTTAATTTCCTCTTTCGCTCATTCCGAGACAGCACCGAGGAAAAAAAGTTGAAAGGTGACGGTTTTACGTTCATCGTTATTTTTAGGGGCGTCGTGTTTGTCGTCGTAATCGTCGTTCGTCTCATGTAGTCACGGTAATAAAACACCAGGAAACTCGTTTACGCCTTGCGCTGGAACGTAACATAAGGAGGAAGGTAAAGAACGTAAGGAGGAAGGGACGCAGAGAGAAAAAAAGACGCGCGGATAAAGCTACTTTCCCTCACCATTTAGCCCATGGAGCCAGCAGTAAAGCAAAGGAAAAAAAAGAGGGAGGACGAGTTTTCTGGCCACACTTCTCTGGAGGAGAGATGCGCAAAACTAGGAGGATAAAAAAAAGTAAAGAAACGACGACGGAGACTTCCTGTTCGCGAATATAGCAGCTCTCCTGACCAATGCCGCTTCTCAGCGAGAGCATGCGAGCTTTCGTCGGTTCGCGTCGCGAGTCCCACCGCGTCACCACCGAGAAAGCGAGGAGTTTCCTCCATGACTCTGATGCCTCATCGCTTGAGGTAGCGGGCGTACGCTCGCCGTCGCCGATTGGGCTGAATGAAATCAGGCAAGAGCACTTCGAGACAGTCTTCGAGACAGCTGCGCACCCAAATAAATGTTTTTTTTTCTTCTTTCTCCACTACAGGTCTACTTCATGCACTTTCTTGAATCAAAATAAAGGCATGCACCTGAGCGTGTCACCGATTCTCTTTTTGGGAGGGATTTTGATAAGACAAACAAATTATCATGGTCCCTTCGAGTTCGTCTTAACGGGAGTTCACTGTATGATCAATTTTAATATTTTTATGAACTAATGACAGCATTAAAGAGCGTCAGTGCGTTCTTGCAACATGGATCCTTCTAATACTGAAAGGGGATCCCATGGGCTACGGTGCCACATCACCCACTAAGAACAGGCAGCCTGGTAGAGCGGGCAAACATGTGCATGCACGATACGCCTCATGTACGATTAAACTATATAAATTCATTAACAAAAGATGGGTTTTGTTTATGATACGTTATATTAAAATAGAATTTTCAACTACCGTCTGTATTGATTCCAAACTGCAGTCATTGAACAGAGACGTCAAGAATATGATAACTGCTCGCTAAAGCGTGGGATCGACACAATTGAAAAGGGGGAAATGCTTACAGTTGGCGAGGTAGATCGCCGCAGCTACTAGGTTCTCATAAACAACCAAATCGTTGTCGCATCAACAACGAAAAATTATTCAAAACTTCCCATAAATAAGCAGAGAAGGGGTAGATTAACAGTATCAAAATTTTAGGACAGTAAAAAATTATTCTAGTTTTCTTCTTGTTTTTCTACGAATGCGGACGCAAAATACGGTCCTAAGCCTGCGAATGAACGCCTAAAAAGTGAGCTTAGCAATTCCTCCTCCGTACGCGTGAGAATAACCGAACGAGAGCGTTTCTGATGCATGCACTATTGGGTGCAGAAGCCTTTTTGTAATGATGCTTTAGATCACAAAGAGTTCCGCGTGTTCTAGTAGCGACGCATCGGCTCACATTGCTGAGCTTGGACAAGATATTTAAATCATCTTCTTTTCATGCCCCACAATACCCACCCCAGAGTAATTGGTGACCAGGAATCTATCTGTCCGGGATTACTTTGAGAGCATTTTCACTACTCTACTTCTGTACGCTCCATGTTAATATCATGTCTGCAAGTATTCGTGCGGTGCCGATCACGAGCACAACTAGGAGTGGTAGCGCAAGTTCGGAAATATGTGGATGCTGTTATTGACAGGGTCGGTTGACGTGCTATAAGTGCGCGCCACCTATAGTCCTCCAGCCCAAACATAACACCAAATAACCACAAAAGCTTGAAAGAAAATTATGGTTGCCAAGCCAATGAGAATATTTATGTAATTATTGAAGTGTGTGCCATTATGGTTAGCTGTTTTAAATTTCCTGTGAAATATTACAGCTGATCTCCTACAGGGCTTTTGCACCATAACGAGGATCTCTTCTTATCCTTGTGAAAAACGCGGTCCTCACATTTTTTCTTTGATTTTATTTACGCGTCGTATGCATTACGAACACTAATGGTAGACAGCCAATTGGATTAGTGTCTAATAAAGTGATCGATGTTAAATCTAACTTGGCCGGTAGAAAATACGGTGTCCCTATCACAGAGACCGACCTCAATATGTTTGAACGCGCAAAGAATAAACAGCAATTGAAAGAAGGCTTCAAGGAGAAATGTATATAGGTAGTGCAGTTCCAAACTTCGAGAACTGATGGCATTTCTCATGCATTTCGGCACTGTACAACGCAAAGAAAACCTTAGGCATATTTCGAACAAACGGCAAGTACATAACCAAGAGTATACCAGCGTTCAGTGTTCTTCAATGGGTTGGTTTTTGCAATAGCAAATAAAAAACGCGCTAGAACGGTGTCGGGGACAGGCGAGATAAAAGAAAACACAAAATGAAAAACGGCGGATCGACCTGCTCTACGCTAAACCAGAACAAACGATAAAGAAAACGACGCGCGATCTCCCAACAGATGGAACTCTATCGATGGAAACGCCAGAAAATTCAACTGCATCGAATCAAAGTAGTTTCCAAAATGTTGCCATTCCATCCTAGAGAAAGTTGGGAGAAGCGCGAAAGCTTGCTAACATCAAAGTTCCCCTAAAATTGCGTCAAAATCTTCTCTAAAAGTGCGTCCAGTCGATCATAAATCCTTAAAAGGCCCGTATGGCAAACGAAGAACCAGCGCGAACTCAGACGAAGACGAAGGAAATGCAATACAAGGACAGCCGTTGGTCTAACAAATAAATTTTATTATCAGAAAGGGTGAATATAAATACTGAACACAAACAACAAAGTGATAAAAAGACAGTAATAAACATCTAATTTTCCTGCCACTAACATTTTATTTAGGCACCATAATCAAACAACCCGCGAAATCATGCAGGCATTCCACATAGCAGAACGAGTAGATAAGTGTGTAAGCCAAACAAGCGTGTGTCTCCATCCTAAAGAGATTGCATATCTACGTGTGCCTTGACTGTAACATGTGTATATCTACTTGTGGTATCACCGTTACCTTTGCAAACTGTCTTTTTATTACTTTGTTGTTTGTGTTCAGTATTTATTTTTCACCCTTTCTGATATTAAAATTTAGTTGTTAGACCAGCGGCTGTCCTTGTGTTGCACTTCCTTCGTCTTCGTCTGAGTTCGCGCTGGTTTTACCCAAGAATGTCTTTCCTACTAGCCCAGCTCGCAACACTCCTGAAGAACCAACCGACACGAAGATTTTTCGCGCACTAAGTAAACGCATGTACGGAAGATCTAAATGTATGTATACCGATACGTGATTTGTGAGATAAAAGCATGCTATTGTACTCCTTTTTCATGATCGAGGCGTGTCGGTATCGTCTTGTCTGGAACCGTTCCTTTTTCGCGATTTTCAGCTAACCGTTTTGACACATTGGAAGCCCGGCTTCACGCACGCACCGTGTGTCCAGAGATCTTCTGGGAGCTTTTCGGTCGACCAACCGGTCTATTGGAAATGCATCGGTTTTGTTTTGACAGAACATCATCGGTCCCACTAAGACCGCTGTCGCTTTAAAATGGACCGCGTGTTGCGTACATAGGGCAAAGAAGGAAGAATAGGGGATAGGGGACGTAACACGTGGAGGAAAAAGCAGGCAGAAAGGGGAAATGACGACGATGTTTGGGAGACAGCACGTTTGGCAGTCTGACATGAATGCTTCCGCATTCACAGCATCTTAAGAAGGACATAAGGGGGCTCGCACTTTTTCAAACTGCCTATCCTAGGCGGCCGAAATATAACGTTCGATGACCAAATAAATAAATCAACGTCATATCAGCGGTCGACCGAAAAAGAGCGCCCAAGAACATTGACTTCGAATCTAAAATCAGTCATCTAATACCAGAACTGCGAGAGTCAGTTTATCGCAAATTCCGTACACCCCTGTGCTGTAGTATTAGGGAGAGGAATATTTGTGAGTGTTGATAAAAGCTAATAAGGCAAAATGACATCACTAAGTCTCCGCACAAAGCTCCTAAAGCTTGGGGCTCGCTACAAACATTCGGACTTCCTTCAAACTTAGGGAAAATTCATCTCACTTCGAAGAAATATAATTTTGCAAAAAAAAAAAAAACAATAGACCGCTAGGGTTCTTGGGTGCTCTCTGTCGTCTTGCTTTCAATATGACTTCGATAACGACTGTTCTCTCAGTACACTATAGAGCACAATGTATGCCGAAGGAACATCAACAAAAAAGAGGGGCCCATTATTAGGCGAAGTAGCTCCCACGCAAGAAAGCCATTCTCTCGCTCGAGCCGCCGTAGTGCGTGGGGCCGTGATTTGCAAGCTACTGCCGCGAGGTGTCACCCCGAGCGGCAGCACTCCGCAGCGCCCTCCGACGGCAAAGCTGCAATCATGGCGTCGAGTTTCGCCAGAGCGGGGGTTCGAAGGAAGGGGGTGTCCGCTTTCATAACTGCGCTCGTTCATCGCGTCCCGCTCCCCTACGGTCGTTATTTTTGACGCGGTCGGCGTACGCCCCCCGTTCCCAAAACCCCGGCATTGGGCCGCAATTTTCGGCAGGCTCGTCTTTCAGCCACGCTACCTTTCCACATATGTTACTTTCTCTCTCTCTCCCTTTCTCTCTCTGTTTCTCTTTCGTTCATTATAGCATTTCTTTTTATAAATTACCTACGTTTATGCCCCCCCCCTATCTTCCTTTTCACTTGCTCAGCATCGCAATTTTCGCTTTTTTCCTTTCGCATCGCCATTTCAGCGGCCGATGTCACATCCCACACGCTTCCTTCATCGTCTTCCTCTTTATCCCTCTGTGTTCAGCGCGCCCTTTCCTTTCTTTACGCAATGGTGTCTCTCTTCTTGCTTCTGGCGTTTCTCTTGTGTCTGTGTCTCACAGGTCAGTCCCTCCTCCCTTCCCCCTCCACCCCGACCTCTCTTCCCAGCCCTCCTTTCGCAAGCGTAAGCAGTGGCGCGCGAGGAAGTTGCTGACATACGAGCGTACAAATTGTCTCTCTCGGGTTGATAGCCGCCTGCCGCCAACGATGTGGCTGTGTGGAGGAGAGTGTGCTTTATGCTCTCTGTGCTCGCCAGAGCGTAAAACCGTCTGGGTGCCTTCCCTGACACCTGCTTGCTACTCTCGTGCTCAGCTATTCGTTTCGACTTGTTCCTTCGGTAGACGCGTGCTCAGAGGGAACGTTTTCTTACTAGCTTCTTGTCCTCCCAACCATCTTCAAAATGCACTTGTTCGACCCGACGTCTCTCGCGTAGTTTAGCTGGTTCCGAAAAGCACGAGAAAAGTGCTATTTCACAATATGCCGGAACACGAAAAAAAAAAGAGAAAAATTTGGATTTGATTCAGTTCATGCAAGGTTTCTGAAACGCCACTCCAGAGTCGAATAATCCCGGAATCAGTTCGCGTTTTGAGCTCTGCATGCGGGAATGGGATATGAGTGGTTGCCATGGTTAGAGGAATGGAATAGAAAATAACTTCGGCCACATTTCCACAGAACAGAATGTTATTTTGAAGGCTTGTATACAAATATGTAACTGACTGGACGTAGAAGATACGGCAGGCAACACCGGCAACTCGCGCCGGGGCGGCGTGACTTGATTGGTTTTTTTCTCTTCATACTAAAGTAAGTAAGTTGCCATCAAGCGATTTTTTTTTTTGGTGGTGAACAGCGCCTCACTGTTCACCTTTCATCAAACCCGCGTGCTTTCATGGTGGGGTATAGAAACATACACAAGCGCCTAGGATAACGGAACTGTAACGAGGAAGGCAGCACCGCGGAACGGCTTCCGGAATCACATTCCCATAATCATGTAGATATAATTTAACTGAACGTTGTTAAATAAAATAATTCCAAAATTTGGGAGTAGTTTTCAAAGGATACACACCAACACAAGTACTGATGTCCTCATTAGCGTCTTTAAAAAGTAGGTGATTAACAAGTTTAGAGTAAAGCAAATACGATCATCACGTGACTTAAATCGCAAAGGGTGGGGATGGAAGCAAGTAAAGAGAATATCTGCGCGCCTTCGACACGATGCGAAGAAAGCCAACTCGCGATCAACTTTCGGGTCATCGAGCGTTCGCATGCTTACCTGAGGCCTTCTCATGGCAATGAAATGGTCCTAAAACGCCCAGTCTCGTTATTAGCAAATGGCGTGACCGGCGATGGCGCTGATTTCTAAAGACTTTTATGGAGATGGCGCTGTCTTTGCTATGTTTTTGCTTTTGCCCCGACGCTACCCTCCACGCACACCCTCTCCAGGCGCTAGAGGCCGCAATCACGCGCGGTGTATGAAAGCCGCGGTAAGTGTGCCCGAGATGTCGGTAGTCTGACGTATGCTCAAAACGATTCGGGTTACTAGGTGTAACCGAAAAGATAATCAAGTTTTCAAACGTTAAATCAACTTGCCTCGCCCGGAATTACGTCAACGTCATTTTTTTTGTCACAGCAAATTTAGGTACATCGCAAACACAAGGTCAAAATTTTATTTACATGAATACAAAAAGGAACATATCAGCTAAACGATTTCTCTCTTCCCCATTTCTCGCCCGCATCACAAATTTTCCAGTAAGAAGCACATCGAACCATGTAATCCTGACCTAAAAGTGTCATTCCAGAAGCATCCATGCTCTCCTTTAAAAATGCTTTACAGGTAGTCAATCGTCACCTGCGAACGTCATGGACTGCTGAAACCACGAAAGGAAAGCTCAGAGCCCCTTTCATAGAACGAGAAAGATGATTGAAACGCAATGCTTCATCTCAGCGAAATTAAATCGACTTTTGCGATTAATTTTTTTAATTGTGTTTAGTGATAAGATCGACTAGCTTAGAGTATGAGTAGATGCTTACAAAATCCCAACTGCTTCGACCTTGTCGGAATGGCGCGATCGGATGGACGTCGGCTTCATAACGCGAGGGGCCCAAGTTCGATTCCGACCACGGGCAGCGTTTTTTCATTGTGTCATCATCGTCATCATAAGCCCTCTCATTGTTAAAGGAGCCATGAAAAGAAAATACAACTTCGTTTAATTTCAAAGAACTAGGATTCAGTATCTCACTCAGCTCCATTGCAGCCACAAAAGATGTTTTTTAACGAAGAAAAAGCAAGAAGTATTTCGTGATGGTCCGTGATGGTTCGTTCTCGTAATGGTTCTCATTGTCGTGATGGTTCTCGTGGTGGTTCGTGATGGTTCGTTCATTGTCTCCGGAGTTTGGACTTTGATAATGATGATACCCTTGAAGTGGCTGGGACGTGCCCATTCTGGGATATTGACTAGGCGAGTAGTGTTGACTGTGCACCTGCGCTTGACATGCCTTGGTGGAAACCTACTTTTTTAAGCCGGCTTTCCTGCAATACGTTTTGGGCGTAACGATTCGAATTTAGTACTTCTACTTTCGATTTTGGAGACGTAGGCGTTTAACCAGAAAGAGCTTCATATTTCACCCTTCTGTCACTTGACCTACGATCACCATCATAGTCAGAAAAAGTTGGCTTTTCAGCAGTGCGTTTTTGCCGGTGTTCGCCATTAGTGCGGCAAAGAAAGCTTCGCTTTACAATGAGTAAAACAATCAGCAGGATGCGTAGGTCATGTGCAGAAAGAAACCTGGACGAGGAGGAACGGATAACACAGCATGTAGCGTCCGTAATCTACATGTCGATGTTTCTGTTTTTCTTTCTGCATTTCATCATCATCATCATAATCAGTATCAGCAGCAGCCTGTTGATGTTTGTTTTTTTCTGGACTTCTTCTTCTTCTTCTTCTTCTTCTTCTTCTTCTTCTTCTTCTTCTTCTTCATCATCATAATCATCATCATCATCAGCAGCAGCAGCAGCAGCAGCCTGTCTACGCCCGCTGCAGGGCAAAGACCTCTCCCATAGATCTACTATTATCCCGGCCCTGCGCTAACTGCGACCAATTTATCCCCGCAAACATCTTGATCTCATCGGCCCACCTAACTTATCTAGTTTTTTCGGTTCCACCTCCAACCGCACTTTTAATAGTAATCAGGCGGACGCTACCGGGTTCAAGCAATCCACATTTCCAGCTTTTTCAGTAGCTTCATGCTATATTCAAATGGAGAGTTTGCATTCACTTGACGACGACGAAGTAGCCTATATCATATCGTCAGTCCATAGCACAATTTGTGGGTTAGTACCTCATTTGTAGACAATAGACAAACTCTGCTACAATGTTCTTTTTGTTACCATTTCTGTTACCAAAAATCTGTTACCATTTCTGCTTATTTATCACAGAATGCAAACTATGACATCAGGATTTTTTCGCTCAGATTTATTAGTATCAGCGCTAACAGGATAAAAATTGATCGATAAACTTTTGTTTTCGTGCATACAGATTGGCGTTTTCTGTACAAATTTTGTATTTCGCGTGCGCTAATACGCGTTCTGGATGCCCCCCACGATTTTTCAGAATCCCCATTAAATTACCGTAATGCTCAAGGAGTGGTTCAACAGTAGGAAACTGAATCGCTACTTCAGATTACGAAATACAATTAGCCTTATAATCAATAAGCCATATCCTGCCTCTCCTGAAAAGGATACGAAGAAGACCAGTACGGCGTGGGGAAGTCTAAGCCATCTAATTTTGTCCTCAACGTTTTTATCAAATGTTTGCGTGCGACCTCTTTATGGGTAATTAGTTGAAGTTGAACTCGTTGTTTAGACAAGTGCGTTGGGCACTGTACATGGGTGATGGCCCCGGCAAGTCACGAGCACAACAAATAATGAATTACCGATTATGTCGGCAAAAAGATGCCTGAATGCATCAGAAACCGAAATCTGGACAAGTAAGCGAAACAAGAGAAAAGAGAGGCAGAACGACCTTTATTGAAGCTTTGCGATGTTATTAGCCGGGCTAAAATGCCTAACTTGCTATGCTAGTTGATGGCGTGATGAAGTGATGGTGGTGATGTCCAAGAACTTGATGCGCACAGAAACGGCCAGTTATTCACGGTGACTGGTGTAGACCTGTGTGTTGCAGGTACTCTATCAGAGCTTTTGTAGCCCGTAAAGCACGTTTGGGACAAGCCCATGGTCCTAAAACGTCCTTTAGCTGCATGTCCACGGAAAGCGGCAGTCCCAAAGACACTGCGAGGGACGCGGATATCAATAGAAGCACCTACATAACCTTCAGAAATGTGTAGACGAAGCGGAATATCTTAAAATGTGCCGTCATGGCAAAATGAGTGAAGTTTTCATGCCTAATCAGACTTTATTTGAATAAATCTCCCTGTCCCTAAGAGTATTTAACCTGATTTGGTTACGTTCACGGACGTTATTTGCTGACGCAGGCATCCGATATAGAGGGAAATTTTTTCGGCTCAAACCTACACACAGTAATCGAAGCGTTCCTTTTGTTTGTTTATTTTAAAGAAACCTGCACAGCTAAGGCTTCGTTTGGACAAGCCTAGGTGAGCCTAGGTTTGTAGTTTGGACGCCTAGGCGTACTAACCAGTCAGGGTTATGTCGGCCTGAGTTGACGACCACTGAGGCAGTGGGACCTCGTCATTAGGAAGAGAGCGTTCCGGAGCATGCAAGAAAAAAAAATGAGGGGGAAGCGGGGGCACTGGTAAAGCATGAAGAGCGTTTTCACTCAGTTTCCCGGCATATACACATCCAGGACACGGCGGCACCAAAACAAAAATCATTGTCTCGTTTGTCGAGGTCTCAAACCGCCGAGAAGCTACATTTATCCTTAAGACGTATTCATTTCCGCTGCATCATCCTCAAAAAGGTGGGGGAGGGGGGGGTTTGGGGGGGACAATGACAAGGTACCTGCCAGGCGCTAACAGGTGCAACTTTGGCACGTTCCAAATTGGAATTGGGTTAATACAACACACCGCCACAATAAACTCCCATATCAACGGTCCGTGCACCATGACGTGTAAATGCACCTCATTACCTCGGCCATCGAAGCAGGCCAGCGGTACATAGCTGTTCGGATCATCATCAGTACCAGCAGCGTGTCTACGACCACTGCAGAGCAGAGGACTCTCCCATATATCTCCAATTACCCCGGTCCTGTGCTAACTGCGACCAATTCATCCCCGCAAACTTCTTGATCTCATCTGCCCTACCCAACTTTCTGCCACCCCCTGCCGCGCTTGCCTTCCCTAGGCATCCATCCACTCTGTTACCTTTAATTACGAACGGTTATCTTGCCTTCACATTATATGCCCTGCCCACGTCCATTTCTTCTTCTTAATTTCTACTAATATGCCCTTCGCTCGTGACCGTGACTGTGCCACGAATCCCAGTGCCGCGCAATTACAGAAGTAGGCTTGGGTTGCGGCCTGATCTGGGCGACCGTTGCCGGTAACGCACTCCCTCACCAGAGCTGGATTAGCCACCCTAGTGCAGTAATGGCCACAACCTCCCATGACTGCAAAAATTAGCTATTCGGACGTCCAGAACTTAAAAGGGCCATGAAAGCCGAATACACGTTTGGTTCACGGGAAAGACTGCTTTATCCCGATAACAATAGCACCAATTGCCGTATTTATCCGATTCTAACGCGCCCCCGATTCTAACGCGCACACGATTTTCCTGGCAAAAAAAACCGAAAAAACTTGCACCTCCGATTGTAACGCGCACGGGACTTTGTGACCCAGACAAACGAATGCGAGAGAAACGGTCGATTTATTTCCCAAAGTAATCTGACTCATCTCGCTCCTCGTCACTCTCCGCTGACCACAACATCTCGCCTCGGTGCCTTCAGGCGCGTTCGCGATGCCACACTTCTGAACGAACGTTCAACCATGGTCGATGGGATCGTGGCCCACGCCTCGCACGCCCATCCCGAGCGCTTCTCCAGAGGTGCACGCTTCAGCCGACCGCTCTTTTTGAACCCGGGAGCTGCTGCTGCCATTGCTGTTATCAAGCGCGCAAAAGAAACGATTTGACGATTTGTGTGAACGCCGATAGAAAAGCCTAGGCGCCTAGGCTTGCTGCGTCCGAGAAATTGTTGCTGAAAGCTTTGGCGCCATCTTGAGATGGCGATGGCGATGGGTGGGACGAAATTTCCGCTGTTTCGGCAGTTTCGGTTTTGTATCCGATTCTAACGCGCATGCGATTTTTCGGCCTATTTTTTCGGAAAAAAAGTGCGCGTTAGAATCGGGTAAATACGGTATATCGCGAACTTTGAACAACTAACGGAGATACATATCAAAGAAAACATGTGAAGCAGTGGCGACTCTTCGCCCTTTTCCGGCAACTTCTCTATGACGTCAGATAATTTTGTTTGTGCGATTGGTGGCCACCGACTTAAACCATCGCTAAGACACATGACTAGAGGATTGTAGTGGGGCCTCTAGTGCAGTTTGATCGCATCTCTTGAATGGTAATGTACAGCAAACCCACTGAAAATTGTTTTTAGTTCTGGCCCGTATAAGGTTTTGAGGACCTTTTACGGTTTATTCGGTTAAAAAACGTCTTTCGTGGCTGCAGTAAAGACAGCCAGAGAAATTTGGCGGGGTGGCTGAATCGAGTCACAGACAGACAGACCGACGTACAGACAGACCAAAATTTCTGGGATTAAGTAGCCCAAGAAAGACTATCGTCTTTAAAATAGAGACAGAGGGAGAGAGAGGGGGAGGGAGAAGAAGAGTGAGATAGAGAAGGAGAGGGGGGAGCTCTTTAATGCGAACTGGGGAGGTCAGCCCTGCTAGTGACAAGACTGGGCTGCAGTAGAGGTGATTGAAGCCTGATTCCTTCATATTAAACAAGGTTTTATTTTGTCTTCATGGCCCCTTCAAGCGCTCATTCAAAGGACTTGGTGGCCCGGACCACTGTGTCCGAGCATGCTCGATGGATCTTTCCGGAGCGCAGGGTCAAGGAGCGCAAAGAGCATTTACAATATAAGAGATGAACAGAGTCGCAAGCAACAGGAACGAAAAAGTTCAACTAAACAAGCCAAAACACAAACCAGTCGGCCTCTGCAACCTGCACGCGTATCTCCTCAGTGTACATGAGCGTGCAGCACAAGCGGAAAGGTGTTTGTATTTTTTCTAAGGTGGATTAGTCTCGCGAGGCCCTGTATTTCTTTTGCGAGTCGCCCCAAAGCACTCGCAGAGTTCTCCAAATCCCCCCCAAGGAAAACGCGAGATTAAGTGCAGGGCTTTCGGCAGGGAGTTGTAAAAAGGAAAAGCAAAGGTAGCCCAAACACTGCTCAGGCCGCTGTGTTGAAGGGAACCAACCAACCGAGAGCATGGTCTAAAGAATCAATTTCAGTTCCGCGATCTGTGAGTGTGTCCGACAGCTGGTGCGCGTTTGGGATTCCGAGATACGGCCACCGGTTCGAGCAGCGAAGGGCGATACGGTTCGAGTGAAGCCGACGGTTGCGCTTTTCGTTCGATACGTTCGAACCAAAGGGAAGGCAAGGCGTCCATATCGGAGGCGTCAGATGTAACTGAAGGAGCCATCGTGGTCGAGGAGCCACAGCTCTGGACAGTCCGATGTAGGAGTAGCAAAAAGACCCCGTCCAGACAGCATATATATATATATATATATATATATATATATATATATATATATATATATATATATATATATATATATATATATATATATATATATATATATATATATATATATATATATATATATATATATATATATATATATATATATATATATATATATATATATATATATATATATATATATATATATATATATATATCGGAATCTGGTCCCCATGGCCTTCTTGGCATGCACCCTGTGACCATTGTTGTTCTCTCCTTCTTATAAGCGATAGTGGCGTAGGCGTCTTGTGGCAGGTCGATACGTCCCGGAGCGCTCTGCACGTCTGCTCCCTGCTTTCTGCCACGGACTGCTCGGTGTATCCGCTTATAAAAATATGACGTCTCTCCTCTGCCCGGCCCCACCTTATCTGGAGCGAGCAGCCCCGCTTGCGAAGCCACCGACTCGTGAACGCTGAGGGGTTCCCCGCCGTCCCGAGTCCGAGGCCCGCGTTCAACCCCGCTCGCCGGCAGCTGTCGACTGTCGATCTGCACGCGTGTATATGCGCGCAACCGCGCTTCTCGACGGGCATTCGAGAAAGGGGGAAAATGAGCGGCGTGTGGCGCTTTGCATACTGCGGACGACGCTATGTCAGCGCTCTTACCTTCGGTCCCATACCCGCCGCCCGCCTTCTCCGTTCGCGATGCTACTTCCACGTCTGAATAACGCTATTTTTGTTAAGGTATTTTCGTTTAGTTTTTAACTTTATCCTGCTTTAAAACGTCCGTAAATTTGATTGCCTGAAGAAGAGCCATAACACCAGCAAAAATAAACAGCCGAGATGATGATGAATAAACTTTATTCGAGTCGAGGTGCTGATGTTAGAGCACCCGCCCGGTGGGAGGCTTCCTTAGTCCGGGATGCCTTGGGCTATGCTGGCCGTCAGTGCCCTCTCCACCAATCTTCGCTGGTGTGAGAGGTGGGAGCTGGTCAGCAGCTCTACCCACTGCTCATAGGTAGGGTTTGGGTTAGGGGTGAGGGTAGGGGATTGCTGGCACTCCCATACCATGTGGTACATGGTGCCTGTTTGGGGGCAGTATTTGCATGTGGTAGGGTATAGGGTGGCATGCATGGCATGTAGCAGGGTGTTATGTGGGTAGGAGTTAGTGTGTAGTCGCCGGAATGTAGTAGCTTTATTGCGAGAGAGATTCTGGTGGGGGAATGGGTATTTGTGACGCTCGTTCCTGTAGTGGGCGTGTATTTCGGCGTATGTTTGCAGTGGGGTGGGTTTAACTGTTGCTTCAAAGGGCGTTCATAGACAGCCGAGAAGGAAAAAAAATATTTCTTTATTACCTCAAAGGGCTTCTTAATAAGCCGATTTCAAGCTTCTATTTAAACTCAGTGAGGACGCAGGTCATCTCGCAGACGATCAGTCTGATCTGTCCATTAGTCTTGCCGCGCAGGCACCACCTTCACATAGTCCGTGCTCACGCTGCGATGAGGATGACTTCACTTGAGATGGAAATTAAGTGCAATCTTCAGCTTTCTTGCAACCACAAGCGATCCGTGGGTGTCATAAAAAATGTCTAGAGTAATTGTCCTGGTTTTAAACTAAATGCACATCCATAGACACTACGCTTATCCACTTTTCTATAATATTATCACCCACGTATTGAGACTTGTATCGGCCGGTGAGGTATATTTTAACGAGGTTAGAAGGCTGTTATTTAAATACACCTTTGTTGATAATGTACGCAGGGATTCGAGAGGATATCTGCCCTGTCAGCGCGATAGCTGAGATGACTCGCTACCGATAGAATTGCTGCAAAAGAGCCACCGTACAGCGTAGCTAAGGTTGTTTCCAGCCGGGAAATATGTACTTTACAGAGCTTGCTAACCTTGCAAGCTAAGGAAATCGGGTTCACCCACTAACATTCCGCTGAACTCTGTTTCGCAACATTCCGCAGGATTAGTTCACCTGAAACATTGGTTGCGCATCGCGCTTCATGCTAAGCCGCAAGAGTTAGCACATTTACATTATTCACCACGCATGTCGCCGCTCCTTTGAGTTACTCGTGAAATAGCTGCAGCCGTTCGCTTCTGCGCGGAGCTTGACGGCGGAACGCAACATAAACGGTTTGGTTTGCGCTAAGCAGCCCTTTCCGGTCGCTTCCGTCTTCAGCATATTTTTTGAAACGAGTTTTTTCCTTCAGATTTCTTCTTTTACATCGTGCCTCTGGCCTTCCACGATCCAGCCACGCCACCCTTCCCTTCACAACCCGCCAGGGCGCCCGTTTTCCATAATCTATCATTCGCAGAAACCTTCCGTCACGGACAGAGGTCGGCCGAGTCAAACTGTGTCTGCGGCGCGCTTCGTTTTCTCTCTCCTTACTTCGCCGCGTATCGTTTCGGCAGGCCACAGCAGCAGCTAAAAAGTCGCAAAATAAGTAGAGGGGGAGGGAAGGGGATGAAAAGAAAACGATCGACGCGTGGCGTCGACAGGCGCGCCGCCGATTTCCAAGGGGGTGGGCGAACGGCGTCGGCTTCGCGGGCGAGATCCCCCGCAGCAGCAGCAGCCGTGGTTCTCCCACGGGGACCCCGACTCGGCCTCCCGCCGGGCTCCGCTCTAATGAATTCCTCGCGCTGGGGTGCCCCCGAAGAGGATGGGGCACACCGCCGCTCCTTGCGGGGCGGCCGGCTGCAAAGTGCAATCGTTTAGCGCCGTTGGCTTTGTTCCTCTAATTGCGGTCCGACGAGTAGGCCTGAATATACCGCTCGCAGCGCGGTGTAGTACCTTAGGGAATAAGACACGGCTGCTGTAAGCGGAGAAAGAGACTCCTTGTTTGTTTATTCTCTGCTCCTTGTTTTCTCCCTGCTTGGCGAACCGGTAGCGGGAGATGTGATTGGAGGGTTTCGGGGAAAGCGGTTTTTGAGGAAAGCGCAACACCTTCGAAAGCACGTCTGGTGTGAAAAGGGTTTCTGCAACTTACAGGAGCGCAGTTTCAGGGATCGCTCTTGTTTAAACCGGCACATTTAAACGCGCAGAGAAGTTGAAGCTGCAACTACGGCCGGTGTAATTTTGGATGCACCTTTATTTTTGCGTGGTTACGCAGGGATGGCTAAGGCAGGCTAGGAGCGTTAGGAAAAATGCCTCAGGAGCTTTTCGAACACTGCGTCAAATTTTGCATTTTCTTAAAATTTGTACGTTTAGTTTATTTCGAAATTACTTGCATGCACATATACAGTAAACTCTTGTAAAGACGAACTAGAAGGTTCCGTAAAAAATTGTTCGTATTATTAGAAATTTGGTTTAGGCGGATGTCTCTGAAAATTCGGCATCTCGCAAACATAGTGTTGTTCGTAGTATTAACGAGGGTCTACTGTGGACGTATATATGCAGGTATATTGTTTGTTAAAGAAAGATGGGCCAAAACATACTCCGTCACGGCTTTCCACAAGGCTTGTCTGCGGTAGAGTGGAAAATTTTATTAAGCATACTACACTAGCACGTCGCCTATAGTGGAATTTTGAAAGGACGTTTTGTTTTCGTGGCGAATGAGACATTCCCCAAACATCTTCACTGGAGGTTAAGGAAATAAAATACTGCAATGTATACTATACAGGCGAACCTCATTTGAAGCGGGACACAGTGACTACCCCCCACGGCTAACACTGTTCTTTTTAATCGATTGAGACAATACACGCTTCGTGCCTCTGGAGCACCTTTCTTTGCTATTTTTGTTCGTGCTTTCGTAGGGCATTGCTTCGATAAAGCAAAATATAACGTATACCAATACATAGTATATATAATCCTAACGGAGAAAGTATGGTCAAAGCATAACTTTCGCGACCGTTGGTGCTTTAACGATATAACGAATGCCTGAAGAAACAGGAACAAACATGTTATTTAATAGTGAGAGAAGGATATTAGGTCCGTCCCCTTACGGGAGGCATCCTTAGGCCCACAAACATCTCTTGAGTTAGGATCGGTAGCCTGTAGCTGTGATTCCTCCTCTTGTCAATTTCTACGTGTCAGAATGCTATGAGCAGTGCCGGTGCCTTAAAGGGGTCCTGAAACACCTTCCGCCGATGCATGGATGTACATGTAACCAAATAAAGCACTGTATTAGCAATCTCCTCCCGCAAGAATTTTGTTAAAGCGATGAGTATTAGCTGAGAAATCGTAAATCAAAAACCGCGCAGTATCGTCGCGCCGCGTTTCCTCCTCCTTACAGCTTATTCTTCGCTGTTTACGGCGGCGTGCGAGCCTTCCCTCCCATGATGCTGCGCTCCTCAGCGGTGACGTACTTCCGCTATTGCGCTGCTCAGACTGCCGTCTGCTACGGGCAAGCTTTGTTGACACCATGAATCCCGCACTCAGCTCAAGGCTGGAAAAGCGAACGAAAAATCTGGCCGCATATGTGCGGCGGCCTGGCCTTGCCCTTTCGCGGTGTACGTTGCTGCAGTTGCTATCGGCGGTACGTGACTTTTTATCGGCGACGAACTCGCAGCCGCACGGGGAGGATCGTGCGCTCGTTCCCTTTGAGATGCACCGCGCACTGTTTATCCAAAAAGCGCCCTATCAGATGTGGCCCCGCTGGTGCCGGGTCTTATTTTGCGGCGGTGGTAATTCCTGCCAGCGGCATGTGAAAAAGACATTTTAAACCGATACAGAACCCGCGCACAAAACGCTTCAATCATGTGACCAGTTCAGCTTGCGGCGACGCGTGGTGGAGAGCGGCAACGTTGGCAAAACATGCTCCGCCGCGCTCTGAGCTTTCTAGCGCTGGAGCGAGCGCCATTTCTTTGAAAATCTCAAACATCGGTTGCCTTGGCAACAAGGCACAAACCACTCTAGAAGTCAGTTACGGTTGCGTGATCCCGGTTCAGCTCAGG
Organism: Haemaphysalis longicornis; assembly: GCF_048455015.1. NCBI lineage: Eukaryota > Metazoa > Arthropoda > Arachnida > Ixodida > Ixodidae > Haemaphysalis > Haemaphysalis longicornis. The sequence goes on from NW_027526361.1 coordinate 132,979,265, forward strand.
GCCCCACCTCGCGACATGTGGGCACTGCAGGCGTACCACTCACTCCCATTGGGAAGTGCGAGATGCGTTTGGCATTACAGGAGGCGATGGTGTGTGTGTTGTGGACGTCTTTTGTTTCGCGATGAAATGCGACGTTGTGCTTCTGCGGGTGGATAGTGCTTCCCATGGTCTGGATTATCTTTCTCGAGCGACGTACGACTCAACCTCGCATGGGGTATGTGCAGTGTGCGTGGCTAAAAGCCATCTCGGCTTGTGCGCCAGAGTTAAGTGACTTGCTGTTCGTCCCCGCAAACCGCGCGCGAGGTGAGTGCCGAATTTACGACAGGCAGGATGAGGCAACCTATCGTCTGTCAATCGCGGTTCAGACTTGAAACGCATATTGTGACGTTGTGTTCGTTCGGAACGCATCTCTGACTTGTTTTGAAGTTGAATAAAATGTATGCGTCAAACCCGGGCATTCGGCTCAGGGCGTTCTCTGCGATTGCACGAAAGAAGTGCCACGGGGCTTCAAGGCTTTCTTTATGGAACGTACTCAGGTAAGAGAATATCCATGTCGTGTTATGGCCGTGTTGCATTCAATACAGACGGTTAAGCGTTTGTTTACACTTGTTTCGTTTGTCGTAAAATGTCCAAGCCCTCCGGCAGTCCGCTGGCAGATCAGCCGGCGAGCCGACGCTGAGCAGACGACTCATCTCTTTGCCGGAAGTGCGTGAAAAAGCCGCCCAATAGCAGGATGTCTAGCTCATGACGAACATCTGGGAATCGATGACGTAGCATGTGAAGATGGCGGCGTCCAAAAACACGAAGGGAAGGGTGAGAAAAAAGCGACAAACTTTGAAACAAAAGTGGGAGCTTTCCACTGCGCGTAAAAGAGTAACACTTGGCACAGATGACGCTGACGACCCAATCTAACGATTGCGCTAGTTCATTTAGTGTGCTCAAAAATGCCCCTTTAAGGAAGCATCGATTGATTGATTGATTGATTGATTGATTGATTGATTGATTGATTGATTGATTGATTGATTGATTGATTGATTGATTGATTGATTGATTGATTGATTGATTGATTGATTGCGCTGTTCGCTTTCCTCCCTCCCCTCCCAACGCAGACCTCTTCCCGTTCACGGACGAGCCCACGGCGACGCGCGAGTTCCTTCAGCGCGTCTTCGACATCCTGTGGGCGTACGTGGACAAGCAGCAGGACCGCAAGAGCAAGATCCTCGACTTCCACATGCCCGAGCAGCTCATGCAGATAATCGACCTCGATCTGCCCGAAGAGCCGCAGCCCCTCAGACGCGTGCTCAACGACTGCGGAGAGGCCCTCAAGTACCAAGTGCGCACAGGTGGGTGGGTGTAGGCGCATGGCACTTCACGGTGTTCGCCCTCCTGGACCTGGACAAGTCATACTCGCGCGGTTGCCATCTTCTAATTCCCTGTCGGGACATGTTCTTTTGCTGCTAGTATATATGGCAACGCGCGCCCCGGGGCTGTGTAGCCAACGGCGGGCAAATTGCAAGATTATGCGTTTTAACGAGAAAGCATTGTATGGGTCACTAAGCGAACAAGACGGCTTCCGGTGTCTGTAGCAGCGAAACGGCTCCGAAACGGCGGTGAGCACGAACACGGGCGGCGCTGCGAAGCACGCTTGCGTGATGTCGGGTTAGGGATTCTCGCATTTGTCGTTTGCTTCACTCAGGCTCGCTCTCCCTGCTGTTTCTTTGCGCTCGGTCAACGTCTGATGCTTGTCCGCACCAGAATGGGCGTGTGGGTAACTTTTTATCATATTAATAGGCTTAAAATCGCATACACTAGCTCATGGTGTCAGTTAAAGTATAGTTTTGGATACCGCTACGGAAGAAACATTGCCGGCGTCACCCCATTCCTTGCGAAGCCGGTCCTGTGCGGAACGCGAAGAGTCGGAGCTAGGCGTCAGCTTCTCAATTAAGCAATCTTTCGAACAAAAGGAACAGTCAGCTGCTAATAACCGACAACAGCGAAAATGGAAGTCCAAAACAAATTCTAGGCCTTCAGGGCTGTTGGCTTTGACAAAAGGCATTACGATTCCCGGTAATCATATGTAAGGTAAAACAGTTTTTGCAACCTTGCCGAACGCTCGAACGTGTTGCGTCACATAACTTTACGTTGTCAAGGCATGAAAGTTTGCCGTCATGCACTATGGGCTGCAAAAACTGTAGGTTGAGTTCCAAATAACCCACTGTGTATATAGGCGCGTGCTGATTTTATATCAGGCATCTAACCAGTATGGATGTTGATTGAGCAAAACGAGCCATGTCTACGTTAAATATACAGTAACACTGTTTGTTCAGACGTGTAGGGATATTTCGGTACATTTTCCACAGCCATATCTTCCCGATATTCGGATATGCGTTATAGGAAAACTGCACTCAAGAGGAGGAAGAGTAGGGGCAGGAGGAGAAAACTTTATTTAACAATTAAATCGAGCTGGTTAGTGGGACGGGTCCTCAGTCCAGGACAAGAGAGTAAAAATAATTTTCTTCAATTCATAGAACGCCATCCCAAGTAAAATAGGATTTGTTCTTTGTGCCTGGCAGGGTTGAAAAGCAATAAAGAGCTACTTGGAAATATTCTTCGGCTTCGATTCTTGTAATATATGCAGGTATACTATTTATTGCGTTAGTTAGCGAGTATATCATGCCTTCAACCCCGTAATCATGTCATCATCGTTCGGGTTGATAGTCAGTTCGTTATGATAACGATATGATTAGGATAGAAATTCGGAGCACAAAAGCCGCCTTCGACTACTGTGGGCGACGTTGTTTAGGACGTGATCGCTGTGGCGTAGCACAAACCTTCTCATTGCATTTGCATGTGAATAAACAAAGCCCGCTGCGGATATGCACCTTCTTGCACGCAGCCGTAATGAAAGCCAATTTGCGAAGAAGGGAATGTATGCCATACAATATGAAGGAAATATCCACACGATCTTTGTGAGCCTCTCAAACATCCCAAAACCTCCTAATCAGACGTTTGTGACGGCGCAGAAAAATATAGCGTTCGGCAGAAAAAAAAGCAAGAAACATTAATCTGATACAAGACAACAACAACGAAAGAAATAGAAGAAAGCCGCTTTATTTCCTGCTGTGCGATGCGCGTGTAGGGGCCGCTGCTTGGTACGTAGCATTAGACTGTTGAGTCTTCATAAGAGCATCTGAAAAATACTGCAGGGAAGCCTACGCATTTTGAATACTTATCGAGAAGCTCTGATCGCTGATCCTCGCGAATAAGCTAGAAAGGACGAGTTACACACGATCTTCTGACCGATGCTCTGAAGAAAGTTGTTCTCTCTCTCCTCGTGTGTTGCAGACTTGTGGGGGATACAGCTTGAAATTATTCAGATGCGTCAGAAGCTTGCAAAATAACTGAGTCACTAGAAATACGCTTTTTAACGCACTACAGCAACAAAGCGGGCGATTTCTAGCACATGCACTGCTGCCCCTCACAAGCGGAGTGTAGCAGACGACAGCGGCGCGAGTCCCTAAGCCGACGTCAGAGCCAGGGGGCGCCACTCAAACATCTCACCGCCAGTTTCCAAATGCTTCACTGCACAGAGCACTCACGTGACATGTACGTTCGCGCGATGCAGAACGGTAATTAAATGTTGTCATTGGCTGTGCCCCAAACCTAAACCGGCCTAAAACATACCAAAACATACCAACAAAAACCACACGGATATTTGTGTTTAGAAAAAAAAATTAGGAAAAAAGGTAAGCAATGAAAAAAAAAAAGTAGGAGATAGACCTTCTGAGGCTTGAACCCAAGCCTCCAGCACCCGTACCCAGTACATCTACATCGAGGCCACATAGTCCGAACTGGGGGGGGGGGGGGGGGGGGGGTCGTTTTAGCAAGCGGTCAAAAGAATAGCGCGCGCAGTGACATCACACATGTCACGTGGGTGCTCTGTGCAGCGAAGCGTTTGGAAACACGCTTCCGGTACCCCGCGTTGAATACCATGGAATGGTCTCGCAAACGTCACAAACATGCCGCAGTAAAAGTTGAAAATATTGCTCGCAGCACAAAGCTCGACGATGTAATCAAGGGCGTTCCATTAGACATTAAGGTTTTTTTTGCATTCATAAATAGTAAGCGCTTAGCTGCCCTCGGAGCTTCTGTTCACTGGCAGTCATCATCATCAACAGCCTACTAGATCCACTGCAGGACGAAGGCCTCTCCCATTGGCCCCCAACGGCCCCAGTCCCGAGCCGCTCGAGTCCATTCTCTGCCTCCAATTTCCTTATTTCTTACCTCCATCGAGTTATTGGCGTTCCCCTTCTTCTACACCCGTCCCTCGGTATTTCCCGTGTTACCCTGGTGCTCCACCAGTTGTCATTTTGTTTAACTACGTGGCTAGCCCAAGTCCATCTCTTTTTCTTTACTTGAAAAAAAAAATATTTGCTGGTGTACCAGGACGTCAAATAGCCAGAAGCAAAAAAACATCCGGAAGTATGCTTTTACGTAGTTAGCAAGAATCTACTTTTTTTCAGTATTTGATTTTTATTTCTTGGCAAAACCAAGGGGAGGCTGAGACTAAAGGCTGACGTGGCCTGACAGGGGCCTCAGCCACCCGATTTACAGCGCACATAATAACACGTATTTTCACAAATTTAAGCATAAAAGCACAATCGTAATAGAGAAATAGCTGAAAGCAAAGTCATTACTACATTTCCTATGTATTATACAAAGCATAGGTCTAAAATTCTCAGAAGGGCCAGCGTGTACACATAAACGCAGTAATTCGTACGCATGAAGTTTCATCAGTCGCATAAATGCAAACTACTACAAGATTTCCGCCCTACCTTAAATCCGACGATTGGCACTGTGGCACTGGCTTACTTTACTTGCCGTTTTCTTGATACGCAAGCATTTTGTACTTACATATTACAGTTATTGCTAGGAGTACCTTCCCACCTTCGTACAATGGCAAAAATATATTCCTTGCAGTCATTACACAGGTAAACACAGGTCTGTTTTTATTTATTTTTAGAACTGGCAAGCAAACTAAAACGTCTTCCTTTTTTTTGGCTGCTACATGCCGAAAACAAAACAATTAAATTAGCGTATTTTACTTTTTTCTAAAAAAAGTGCATACGCACGAAATACTGTGACCAAACAAAAAGCAGAATTCTTCAGGGTACACATTTTTACAGTTCCTTTTGAATCAATGGTTCAGTACACTACGGGGTATGCTAACCGTAAAAACCGCATTAAATGTTGGCGAAACTACGTCGTGAACCTCCGGTTCAGTTCCAAAGCGTGTGCTTCCAGTTCCGTTTTGTGGTAGCAATCGTATCAACAAAATTTTCAGTAGCAGCAATAGGTAAACAGCATTCAGTCGAATTCAGAAACATACCTAATGTGTGTGAACGCTTTATGTTTTGGCACGTTGAACATGAAAGCCCCGACTGCGTGCCAGGATCTTTGGTGTATTATTAATTTGTAATAGTCAGGACTACGGTGGACGCTGAAGAACTACATTACGTGCAGCAATGAGCGTAAAGCTGCTGCTCGGTCGTCAGATCAGTGAGGGACTGTTCGGTGCTGGAGACAGTAGCAGGAAAAAAATTGAAGCAGTTTTACTCGAGATGAAAACTGTAAAGTGCGGAGCAGTGATTCATTAGTGCCTAGTTTCAGAATCAGCCTGGCGTTGATGCCGAAAGTTGTCAAGAGAGGGAGCCGCAGCTCCTCCAAGTGCTCACATTGTTGTTGTAAAATTTATTGTGAATAGGACGGCACTAGGCCTGTTGCGGTGGGAGGTGGAAAAGGGAAGGGGGTTACGTGCGTCGCACTATGGAGGCTTCACACGCAAATGTCCACAGTGAGAGTAGAATTCTCTTGTGGTCGCGTGTTGGCCGGATCCAGTCCTCGTATGTAGATACGGATGACGGGCGATGTTTGTCACGTGCGTCCTTCAGTCCTTCATAGTCCCACACCAGGTGACGCATGCTGGTCGGCTGGGCGACCAAGCACACACTACACTGGGGCGGCGAGAAAGGTGGCGGGTTCGGCTGCTTGGAGTACTTCTGTGCGTGGTTCCAGCTTGCCACCACGTCCTCCGTGACGGCAAGTGCTCATAAAAAGACACTGGATGGAGTTTCTATTAATTTGGGGTAATTGATGCGTTCATTCATTACTTTTTTTTTTATTTTGTACTATTGGGTACTTATTTGCGGCCTAGCAACGGCGCAGCGCTAAGATCACCTCCAACACTTTTCCCTCAAGTAACGTGTACATTTGTGAAGCAATGGGATTGACATTGGCTTTGTAACGCGAGGGACCCAAGTTCGATCCAGATCGGAGGAAGCGGTGAACTTCTGGAAGCCTCTGTTTGGATGCGTAACGCCGCGTGACTACGGTGGCTAGATACCGTGAACCTCGGAGAAGCTTCGACGACAAGCCGGGCCCCTAATGTGCTCTCTACTTAAAAGAACGATAATTTCAGAAAATCTCAAGCGGTATTGCTCGGAAAATGTGCAAGCATACCCCGCACTGCCACAAACAGAGCCCATTTAAATTCGGCTTCACTAGCATACAGCACAAACGCGCTGTTGGAAGACATTTTCAGGGGAGGTGTATTTATATAAGCAGCCTGATATCAATGCCCTAAGACACTTTATTACATGTCTTCCTACAATGCTTCACACCAATCTCCTTTAAAGACTGCTTCACTGCGTGCCACAAATTTGTTGTTTTGAAGGCATGTTTTTTTTTTTTCAGAACCTCTTCAAGCACTCCTATATGAAAGTATCGAGGCTTTAGCCACTGTCATCATTAGCGTTCTCTTAAGCGACGAAAGTGCGACCCATAAAACGTTAGAGACAAACAGACAGGTTTCCTGCTTAAACTCAGATTGATATGCCTACGCATTTAATATCCTTTTCTGCCGTGCCTCATCCTGGTGAACAAACTTAAACCAGCCTGCTATTTGTGACTATTTCCCATAACAGTAAGAAAAAAGATGGGTGAACTAACAATAAGTTACGAGCGGAAACAACAGGGCTTTCACGTTTCCCGATGACACCGCGCCGGTACCTGTTGGAGTTACTACTTCTTTTGCTTTAGTTTTACGTGCTTCCCCTTGTTTGTCTCTCTCTGTGTTCCCACATCCTCTTGTCCTTTTTTGTGTGTATTTTTTTGCTGCATCACGTAATGGCGGCTTCTAACGAGACACGAAGAAAATACATACCGATTCGTCAGGCAGTGGCTTGTCGACCGCACACTCAGAGTAGGCTAGACATCTTCGTCGCAGATAACGAGCGGTTGTGGGACGCTTACGCGCTTACCATAGCACTGCAAAAAAGGAGAAAAGCGACAAGTCAAATCATAGCATAGGGAAACAAAAATGAGAAAAATGAGATCCCAGCAGCAACAGCCCCTGCCCCTGTGCCGGAATAATTGAGGTAATTTTCCCGTCTGTGCTTCCCTGGCTAAGGGGAGTGTGGGGAGGGTATCGGGGTCTGTCGAGCCTATCGGCTTTCGATTTCGCTTCTTGGTAGCGGCCTCGAGAGCGGACACGCGATTTACCATGGCGCCTCTTCCACGCATAGTCTGCGGCGGAATATGGGGATAGATATGCGCAATATTTGTCAAACTTTGTGTTTTAAGACGCGTGTCCGCAAGTGTAGAAAAAAGGTTAGGTTATGCTAACTCAGGTTAAACTAAGGTAGGTTACGTTTACGTTAAGTTGGGTTAGGTTATATTAGGTTCGCTCTATGACCCTCTTGTCTTTGTCTTCGTCTTTCGCACAGTTTTATTCGTTCGTCTGTCAGGACCCAACTAGCCATTAAACAAGTCCTATGATGCCAAATCACAAAAGCCAAGATATTTTGAAAACCCGTGAAAACATCAAAATTTATTTTGTGTTCGCATTCATTTTGGCTTAAGTTGCATTTTCTCTCATATAAGGTGACAGTTTTTGCATTCCCAACTATTTAGGACGCATAAATAATCGAAGAGCATTCCACCACGATTCGTTGCACCGTAAAAGAAGGCACTGCATCTTGATCGGAGTTAGCGCGCCCCGTAAAAGCATGTAGCCGACAGTGCGCATCTTTCACCTGCAATACGTCGTTCCGCCTCAACGTTGGGCTCATATGTGCCTCTATGCGTGTGTCTTCCATTGCTGCTACGCTTGGCGTTTCTAGACACTGGCAAGTGCTAACGCAGACACAGGGCCTGGAGGTCACGTAATTCACATCCGAAAATACACTCCGTTGCTCCCAGTGAATATGGTATGACATTTGCAAATGGCAAGCGCACTTCTCAACAGGTGTGCCTAAAGTGGCTATGAAATCAGAATACACGTTTGGTTCTTTGGAAACACTTCTGTGTCCGTATAACATTGCCACCAATTTTGTAGCAACCTTGCAGATATTAAAGAAAGCACTTGAAGCAGTTTCGACTCTCTAGCCACTTTCACGCAACTTTTCTATGACGTCACACAATATTCTTTGCGCGATTGGCTGCCGCCAACATAAACCATTGCTAGGACACATGACTGGTCGATTGTACTGGGACCTCTGGCTCCGATTGATCGCATACCTTGAATGCTAACGAGTAGTTAACCCACCGAAAATTGTTTTATCTTAGCTGGCACATGTGACGTCACTCCTGCCCATCGCACGTCACTGCGGCGCGAAATTTAAAAGTTCTTCAATCCTCCTTGCGTTTTATGCGTCTGCAAGAGCGTCTGCAAGAGCGTCTACGTACACGGGACCGTAACATTCAATAACGGGGTCTGTACATATTCGTTATGATCGCATTGCCCCCCAGCGCAGTATCTGTACTACCATTCCCTAGGCACTACCCGATACTGCCACTTGGTGTCAAACACACCTCTGCCATACGCTGCCGCAAGAGTTCGCCGCGCATGCACCAGGCGCGACTCCGCGATTGCAACAATTCATCTTCCCTGGCTGCGCCCCACCCTCGGCTTCCCCCACCGCGGTTCTCTTCAGACTCGGACGCGAGCATCTGGCAGGAGGAGGCAGATCGAGCCGAGACACGCGCCGCAGAAATAATATTTGCCCGCCGTATACGAGAGCCCTGACAATGGTGTCCGAGGGGCGCATATTAGCCGCTAGCCGGCGCTCCATTCGGCTCCCGCACGATGGAAGCCAGAACCGGCGTGCCGCCGACGCTTTGTCACGGAGGGACTCCGCGAGAAAAAGGGAGACGGCGCGGGATATTCGAACGGGGGAAAGGAAACGTAATATGTGAAGCAAAAGAAGAGCCTCAACTGTAGCGAGTAAAGGCACGCGCGTTAAAGGTGGTGCAAAGAACCCGAAACAAACACTGCTGCAGGAGTGGCAGCACGGAGGAAGCACGAACAAATTGGAATATTGGGGACCCCTGCCCGCGTTCTTTTAGCATCCCGGTACGAGTTGGCGCGCGCAGTGGGGTGATGAAAAGGCGCGGGTGCCTTTTATATGAAGGAGAGGGCCTGAGAGTCCTCGTCTGACGGATCGCGCGGAGGATGGGGATCTCGAACGGCAACTGCTGGCTTTCGTTTCCCGCCGCGCTCTTATTGCATTCCCCGAGAGGAGGCCCCTGAAAGAGTTTAGGGAGCAGCGGGGGAATGTGTATCGTACTGTCGGGCACCGCGTGGTAGAAATGGGGAAAGATGGGGAGAAAACCGGGAATTAGGCTAAGCGGGTCACTGAAGAGGAGAAATGGAATGAATGGCCCCAATCTTCGAGTGAAAGGAGCCCGGCATCAGTCGCTGGACCTCCATTCGGACTTCGGGGTTCTGGCAGATGTCACAGTGACGTGGTGGTTTTGTTCATTTGGGCAGTGGAAGTCGCAAAATTATTAGGGACCGAGTGAGGACCGATCCTTAGCAACAATGGCCGCATGAGAAGTCGTTTTCTGTGTCAAACAGCCCAAAGGGAATGAATGATTCGGAATCTAGAGGGCGAGGAGATCGATATAAGTCGCCGCCACACTATACGGATCTAAGGCTCCTTATAGATGTCAGCGTAGTGTGTTGATTTTGTTGATTGCGCCCCCCCGGCTGGCGAAGAACCTCAGTAAAATGCGAAAACGGACCGTTGACAACAATGACCATCTGAAAAGTTCTGTTTTGTGTCACGCGGTTGAACCATCTAAACAGTCTTACTTCAGTTGTTCAGGGAAAAAAAAAACTATTGTATGTTTTGTATTACCCTCAAGTTATAAGGCAGTTTTTACTTCGTGAAAAAATAATGTCCGGAAATATTTTAGCGTGTCTACTAATGCGTAAGCGTTCCTACACCAATTATCTCCATTTCAAGTTTTAATTCTTTTTCCAATTTTCTATATTTACACTCGATTGCTGGTGTTAACTTCGCCAATTTTGTATTCTCGTGCAAATGCAGGGCGTCACATGGTTGGTGCTTTTTCAAGGTTTCATTTCGTGTTTCGGGTTGTGTTTTCAGTGTTTTTTTTACTTTTGTCTTCGTCGTCTGGGCGCGGTACCAAAGATACATATTTTTGACTTATTTAGCCTATTTGTAGTATATTTTAAACTTCTCTCACTCCTTGATCTTTTTAAAACTTCCTTCGATCAATTAGGCCTTGTAATGCGTAGCATTCTTTGCCGAGTACCCACACTGCCACGACCGCGCAACGCCCTGCATTTCCACAACAATGCAAATTTGGCAAAAGTAACACCTGTATTCATTATAATGGCATAAATGAAGATGATTGGTGGACCATAATTCTGAAAAACCAAGAAATAAAAAAATAAACAAAAAAAATAATTTTTTTACAAAAACGACATGACAAAATCAAAAGTATGCACTTACACATCTCCCCTCAAAACCTAACAATAAACAAGAAAGTCCGTTAAAATACGTAATAAAAACGAATAAAACTAGTGAAAAAGGCGGGGAAACCATGTAATGCCCCCTATTTTCCCAGAAATGCAGATTTAACGAAACAAAAACACCAGTAACTGTTATAGAGAGTAAATGGAGAATATTGGTCGAACAGAATTTTAAAAAAACCAGAAATAACAAAAATAGAAAAAAGGAACTTTTCACAAAAATGACCTGACAAAATCGAAAATACGCATCTTACACATCTCCCGCAAAACCCAAGAAAAAAATTGTCCACAATAAAGCGTTCAAAATAAGAATAAAAAGCTGACGAAGCTTGTACTAAGTCGCGCAAGTCTCGAACCATAGCGAAGCTGGGGGATTTCTTTCTGTGTAAACACTGAAGGACACACAACTACGCATTGCATTAGGTTCGAAATCGTTTATTTACATGTTCAGTCATCGCTTTTCAGTGCGGTAGTAGTAGTCATCGCCGTAATTATCTATGCATGACTGGTTGGTCCAGATAGGGTTGTCCACGGGCTTTCACATTTCCCCCAAAGTGGACCCCGCCTGCACGTGCTAAAACAGGCGGCAACCGGATTCGCGAACTGCGCGTCTGTAGCGCGAGCTGTCTTGTGCTCCCCCATTTGGCGCGGGTGCACGTGAACTGTTTTCTTGGTACTTTTTTTGTGAGCGCTATGCGCAAGTCTGGATGACGCCGAGCGCTCCTCGTGAGGCGCCTGCTGACGTGCGTGGTATATGGCGGGAGTGACTATGACCTAGCTTTTTATATGCCACACACCGCACACATTACGGCCAGCAACAACAGCTGCGCTGTTAAAAAAACAGCGAAAATTGCGAGAAACCGTGGAACACCCTACATTTCCACAAAAATGCAGATTTGGCACAAAAAAGACCAGTAATCATGATAATAGCGTGAATAGAGAAAAGTGGTCGAACAGAATATTGAAAAACCAAAAAAAATATAAAAAATGAAATCTTCCCAGAAATGATAAAAGGAATCAAAAACATGCATCTTAAACATTTCCCCCCAAACCGAAGAGTAAACGTAAAAATTCTGCAAAAGATCAAAATAAGAAAAGAAACAGCGAAAAGGCTAAAAACTGTGCAAGGTCCTGCATTTCCGCAAAAAGCGCAAGATTGGCGGAAGTTGCACCATTACCTTTGATTGTTATAATAGCGTAAATGGCGATAATTGGTGGGATAAAATTTTGAAAAATCAAGAAATAAGGAAAATCGGAAAAAAAGTTTTACAAGAATGATCTGACAAAATCAAAAATATGCATCTGATAAATCTCCCCCCCCAAACCAAAGGATAAACTAATGAAGTCCGTACAAGAACGTTGGAAATACGAATAAAAAGCGTAAACGAACCAACTCTTCCTTCACCTTCGAAAAAAAGAGGTTAATTATCGCAGTAAAGGCACTTAGTCGCTATATTGGCATAAATTTACATAGTTGGCGAAAACAAACCAAAGAAAACTTAAAAAGAATAAAATAATACATCTTCCGCTACTCATAGCCGCGTTTGGCAGAGAAGAACTCACACTTTAGACAAGCGGCGAAAGAATACTACGGGCTAGTAATGGGGTGGAGTGCATTTATGCAGATTTTTTCATCCTGCTTTTCTTTTAAGTGCTCTTCGACCAATTGTCTCTATTTACACCATTATAACGTTGACAAGTGTTAAATTCGTCAATTTTGTATTTTTTGCAAATGTAGGCAGTGACCCTGCTGCGGTTGTGGGTACTCGGCAAAGAATTGCTTACACATTAAAATTCGTTGCGCCCCAACAGATGCACTTAAGACTGCTTATGCGTTGGAACGCAAACGCAATATAGTCTGGCTGGTGACGAGTATTCGGATAATATGTCTACACCCACTACCCGCACAGGGTGCTAGCTTTCCGGGGCAGCAACTGCAGTGTAGCTGGTATTCCTCGTGTTCTGACAAGAGCGCGTTCCTCAAGCGCAACATCCCGCGCTCTAACAGTTCCAGCACCTTAGCCAACGTAACCGGATCAAACCGGCTTTACCTGAGGTGATGTTATCAAGGAGCTAGGAAACCGAACAGCCCGTTCCACTCACCACGCCCAGTGGCCGGCCGGCCGGGCGCTGCCGTCACCGCGACAGAGAACACTTTCCGCTCCTCCATCCGCGTGCTTCTGCGCTTGCAAAGGCGTTGCCTAGCAACGAAGGTGCGCACTCTTTTCCTTGGCGTTTTAATTTGGAACACGTTGCCTGATTGATGGTGCATTTTTAGAACCTTCTTACGGCCACAGAACAACGATACAGTCAAACAGATTATAACGAACCCGGATAGAGCGAATTATGCTATATATCGAACAAAGGCAAATAGATTACAAAAATGCATGCGAAACATATTCCTCACAACGAAGTTCACATCGGATATATCGATCTCGGCACGCCTTCAATTGCCACCGAAATGCATGGTCTCCGAGCGGCGATTGAGATGCTGATTGGTCACGATTTGGATGTTGAGCCTCGCATGGAGCGACGTGACGCCCGACACCTTCCGTAACTGCTTCCGACGCATGGAAATCACGATGGATCCCGCCCAGTCAGCGGGTCTAGACATGTGACGTCCCTAGGGACGTCCCTGTGTTACCGCTGTTCATCTCTCACCATGCTGTAAAGCAGTCAAGTTTTCTCTAGGCTCTTTTTCGTCAACACCAAGGCAGCACTTACGCTCGCCGCTCGTCCTCCCCGTTACCACTGCATGACGAGGGCGACGGAGTTCGTTACGGGGACGTGGCGTAACCCCAAAAAATAAACAAGACAGACATTTTGGGGCTTGTTCGGGCCCCCACCGCAAGGGCTAATGAAGATAGTGTCAACCGATGCATTCTGGGAGCGGTTGACGCCCTGCCAGGAAAGTGTGAAGGAACTCCGTACACCAAGACCTTGAGCGTCGTCAATGCATTTAGGGGCGTTGCCTCAAACTTTTCCAGCCAGACAAAGAAGGTGGCTTCGTTGTCATCCCCTCGGTGTTGTACGATGGGAAGGCGCAAGTGGCAGTCCAGGAAAATTTTTTCCCAGCTCAAGCTGATCCTATGAGGGCCAAAAGGGAGACTCTTAAGTTATGTCAAGTTGACGCTATGGGCGACCTTGCAACCTCGGTAGGAAGGCCGACGGGCTGAGCGTGCAGGCCTTCTATACGGCCAAGACGCACAAGAAAGGCACGCCGTTCCGGGTCATTGTGTCCGAAAGGGGTTCCTGGCCGCACTTTCTGGGCACGTTTTTCCAGAGGTCGCTTTCACCGCTGACAATCGACGACCCTTTTCTGCTCAGGAGCCCCACCGAGGTACCCGTATACCTCCAATGGCATTGCCCCTCTGATTTGAACGGGTTCTCTTTAGACATTAAGGACCTTTACAATTCCTTGCCACGCAACCGAGATCATGGAGGTCATTTCTGAAGGAATGGACCACTACGGAGCGTTCCGCTTGCAGAACGTCTGTGGTGTGAATGTCAACGATTTATTGGATCAGAGTGGTTTCTTGGGCGAGTTGGTCATTCATCGTGTAAGTAAGCGCAAAATGAACAAGGACGAACGAAGTGAACGGGACACGGCGCTGAACGGGAGCGCCGTGTCCCGTTCACTTCGTTCGTCCTTGTTCATTTTGCGCTTACTTACACGATATATTGGACCTTTGGGGCCTCTACCTTCGCTCTTCCCTCGTGGAGTTCAGCGGGGAGTTCTTCGTAGAGGAAAGGTGTCTGCATAGGGTCATCCCTGGCACCTATGCTGAGTGACCTCCTGCTGGCGCGACAAGACCGACAACTGAAGATTATGCTTCGTGAGTCCATAACCATCCGTGTCCTCCGATACGTCGATGACTTCTTGGTGCTTTTTGAGTGCGTGACAGGTGACTTGGATGCGCAAGTGCAACGCATCACGGATACATTCGAGACCACCCTTGCTGACCTTACGCTTACAAGGGAACTTCCTTCCGACAATAGGCTGCCGTTTTGGGACCTCCTCCTGCATTTAAAGCCAACCTATGTTTGTCGTAGGTATGCGCCTCGCTCGAAGAAAAGCCTACTTCCGCTATCGTCTGCTCATTCCGAAATCGTAAAACGGAGCATCGCTTTGGTCGCTTTACGGAACGCCCTTAAGAGGTCTTGCCCGCATGAAGTACAGGTCAGTTTCCAGTCGCAGGTGATAAGGCTTTCGTTGCCAGGCTTCCCAGCTGCCTTGTTAGCGTCCAAGCAGAGGTTTCGCTAGGACAATTTCCCAAAGGCAACAGAGAGGGGTTGGTAAAAGGTAGGCCGGCAAAAGTCGCTGTCGTCCCTATGTGCGCAGGGTTTTTCACATGTTGAAGAAAGTAACGGGACGCGCTGAAGTTCGAGTAGTGTTTTCTGCACCAAACAAAGTGGCCTTTGCAAACGAGTGAACATTTATGAACTGAGTAGCGGCTTATGCGCAAAAGGCCACACAAAACCTTACGTTGAATTTAGGTACTGTGTCATGTATGAAGTTTCGCTGTGTTGTGGAAAGACCTCTATTGGTGAGAGGTCTTCCTTGTGTTGCGCCTTGTGTTGCCGTTCCTCGTCCCGTCCTTTCGCGCTGTTTTGAATTCGGTTAAACGTTTTTGTAAGCAAAGGCGTTTGAAAACTGGTACAAAAAGAGGATTTAAGGGGGAAATTTCTGAGCGGTTTCGCTACGATGTAGTCTAGGTATCTAAAATAGCGTCTTCCTTAAATAGGGTCAATATTTCAAACTCCGAGTGGCAAAAATAACTCCCACCTCCCTTCGCGGGAACCCCTGAGTAGATGCGACGCATAGGGGGTTCCGTTGTTGTTTCCGTTAGGTTGATTCTCCCATCGCGTGAAACGTGCCGTGAACCCCCTGCCGCGGCTATAACGCAACGTGGCGTGGCTATGACGCAACACAATCCAACACAATCCCATGGAGGAAGAAAATGTTAGGAGGGAGCATGACGTCAGGCGGCACGGCTTTGGCAAGCCAACCTCCTCTGACGCCGCATTCTCCTCTCCTCGGGCTCCTCCCGCGCAATGCATTATGGAAAAAGCACTACTCTCAGGCCCGCGGTAGCATTTAGTGGCTCCGGCTGGCTGCCGGTGGAGATGGAGGCGAGCGCCGTCGCCGAAGGCGCCGTACAAGATTGTTCGCCAGCGTTACGCTCCAAGCTTCGTATCGTGGAAGTACTGCCGCTGTCGCTGTTCAAAGCAAGGCGAGACTTCGATCACCTTCTTACGAAGCACACTCACGAGCTGCAAGCCGAATTTCACTTCTGACGTTCGATCGCTCGAACGCGCCGCCGTAAACATTCACAAGCATGGAGCGGCCTGTTACAGCTGCGCGGTGTTTGCCAGGTGTGCTGTGACGATTGCGTTTGGCATTCTGCTGAGTTATCGCGCGTAACGAGTGTCGTGTTGGCGGGAAGGTGGTGAGACTAGCTTTGGTTTCGCGCGCGCTTTTGCATACGTTCGCCTTTCCGGTGCTCCGGCGTGATGGTACGTTTTTATCTACTTCAGTGCACTGGAAAACAAAGGGTTCAGAACCCTTATGTTGGGTGTGACCACCTCGCGTCGCAAGCAGTACTCCGGCTGTTTGTCCGCTGAGGACCGCTCGATCGGTGCGATACGTATATGAAAAACAAAAAAAAAAAAAAAAAAACGAATGCTAGATTACGCCTGGGAGGGACCTTGCTGAATTGTGGACTGACTGCGCCTTTCCAATAAATGGTTAAAGAAATGGTTGAGATGGTTGATCTTTTCAACTTTGCCTGAGCGGCAAAGTTGAAAAGATCATTTCCACTTCTGCACGCGGCGGCGGCGGCACACAACTCTCCGACTGCGGCGTGAACTTCGACGGGTCCGAAAGCTCAGTAAACAAAGATGTTTTCTGCCTCTCCCGTCCGACCACTTTGCCCGCACGATCAGGCCGCTGCGCGTTTCGGGTTGCAGGCAGCGCTGCGCGCAACGACTCGTCACCGAAACTCGAATACGCGGACGGCCCGGCAACCAAACGGATAGACGCACGCACGCAGCGTCGGCGAAGGGCCACATGAGGCGCAAAGAACTACCGCTTGCCTGTCACGTGAATAGAACACCTCCCATCAGTCTTTCCTTTTTATTTTTTATGACTAGGCTTCACGATTGTCACGTGACGCTCCCTCCTAAACTTTTCTTTCCTCCATGCACAATCCACTTTAATCCAATCCAAATCTAATCCAATCCAATCCAATCCAAGCCAAGCCAAGCCAAGCCAAGCCAATCGAATCCAATCCAATGCCCCTCGCGAGAGAGTGTTCGCTGTCAGAGAGGAGAGGGGGTGAGCGGCGGAGAGCGCAGCTCGCGCGGCGAGGAGAATGGGGGAGGGGTGTGGACGGACAACGACGCCGCATGGAGGGACAAGGCGAGTGAATGAGATGCAGTCGCATCTAAAAACATTCTCCTGCAATACTGGAAGAAAATGATTTAGCTAGTTATTTACAGCTGTCAGTTTTCCTTATCATAGAGTCGTATGGCATTCTTGGTGGTGAGTACTTCGGTGGAGTAATTAAAAAGCCGACTTGAACAACTATGTAGTCGTTTATTTCTACAAAGTATGAGATGTTTCCGGATTAGTGGTCATTACCTGACATTATATACTTTCGCAATCTTTGGTTACGCGAAGTTGTTTGGACATTATTTATGTTACTAGGGTAACAAACAACAAACCCGTTTGCCTCGCTATGGCATCCTACGTTAAAGGTTAGGTCAAAGAAATCGATATTTCGAAAACTGAAGTTATCATACAAGATAGTCCGTGCATTGTGACGCTTGGTTTAAAGCTCACTTCGTACGGAATTAAAAATATTTATAAACTGTGAGAACTCGTGGCATTACATGGAGAGGAGAACATAAGGACCGGCATGGACTCCGTACGTCCTTGTGTTTTTCTCTCTGTGTGGTGTCCGTAGTTCGCTTTAATCGTATGTTTGAAGTGCAGCAACTCACCCAACAGCAAGTGTTTCTAAAGTACGGAATTAGGCTCGCCCGAGAAGTCAAGGTTCCTTGGTGGAGGAGCTTCAGCACACGTCAAAACTGGTTTGGATGTAGCTTATCATTTTGTCTGTAGCATTCTAACATGGGGTGGAAGATTAAAACCAAAGTGAATGGTACTTGCTGGATAAGAGGGATGAGCACGCCTCTTTTTTGCCATAGCGGTCCTTGCGGAACATTTGAAAATATGCCAATTCAGCCAGGACCACATGATCACTGTCAGGCCATGTTTACAACGAGAAGCAACGTTAACATTACCAAGCACACCCAACATGCCTCCTCCACGTCCTAATGTCGGACTTCTTGATAAACGTACACTTATCGCCTTATCTTATAGATACCAGCCCAGGTTACCCACGAAGAAAATGTTGCTTTGGTTACATCCCACCATTTGTGAGGATGTTTTATCGCAGTTCCTTTGTGCGCGTTAGGCTTTGTTCACACTACCGACGTAACAGCCATATCGTGTGATATGGACGTAAAAAAAACGGCGTGTCGCGCAGTTCTGTTAGCTCAGGCATGAAATGACGTCATTCGTGGAAGTTATTACGACAGTTGCGGCAACAGTCTGAATCCGGCCTTATCTTACCATACGTACTTTAAGTGTGGGCTACCAGGGCGAAAACGTTCACGGCGCATCCAGCTCTTTCCCGAATCGAGTCCATCCAATGTGGCAATAACAGCCGAATCCGCCATTCAGAAAATGTTCGCGCCCATCCTATGGCGGTTATAAAAACTTAAGCGCCCTCAACAGGCTTCGATAGAGCTACTAAAAAAAAGAAACCCATCTAGGCGAAGGGCCGCACACTAAAATGTGGCTCATTCGACAATACGAATATGTCGCGACAGTGAAAAAACGGTTTCCTGCGCCGCACGTCGGGTTGCTGACGCAGAACGGCCCCCTCGCTGCGTCACGTTCCGGCGGCGCAGTCTTGCGCACTGCGCATTCCTCCGCCGCGCGACGTAACCGCCAGAAGGGCACCCCACGCGACGTCTCGCCACACCGATCATCTGACGTCAGCGGCCCGTACCTTGCGTAACAGATCCCCGCCAACGCCGGCACGGCGGGAATGCGCCCGGCATCGATGCCCGTCGCGCTTTCCATCCCCTCTGCTTTTCCTTTATTTCCTCTTCGCAATCCGAAGAGCAGATAAAAGTGGGAGAGCGGGAAAGCGGGAAAAGAGGGGAGAGGGAGCGTTTTTCCACATGCGCGCTTTCCGGCGCGGCGTTTGAAAGCGAGCAAGACGGATGGCGGTGTCCGGTTTGAACAGGGAGAAAGGATCCTTCTCTTCTCGGTCCGCGAGGCGGGATAATCGTCCCTGGCAGCGGCGGCGGCAACTCCCGGTCGATACCCAGAGCGGGAAGACGGCTTCCCGAAGGAGGCGGGCTGGCCGGTGGGCGGCCCCGCCCACTCTTCCTTTACCCCTCCCCAAAAGGGACGAGAAATGTCTCGCTGGGGCTGCACTCCCGTCCGCGCCGCCCACGCCGACCCCGGTCTCGATCATGCTTGTCTGCCTTTGTTGATTACCAGCAGTGACGATCGACTCCGCTTAAGTAACGCCTGCCACCGAGCGATCCACCGTGAAGTGTGGGTGGTGGCCGAGCTGCGTAGGTGAGACGTCCAGGACAGATGTCGTCACTCTTCGTTCACGTGGGAGGCGTCGGCGCAACGTCAGAGGTCCTTTTTTCCCGTCACATTCATTTACCAATGTTTTCATTCGTCACGGTCGAAAAGAGGTGTCCTTCGTCCACTTTGCAAAGGGTGAGAGAAAGTTTGCTATTTCTTGAGGGCCCTGTGTTGGTCATCTGCGTGACATCGACAACGAGGCTCGTGCTACTGTTGTTGGCTCTGGGGTTAGGCTGTGTGATAGGAGAGTTTCAGATCAAAAATGGTTTGGCCCTACGTAACTCTTGGGGAATTCCCAAATGAATAATTGGTGCGGTGCCTTACTCTTTGCCTGACAAACCACCAAAACAAAGAGGGAGAGATAGATGTTGCCGACAACACCCAAAACAGAGTTTAGCGAATGGCTTTACCTCACAACATGCAAAGCCTAGAGACAGCTACATAAGAATGGCCTGAGGCGAATGCCGATAGAGGTACCTCTGGAAGTGATTGCGGTGCATGGTGGCAGTGATTGCGAGTGACGTCCTGTGAGATTCCCTGCGGGGAATGCCCCTAGGCGATGACTTGGCTGTTATGTATGTAAGAGATTCCGTTACCTTGTGCGTACGAGCCCGCCATTTCCTTTACGCACTTAACACCCCCTAGTATTTGCTATCGACCATTTATTCTATGGTTTTGAGCAACTGTTAAAAGAGTCCCGCTGTTCGGCCTCAGTATCCTAGGTGTTAAACCATAAGTTTTTGCGCTAACGACCTTGGTTTGAGCCCAGTAGTACAAAAAAATTTTGCAAAACCGGTGTTTTTTTACTGTCAAGTGTTTTTTTTTTCAGTTCTACGCATCCTTTTCGTAAGTTACTTCGGTTTAGTATCTTTTAGATCAGTTCATGGGCAGGACGAGACATATAAACAACACGTTCAAGTGGGGTTCTGCATCACACCGGGAGTGCCTGGCTTGTAGCTATCTTGGAACAGAATATTCCTACGTGTGTAGCCCATGAGACTTCTGCTGGAATGACGAGTTGGTTGCGATGCATACGCAGTCGTTCAATTAGCGCTGAGAAAAAACGGTGGACAGACAGGGAAAATAACACTTGCATTCACTGTCTGTCTATCGCCTTTTCTTCGCGCTGTTTAAGCGCTTCCACATGGACCTCAGGCATTTGCAACATTTCTTCTACACCAGAAAACACGTGAGCAAAAAGGCGGCAGGCGAATTGAGACTTCCGCGCCTGGCATAAGGCGTGGTAATATGACAACCGCTTCGGAAACAGTGGAACGTGGATTCAGTTTTCAGTCTTGAACGGCTATTGCGGAGAACCACACCCTCTGATTTCTATACTTATGTTTTGTTACCAGCGCATGGCTCCGCACGGCTACGTTATCCTGGTTCAACAAAAGCGCGCATTCCCTTCTTTCGTATGCCGCGCATGCAATTTTCTTTGATGGCGAAAGAATCTACCGTATGGTCAATATATCCTAGACAGTTCTTGTCTGATCTATAATGTTAAGTATTGTCAAGCGAAGTAGTCATCTAATGTTAAGTTATTTGCCATTACTGGTAATTTGCCGGGAAGCTGCGAATGGCTAATTTTATCCAATTGGCCGTCACTCTCACCACGTGCTATGAGATAGCTTCAACCCAAAACATCCAAAACATCGTCACCAATGGCTTTGATATGGCGCATCTCTTTACGTTGCTTTGTTCTGTTTTTGCATGATAGCGTGCATAAAGTTTCCGTCACGGACCGGTCTTCCTTTCCGCGGCTGTCACTGTATCGGTGTGGTCAACTTCCCCGCACTATAATTGTACTTGCGGTAGAGCACGCTTTACAGGCGAACAACAATTTTAGTCACATTCGCGGTAAGAGCTCGGCTGTTATCTGTAACAGTTATTCACATTAGAAAGGAAAGGGGAGTAGGTTGAAAAAGAAGGGCGGGGGGTTGATGAAAAATGTTTTTCGTGTCACACACGCACAGCCGTTTGTTCTTATTCTCGTTGAAAGTTGTCAACAGTTTCTCGGCAGTTGCTTTGCCCCAGGCGTGCGCTGGGGAGCGGGCCAACGTGTTAGCATGCGTCGGTGCCCACGCACGCTGTCAGGGCTTATGCGGTGCCGTGATAGCGTGGCCGTTGTGCAACACCCAGGCTATAATGGAAGCGTTTATCTGATGTTGTCAAAACCAGGGGGCTACGCAACCCACCTCTTCCTCCAAAGAATTGGGTGTTGACCAACCGTCCCAGTGTCAACCACCCCACGGTTTGCGCATGTTCCTGAAAAAGGGGATTATGCAACACACGCGATATTCCGCTGCTGAAATCTGCACGCCTGTGATTAAGACAGAAATGAGCCTTTGAGCAACGCGCGTTTTAGTGCACTGCTGAAAATGCTTATTAAAAGGCCGTGGCGCAAAGGCTGGCACTCGTTAATTGCAGACCATGCTGAAGCGTGGTCTGCCGTACATGGGTGCCACTTGCGCCACCAAAGATGGCGGCCCATTCCGCGGGGCTGAGCGAGACAAAAGATGCAACACTCGCAAGGAAAATGGGCAAAGGCCCTTCGGTAGAGTCGGCTAAGTTCCCCAAGGTTATTCTACTACAGTTGTCGCAGTGATTACAATACTTTAAAAGGATTCTATTTATTTTTATTTATTTCGGTACCTTCAATGGCCATGGGGCGTTGCAGCAGAGAGTGGGCTTTGTTACAAGTAGTGGAAAAAAACTACATAAAGGGGAAGTTTGCGGGGAAAGAAATGCGAAGCCATAATTGCAAAAACAGCGACAACTCACAGAAAATATATGCAAATACACAGGATAAATAAAGAAATAACACTGTAGAGCAAGGTCCCGAGCGCCATAAGCTAGGGGAACACAGAAAATGACACTTGTGCAAAATTGCAAAAGAAATTGTCAACGCGAGGAGAACATAACCTATATACAAACAGACAAAGTAATAAACACATGAGAGGACACTATTATAGCACAGATAAATGTCGTTCAATAGCGGAGCGAAATGGTCGCGCATCGGTGTGACAGTAACTACCGCGCTTGGCTGGCGGTTTCAATCGTCTGATGTTTGAGGTATGAAGGAATGGAAGCGCGGATAAGTACGACAATGAGGGATGTTCACTTTTGAAAGGGTGATCTATCCACGACGATATGTATAACCGGCTGGAAAGAAATTCATTTTTCAGCTGTGTACTGAGGTGGTAGATTTCATGAAACAGGTTAAGCCATGACAGCTTTCTACGAAGGGAAAGAGGAGGCAGGTTTAGCGTAAGTTTCATTGAAGATATACTGGCCTTGTGAGCGCAATTAGATAGGATAAAGCATGCACTGCGGTTTTGTACGAATTCAAGGGCGTTAATAAGGTAGTCGTGCGCTGGGTCCCACACTGAACACGCACACTCGAGTTTGAGGCGGCTTAGTGTCTGATAAAGGGATATGTTTAAGTCAGATGTAGCCATAAAAAAATTACGCCGCAGATATCTAAGTGTTCGGTTTGCATTGCTGATAATATAATTAACGGGCGTTTCCCAGGATCAGTTGTTAGATATGTGTACTCCTGGATACTTGTAAGTAGTTGCTATTTCAAGTTATCCCTGAATCGTGTATAGTGTGGGTAATGTTTCAGCAAGATTTTTTCGTCGCGAAATTCTCATCATTTTACATTTTTCTAGTATCTAAGCGCGTTTGCCAATTTTCACACCAATTTGTTCCTTCATTGAGGTCAGACTGCAGTGTTGATCAGTCAGCCGTAGAAGAAATCACTCTATAAAATGCAGTCATCTGCAAATAATCCAATGAGAGATGTAATGGCGTTAGGCAGGTCATTGATGTAAATAATAAACAAGAGTTGGCCGAGCACGGGACCTTGGGGTACGCCTGAGGTGATTGGGCAAAAAGATGAATCGTAATCATTGGCTGTAACAAACTGTGATCTGTCGGATTAAAAGTTTAAACTCGGAGAATACGGAGGTCGATGTCTAAATTACGCAGTTTGTCACATAGCAGGTGATGAGAAACGAGGTCAAACGCTTTATAAAATTAAAAACAATGAAATCAATGAAATGACCGTCAACAAAAGCGCAGAAAAGGTCATTTGTAAAAGAAATTAACTGAGTTTCACTAAAAATGATTTGCGAAAGCCGTGTTGGCATGGTGAAAAAATTTATTTTCAAGAAATGTAACCAGGCTTGAGTAAATGATATGTTCGAACAGCTTGCAAGGGACACTAGTCAATGATATGGGACGATGATTAAGAAAGTTATGTGTATCACCAGACTTGAAGAATGGTACCACATTGCCAATTTTCGAATCGTCAGGTAACACACAAGAAATAAACGATTGAGCAAAAATTTCAGGAAGAATTATGGAAAAATAAATGTGTGTTGTCCACAAATTTTGAGTTTATTCCATCAACCCCTGACGATGAGGAAAGCTTTAACTTGGCGATTAGTGGTATTATTCCAACCCACTTTACTACTAATGGTTCCATTGGAGTAGGTGTTGCGGTACCGCAGGGATATGAATGAGGATGTGGCTGACACGGTAGGAAAACGTTTTTTAGCAGAACGCAGCTTTCAGAATGGGGTACACCTGCACCCTTTTCGTCAACTAGAGATATTGAATTTGTTTTGGTGCCACGAATGATGTACCAGAACTTTTTGGTGTTCTGTACAAGCAAATAAGGAAGGGTATCATTGAAAAATACACGTTTCGCACCTCGGATAGCGTTCCGAAATTCTAAGTTGCAGCTACGATACGTGGACCACGTTGTGTTGTTATTGCCTTGTCTTGCTTTGTGTTTTTTTAAGAGACGTGTAGGAGTAATGTTGAACCACTGGGGCCGATTATTGCAAAAAGGGACTTGTAAAGGTGTATACTTATTGATTAAAGAATGCACTTGGTCTTTGAACAGAGCCCAATTTGTTGCCACAGTTCGTTCATACAATGTGGCCATATAATCCTTAAAAAATACCTCCAAGTCTTTACTAATCGACAAGACGTTAGCTTTTCGGTAATCACGGACGTACTTTGGCTTACCGCGTGTTTTGTTTGTGCTTGCTTCAATAGAAAAATTGCGCCCACATCCCCGAGAGGGGAACCCTGTGTAGATGCGACGCATCGTGGGGTTCACTTGGTGTTTCCGTTGGATTGATTCTGAAATCGCGTGAAACGTGTCGGGAACGCGTATGATTATTGTTTTATGATTATTATTATGTTTTATTGGCCAATCTTGGTCAATCTCTCTAAGTGGTATGCTTGGGGCTTCGCTGTCGCAACGACCTTTACTCCATCATTGTTGCTGTAAGTGGGAGCTTCTTTTCTTTTATTGCAAGTGTTAATCATTGCCCCATCATGCGTTGTATAAGTAGCTTCTTGACGTAGTTTGAATGATTCAAGGATATAAGGCGCGTTCGTAGCATTTGATTCTGTCTCGGTTTTGTGGCGCAGTGGGAAGAGCACCATGTCCCTCCCGTTCCGCCCACAGGGTCGTGGGATCGAAACCGGGCGCCGCTAACTATTATTTTTTGTATAGTGTAGGGGGAGGGGTGCGGACAACGCCGTATGGAGGGACAAGGCGAGTGAATGAGATGCAGTCGCATCTAAAATGGATGAAGCAGTGGTCACTGAGCCCTGGCGTGCAAGCGAGTGAGCAAACAAGATCTGGGGACGTGGTAAGGACTACATAAAACACATTAGCTCTCGTTATTGACATCCGGGTCGGTTGGGTCACAAGTTGTGAAAAATAAAAGGTCGAACAAAAATCAAGAAACTCGGCAGTTTCTTGTGATGAGCCTGAAACTCGAGGACAGCGTTGTGTCCAAACTATCTTGCGGTAATTAAAATCCTCCAAAAGAAAAAGGAACGATTTGGGAAACCTTATTGCAATGTTATTAAGCACGTCATGGAGGTCATTACAAAATCAGGAGGGGCCGTTTGGTGGTCTGTAACAAATACAAAATATTGCGTCACGGTTTTGTATGTGAACACCTGCGCAAGCTATTTCCACATGAGATGAAAGTGGAACAGCAAAAGACCGAAGATAGTCGGCGATTGCAGCGAGCACCCCTCCACCCGCTCTTATGCCTCGATCACAACGATAAAAATTAGAAGACTTTTGACAATGTAAAATTTCGCTACATGACACCTTGGCAGATAACCAGGTCTCAGTTACTGCCACGACATATGCGTTACATGTATCAATGAATGAGGATAGATAATCACGCTTATTCAGGACACTGCGAATATTTGAGAGCAGGCAACTGATTTCACCGCCTAGCTATGACTGAGGGGTTCCACGTGCAGCTGTGCGTTCTGCGGTAGCAGCGATGTGTACGGGGCATCATCTTTATGAACATTAATTTCACACACACTGTCAGAGGACTGTGCATAAATGTAATATTTCTTGTTGAGGCAGACTTTGTTGTAGCAAATTGAAAACGGCTGTCCGCTAGCTTTACCGAATTCAATCAGCTTCTTTCGCAACTTTCTAGTTGCAACGAGGAAATCTTCGGTTATGCTTACATTAGACGGCTTCAGTTTCGACCGAGATGAAAATACCAAGTCCTTTGTCTTGAAACATTAAAATTTAGCTATAACGGGTCTAGGCTTGTAATGAGACATGTTCGATTGCCCCTTCGGAAATCGGCGTTTCTAGGATAGAAAGCACTTCGAGAATTTTATTTTATGATTCAGCCAATGACTCAGTTTGACTATCGGGTAGCCCATGAAAATTTACGTTTTCACGACGTGACCTATCTTCGAATTCGTCAAGGATACGCGTAATGGAATCCTTTTCACAGCGTACTGCTTCAGCAACGAAACCAGAAATGCCGGGCGGAGGGCATCCTTGAGACGCAGCCATTTTTTATTCTACTGCCAGAAGTATTTCGTTATGGTCCGTAATTTCTTTTTGGGAGTTTAACTGAATTTTTTTCACTTCTTTCAGTTGCGAAAGCACTTCAATGGGAATTTTATCAATTTTCGCGTTCAGCGACTTTAGCAGAGACAGAACGTCTCTATTCTCACTAGGATCATTAGGGAGGAAAGTTTAACTAACATCATTAAGATGGCCAGGATTTACCTCGATGTCCTCGCCTAAGGGTAACAGCTTCACAGAAAAAATGCAGTCACAAACAATGCCACATACAGTTCCCGGACTTATGAATAAGTTGACATTGCTAGAGCGTTTAACAAACAAAGAAGGTCGAGGACCAACCTGTACAAAACAAAGCAAAACTTGAGCCAACCACGTGGCAGCTGCTCTCCCAAGACCACTGAAGAAGTATGCCGCCAGGCCATCCTTGCATGGGCGGCGAAGCACCAATGTCGATGACTATGTGGGTTGTACGAGACCAGTAACCGAAGGCAGAAGATCGTAGTGGAAGTAAGCGGGGGACGCCGGGCATCGCTCCTCGGTCACTTGCGTAGGAAGTGAGCACGAAGAATTCTAGATACCGGTAGGCACGGGCCGTTGATTGACAAGACCTGAGCAAAGCAGAGAAAAACTTGAGGCAACCGCGTGGCAGCTGCTCTCCCAAGCCCACGCCCCGGTTGCTAGAACTCAGCAACACTTTCTGAATGAAAAATCAACAACACAATGGAAACGTACATGTTACGGAAGGCGGTGCAGTATGCATGCTTTAAATATCTATCATGGTTCGACAGAAGCACCATTCTTTTGAGCCAATTGTCCTTTCTTCATGTCACTGAGGGTTTTCTTTTTTTTTTTTGACAAATCTAGTTCTGAATTGAGCTAGGTTGCTTGAAAGCCCCAATTCCAGCGTTCCCGACATTTTTTAGAGCACGTGGTCACATTCTGGACTGTCGTTATAGACTACCCCGCACAGTGGTGTACAAATGTAGTCAAGTTTCATAATTTCTATCCAATATTATTCATCTTCTTATCTTCCATCGTCCACTGCAGCTCGCATTGTATACTGAATGTTTGTGGGAAGTTTGGCAGCGTTTTTGCTTTCATTCAAAAATTTATCTAGCTGATCTTAGCTAACCAACTGTATAAAAACTGCCAGTATGGTGTCTCATCAAAGTTTTCCAAATAACGAAACGTTGAACTTTTCGTTCAGAGAGGCGTTACAAAAAACATTGGGAGTTTAACGCGCCGATGCTACACCTGCCTATGAGGCACACAGTAGCGAACGCCTCCGGATTAACTTTGTTTAGACTCCGCCTGCCCCTAGGGATCTTTACACCGTGCACCGAAATCTCAGCACACGGGCGTGCTTGTTCGTCGCCACCCCGACAAAATCGAACTCACATCATTGGGCTTAGCAGCATAACGCCTTGGCTACTGAGATACCGCGGCGGGTTGGTCACGAAAAAGGTCTGATGATTGGTACCACTTTCGAGACAATTCCAGTATAGAAAATAACAGTGCTTCAAGTACTTGAAGGGTGTTTTGGAGCGCTCCTTCTTTTCATGAACGTTGAAGGGCTTCTCGGCCCAACAAGCCCACTGTGCTTCAGTTTTACACCGAACAGAACGCCAGTCGCGAGCGACTGTCCTCCAGTCCTCCCGATATTCAGTACAGCAATGTTTATGCTAAATTTTCACTCCAATATAGAAAACATACGAAAGAAAGTCTGACCGAAAGGTCTTATTTTGAGGCCCTGCGAGGTCTACCGGTATGTAAGTGCCTGCCAAATCCTTATGCACTGGGTTGTAGCTGGCAAAACCCGAACTCCAAGCCAAGAAGTGATAGGCCGGAGAGCACAGTTTAAATGCATGTTACGCGAAGAGTCGCATTCTTTCCTAAGAGCACATGGCCTGCCGGTCCGTTTTGCTCTGTTAAAACTCTACTTCTTCCTCCTATCACCTTTTGCTCTCCCCGGGCCGTGACTCGAGCGTCTACATGCCGAGAGCGGTCGACCACCGTTGAACACTCTTAAGCTACGTATGGCACCAAGACTTCCAGAACATAGACCCTCGCTATGCATTATCGAATCAGAACGGAAAATGAGGGGCTCGTTGAATTAATACGGAAATAAGGGTAGGCGGTCAAGAAAGCCAAAGAAAGGAAAGGGGAAAATGTGGTAGGAAATTTTATTATCCTTGAAACAGATGCAGTCTTTTGAAAGAAAGAAAGAAAGAAAGAAAGAAAGAAGGAAAGAAAGAAAGGAAGAAAGAAAGAAAGAAAGAGAAAGAAAGAAAGAAAGAAAGAAAGAAAGAAAGAAAGAAAGAAAGAAAGAAAGAAAGAAAGAAAAAAGAAAGAAAGAAAGTGGAGAAAAACATGCCCGCCGGGTGGGATCCGAACTCACGACCTCCAGAATACGCGTCTGGTGCGATCACCACTAAACTACCGGCGGGGCTGTGCTCCCCTTCCCTTTCTCGGGTATTTGTGTTCAGGTATTTGTTTCCTGAACTCGGAAGATGGTAGGTAACACAAGAAACAGAAAACTTCGGACAAGGTAGCGACCTCGACCGTTGCCAACATTTCAGCAACGAGGGTAAGTTTCTTTGCTGAAACATTGGCAACAATTGAGGTAGCTACCTTTTTTGAAGTTCTCTTTTTCTTGTGTTACCTACCATCTTCCAAGTTTCATTTCTCCCTATATCTTTTTTCGCTATCTCTCTATTACTCTTCCTCTCTAATGCCTGTGTGTTGTTTTTTTTCTTTTTTAAATCCCTTAACGCTATCAACGTCATTCGAGAGCTTTCTAAACGCTCCCTCCACTCAGGATTTCCGACGCAGCGCACTCCACACTCAAGCAGCCTCTCTTTCCCCGCCATAGATTCAAGCGCTCAAACGCGCCGGGGCCTACGTAGCGTGCTTGACGCCGTTGACAGCGGGCGCGTGGGAACGAGTCCTGCTACACTTCGAGTCCCAACGTAAAGCGCATAGTGTGAGATGCAGTCAGGTGCGCAGAGCCCGACTGTTCACATGACCACCTCGCTAAGAGAAAAGGGAAACAGTGTCAAACTACGAGAGACGCAATTTTCAACTCAACCGGCACGTAAGTGCCTTCTCTTGTCGCCAGCATCGGCTCGCATTCGAACGCCTCTTCGACATGGGAAAAGCTGCAGGCCGTGCTCGATGTAACCCAGAACGCCAATACGAGGCTCTCTCCCTCTCACTGCTTTTCCTGTTCGACGAGTCCTAAGGTTCCCCCTCCACTCGCCGTTGATGATTTCCTTCACCTTTTTCTTTGTATTGGGGTCAAACAGCGTGCACTAATGAACGAAGCCCGTTGCAGTTATGCCTCGGTTATGCAAGGAAGCCTGCAATAATTAGCGGGCCTTCACTTATGCATAATTTGAAGTTTCGAGACCAAAGTTTCAAGTTGCGGAATTGATGCTGAGTACCGACAGTACGGACGACAGACGCCAGCCAAGCAGAAGAGGTGGCCATCGCTCTCGCCCTCACGCACGGAGGCGTGCAGACGATCGTCACAGACTCCGAGACGGCTTACTGCAACTACCGCAAGGGGATCGTCTCCCACGTGGCCCTAGCAATTCTCGCAAAGCGCAGCCCACCGGGACGAGACGTGGAGCTCGTGTGGGTTCCGGCACACTCGACAGTGGAAGACAACGCCCTCGCCGACCACTACGGCCTCAAACTAGCAGACCGGGCCGAGGATGAGTCGGAGCTACCGCACCCAATTACGAGCTACCGCGAGATTACCCGGTTGTACAGGAGCGCCAGGTGCAGGCTTCCCGTGCCGCACCAGCAACTCGAACGCAAACAACAAACGGTCGTGCGCCGCGCACAAGCGAGGTCACTGGCGCACCCAGCTTTATTGCACGAGATGTTCGCGGCAGAACACGACCCCATCTGCCCATTCTGCAAGAAGACTGAAGGCACCCTGCCGCACATACTGACGGAGTGTACTCAGCTCAAGAATCCCCTACCTCCCCCCCCCACCCCCCCCCTACCCGAGCGATGGGAGATCTTGATGTCCAACCCCGCCCTGTCGACGCGGCAAGAGCTCGCGTCCAGGCGCCAGGAGCTATTGGACTCGTATGGCATTTGTGAATGATGCATTGCGAAAATGAATGATGCATTGACGTAAGCTGCCCTGCAATCGCTTGAGACGACGTGCCATTCAACTGCAACTAAGGAATTATCGCGTGCGTATTGGCGTTATACTTGCATGACATTGTTTCTGCTCTCTTTTTTTCGTGTCTAGTCTGTTTGATTTCTCCAGCGATGTGTTTTATTTGTCGAACATTCGATTTCCCAAAGATTATGCTAACAAACCGAAACACCACAACCTTCGCGTATTGTGTATACTGCCGAACTGAAAATTATTTTATTATTCGCGCTAAACTAAGAACTAATCATTTCAAGGTGTTAATAACGCAGCCTTTCCAATCAATTTATAGTCGTTTTTCTGCTCATTTAAATGCCCGTAATACCACTATGCTGGTTTCTTTTTACTTTATCAGCTCACTTTATCCCGAAAACTGTGGGCGACGGATCGGTTACGCTGACGGTCAGCAGTACGAACTGTCAGCCAATGTTCCAAGTGGGTTATAGCGTAAATAGAGCGCATCTGAATAAAAAAGGATAAGGTTTAACACTTCTAAGCCCAGCTATCAGGAGCGAAACCAAAAATTACGTGCACAGAGATTCGGGAAAGTTTGCCTTTGCTTAAGAGTTCGCAGCCTGCCATCTAGCTGTATTCACTGGATGAGTGAATTCATCCTTTCGCTTGCGCTGAAGGAGACACACAGACAGCTCAGCCGGCGCTGCGCCATCAGTGGTGAGGCTGAGGGACCAAGCGCAGGCGAAGCAGCCGTTTCCCCCTTGCGTAGTCACGTGACACCTCAGCAGCCGGGCTCCGAGCGAGTCAAACGATCGGGACGAAAAGCGCAGCTTTCGCGCCGGCGGCCGAGCTATCGTAATAGAGTCTTCGCTCTAAAACAGAAGGAAGCAAGAGGCAGAACACAGGAAGCGTCTTTTCGGGGCACTCGTCCAAGAGTCGTTCTCTGTGCGTAGAGCGCGGAGAAAAAATTCACTACTTTTTTTTTCGAGGTCAAGCATACCAAAAGGTATAACTTCTATGCAACATGGGTGCCTTACACCACCTTCAGAATATTCACTTATGCTTTTTTCCTTTCCCTTTTCTTTTTTTGACTGGTTACGCCTTGTGCACAGCTTACCCCAAAACTTGAATCAGGTTTAGTAAAGCGCCCGTCTCTTCTTGGCCTCCTTGGCAGGTCACCCGCACTTCTTCAACCAGCTTTCGAGCGGCCTGGACATCGTCTCCCTGGCGGGCGAGTGGCTTACCGCTGCGGCCAACACAAACATGTGAGTACCGTTTCGCACGCTGTCAGAAGCTGGGCGAGCGAATGCCGCCAGCTATTTGTGGTGCCAGCTTTTGAAAAGGCCTACGGCAGTGCCGACGTCTGGACTAGTAACTGCGGTGCTCGCAACAACGGAACAATAAATGTGTCCTGGCTCTTCAAGCATCGGGAGTTATGCACACCGCTAACACCGCTATATTATGGGGTGCGCTACAGTGGAGACCTTCGGCTTTCTTTAGACCTCTTAACACGTGCGAAAGGCTTGCATACAGGCGTCTTTTTCGCCTCTATCTCAAAACCCAGCCATGAGAATGATAACCGGTTTATTCTTTGCGTCGATCATGTGTTAATCAATTGGGCAGTTCATAGCGTATACGGGCGAGGGCGGCGAGAAGTTGAAGCGCTACCAAACCGGCTTCTAAAACCCCCCGTACACACGTGGAGTCATAGACAAATAAAATGCGAACACAAAAAAATGAATGAGAACACACAAATAGCGCAATTTCTTTTCATTCAGGTAAAATTACGCGTTGCTTAATTAGAGTAACAAAATTGTGAAAGCTGGCTTTCCAAATTTACCACTAGGGCACCATTATTTGATCTGCACGAACAGTATTTATCGTATTTTCGTATTCGCATTTTATTTGTGCATGACTTTACATGCTTTTCAGTATTATTTGATCAGTCTCCATCACGGCTGTACACCGGATGTGGGATCGCTTTTGCCCTAGCATGCCAAAAAGCCAACAAAATGCGATCACGTGGCGTTGTTAATTCCTTCTGTTTTGTGAACCCCGGAAGCACCATCCAGATCTCTAAATGCGGGGTGAATAATGTGTAAGCGTGCATGCGTGTGAGAGAAAAATATATACGTACATAAAGTGAGAAAGAGTGAAGAAAATGAAAACATACGAGAAACAAACATCACAGTATTGCGCAACCAGCTTTACAAGTAATGCAACTTCTCAAACTCCACCTTCCCTACACAATTTCCGTTCACACAAAATGAAGCCTTAGCTAAGAAATCAAAGTTTAATACAGGCGAGCCCGCTTATAACGAACAGAACGGGAAACCGAAATCACTTCGTTATATCCGCTTTTCGCTATATCTGGACAGAAAATTTATGTATACCAATGGTAACGGGAAACAAAGATTTGTTCGTTATAGCCGCTGTATCGTTAAAACCGGGTTCGCTATAAGTGGGCTATAGTGTACTAAAAGTACACTAGTGGGGTTTGCTACTTTCGCGAATCTCACAAAGAGGGATATCAACGACATTTAATAAAAAAATGCGTGGCGCTAAAAATTTTGCCGTGTTTATTAACAAAGAATGTCTCTATGCAAAAAAGAAAAATGTATTATTTAATAAATCTATGATGAGCATTCGTAGCACAATTCACTGAATTTTGAAGGCAATGCTAAAATTCCCTTCTGTCCCGAAGGATTTCAGTCAGTATAAACCGTCAGTCAGTCACTCAAAGACAACACTGCGCGTTTTTGGCCTAGCTGTTGCAGCATTTCCAGGCAACAATTTGCGCGTAACTGGCAAGACTGTGAAAAAACTGCACCCGCACCATCTTTCTTCCCTATCTCGTTTCTTCGAGCAGTTTTTTGCGTCAATATTCAATTCAAGTTTATATTTCAAGCGCACGCTCTTGACTCGTGACTTTGTTCCCGAAAAATCTATCTGGGCAGCTGTGCACCCAAAACTAACGTCGGTTAGCTTTAACTTCACCTTCCTGGGGAGGTTTTGTTGCTTTGCGTTTAATCTGCGAGCTCTCAAGCCGTTTGTACACACGCGAAATAAATAAATAAATAAATAAATAAATAAATAAATAAATAAATAAATAAATAAATAAATAAATAAATAAATAAATAAATAAATAAATAAATAAATAAATAAATAAATAAATAAACAAATAAATAAACAAATAAATAAATAAATAAATAAATAAATAAATAAATAAATAAATAAATAAATAAATAAATAAATAAATAAATAAATAAACACGTTACAAATCTCCTCTGCTCTAAGTTATTCTCACCTCTACTTAAGGTCCCTTCAAGCTTCACCGGTTTTTTGGGCCTTCAGAATTTTAGAATTAAGGCAAGGTTTCATGCACTATCACTCTATGCGGCGACTATGTACACAACACTTGCTGGACATGATCTCGGCCAGAATGAAGCGTTTCGTTAAAAGTCAGGGTCGAAAGTTTTCGGTTCATCTATGCCAATAAATATATACGGAATAATTTTTTTTGTCTTTTGGTCGGAAAAAAACATGATCTGATTTATCATATCGCGACAGACAAATAAATTGCCGTAATGATGCAGTAATCATTTAACTCTATGTGGTCAGTATATGGAATGTAAACTTAATTCGCTGGGAACGCCAGTAGTTGATGTTGTATTTTCAGTTAAAAATCAGAGCTGTGAATTTATTTTTACACTTCCCACAACAATATCATCTGAAGGCTTCGTGCTGTTAAAGTAAATACTTTAAATACTCAGCACCAACAGAAGGGGTAGTGTAAAAATGTATAAACTAATGCTCACTAACAGAATCAGCGAAGAATTTGTTTCCGTATGTTTTTCACCAAGAAGGGTCTATTCCCAGATTTCACGTGAGCTTTTATGAAACCAAATAGGTAGTGAATGACGTGCAGATGAGGGCGAAAAGAACAGCACTGCTTCAGCACATCGTACTTCTTCAAAGCTCGCCTTACAAATCCATCGATGCGCTTTCCGGCCGGCCGTCGTTGCAGGTTCACGTACGAGATCGCCCCCGTGTTCATCCTCATGGAGAACGTGGTGATGAAGAAGATGCGGGATCTCATCGGCTTCACCAACGGGGACAGCATCCTGGCGCCGGGTGAGCTTCGCTCCTTCGTAGCACGTTCTTAGAGCTTTACTTCAACGCAAAACACGTGTGAAGGGTTCCAGTTTCGAATCCAGAAGGCGAGCTACGTAAATCTTTCTGTATGAAGAGATCGTACTTGCACTTTCACAAGTGACGGAAAGAACCTCTTCTGTTTCAATTTTTATTAAAGGTTTAGGGTTAGCGGGGGAGTTTAAGTTTCCTTCTGGCAGACACTCGTACTTGTGAGCATTAGTTTTCTTCTGATGAATAATATCTTGTGGGGGGAAAAAACAACTGCAGAAAGATATCATGCAACATTCAACAGGTCCGAAACATTTTTAGTGGACGTAACACTTGAAAGGCACTTTCTATAGTTTTTGGTGACCTCAGAACACCTTAAAAATTCATTCATTCATTCATTCATTCATTCATTCATTCATTCATTCATTCATTCATTCATTCATTCAATTCCTGTGAACAGGAATAATTTTCTGGTCAATCTAACACGCAGTGCTTGTAAAGTGACCATGCAGTTGGTGAAATAACACCCTTCAATTATTTTCCATCAGAAGTAACAGAATAAAAAATTGCATAAATTGATTCCCAGTGCATAACAAACGAAAAGAAAAAGTAAAAGGAGCGTTTTTGCTCCCGAACATTCATCAACCTTTTTTTTTTTTCTCCTGTCGTGCACTGGTATTAAAAAGTGTAAATTGGAATGTTGCACTTACTCATATCAAAGCGATACATCAACACCACACTCACCTGCAGGCATACAACTTAATGCGACTTCGAAATTATACACAGACATCGGCACGCGACTATAAACAAACATTGAACACAAAGCCGATAAACAATTTCACATATGTCAACTGGCATCGCCTACTCAGTGTTTATTGAACTTGCGCAGTATTTTCTAATTGATTTGTTCAGTTTTTTTTTTCCTGTTTATAGTACATAATTCATCACTCACTTCTCTGAACACCTCCGGAACATAGTAGTCCTGTGTTCTTTTTCTATGACTAGTGTACAGTAGTGGTTTCGTGTACCTGTAGGTTTTACGCAGTGGCACACCTTTTTTTACCGCTATTCTAAATTCTTTAGTGAAATGGCGATTTTTCAACACTGCATATTTCAACAGTCATTTCACTGGCGGTATACACGGAGCTTGGTATTTTTGCTGCGTACCAACGCCATTTAACGCTGTACCGTAGGTTACGCTCATGACTATTTTTCGAATTATTCGATTATTTCTTCTTTCTTGTTTTCCGAGCAAGTGCCGTATTAGGCGGTGCCATACCACAGCAAAGATTCAGCTAGCGAATTATACACTGTAAGCTTAACTTCGCCCAGAGCTCTACCTAGGGGGTGATACATCATTGCAGATATTCATCTTAGCTTGTCACCTATATGTCTAACGTGACTCTGTCATGTAAGATATTGTTCAAAAAATATACCTAAAAGCTTTCTGGTTGTTTCGAGTGATAAAGGTAAGCCCAGGCAGGAATTACAGTCTGAATAATGCAAAGAAAAAAAATCCTCCCGTTTATAGTTATAACTTCATGTGAATTCCTAAAGTAAACAGCTTTGTTTCCTGCTTTTTTACAAAATTACAATATTCCTGAAACCAAATAACTAGTTTTAAAATGTCGCCCTCTAGGCGCTGAAACCCTGCATCAATATTGGTAACATCTACAGTTATCACTGTGTCTTCCGCGTACTGGAATTTTTTTTCTAATTTAAGGATAGAAAGTCGAGTTCCGCAACATGAATGTTGAAAAGCAATGGTCCTAACGCAATTCCCTGAGGAACTCCATAATTTATTGGCCTATAACTTCGTTGATCTCGGTTTGTCGAAACGCGGTCAAAATTTTGTGATATATCAGACTTTAAGAATACCGGTTAAGCACTTTAGAAAGATAGCTTTAATATTTGTGTTGTATTCGAGCTGCTTCATCTTTCGCACCAACCAGAGGAAACGTCTCAAAAACTTATGGCAGCCAACTTTTATAGCATAGAAGATGAAGCATAAAGGCAGGTATTTTTCAGTCACGAATATTCAAAGATCTTATTTCCTCAGAAGTGCGAGGAGGCAGGCTGGGACTAAACGCTACCCCAGCCCCCTTTGTACTGCACCCACGCCCCCTTTGGTACAGTACAATAAAGAAGCAAAATCAAATAAGCTGGAAATTCTAAAGTTTGAGTAATAAAAATACAAGCAAAATGTAGACCACCAGACATTAAACAACAATATGAGAAAGGTACAGTAAAGTACATTACAGGGCAAAACAGTAAAGTAAAATAAAATACAAGTGGACAGACAGGATATAACTATAGAATATGAAAGCATAAAAACAATAACTGTAACAAATAATGTTCAGAATAGGAACTGCTTGGGCTTAAACATCGCCGCGTAGGAAGGCTTCGGGATAGCTGAGGACTAGCTGTCGCCCCAGCTCGTGCACATGGACAGGAATGAATGCACCATATATAATACAAAATTTTCTACATTTTGCAAACGTGCTAAGTTTTTTGGCACTCACTAGTAACCTTTCAACTTTTCAGTAAACCCGATTCTGGATTGTCAGGAACAAACAAGCCGTATTGCCACGAAAGTATAAACGATGAAATCCTTCACATCGTACAACGTGCGAAATCCCACGGATAAGCACTCCTTCTTATTTTTATTTTGCCGGTTGTAAGCGAAATCTGAAGCAAGGTTTTGAACCGGTATCGACAGCGGCCTTTGAGATGTTCTCCTCTGCAATATACCGCCTACGTAAAAATAATACATTAAACGGCGTAATGCGGCTGCCGTTGCCTCCAAGCTCACAAAAGCTTTCAAAACTTGAAGTTAATTGCGACCTTTGTCGCGTTTACGAGGTTTGTGGCACCGGTATATTGCCAATTCAGAGGTATTCGATTCTTTGTTCCAAATTTTCTACTACCGGGTATGATCCTGCTTTACAACGCCCGTTTTTTAAAAAACGATAGTCTTTCTTGGGCTACTTAAACGCAGAAATTTTGGTCTGTCTGTCTGTCTGTGAATCGATTCAGCCAACCGGCCAAAGTGAAACGAAAGCTGCGCAATAGTCATATATACTCACAGCCAAATATAAACTTCTAAGTCCGATGTCAGTGTTCATACTTGTCAACATTGTTGAACAAGAACAAGACATTACGCGAATATAAGGCAGTAAATCAATACATACGTGACATTCGCAGTGTTCCTTTACTAAAAAAAATTCATGGATACTTGGGTTTTGCGATAGCAAACGAAATACTACCTCAACCGCAGAAAACCGTCACCTGCTGTTGCCAGCGCTACCTCCTGACGGCATTTTAAAAAACCAAACGAAAACAGTTACGAAAGGTTCCACTAGATAGGTTCCACTTTCTGCTTGGAACGCTCGTGCAGCAGGGCAACGTGGTTCTATATATGTTGTAGTACGGTGCCTCGATTCACGCGCGTTTCCGCCATACGGCAGCGCTACCATCGAGACACCCGACTTGGAGCAGTAGAACGCGGTAAATTCAAATTGACATGAGCAAACCTCTAGCGTGTTATCTTGGGAGGAACGAGAAGGGAGAGGAACAGCATGAGAGGTGAGCAGGAAAGAGAAGGGAGGCACTTACTTGCCTGGGGCGCCAGTCGACTATCGTCTTCCGGCGACATCTGCAACAAAAGGAGCAGATACGCGGCCATATTTTTACCAGAACCCGCTATGCGTTCTTGCAGAAATGGGGTCGATGTGCGGAACGCCTGCCATCAACACAAACACGAAGTCAATTTAAATTACACGCGCATGTTTTTGAGAAAGCCGTAACGCGTTTTTTCTTGTT
This sequence comes from Haemaphysalis longicornis, assembly GCF_048455015.1. Taxonomy (NCBI): domain Eukaryota; kingdom Metazoa; phylum Arthropoda; class Arachnida; order Ixodida; family Ixodidae; genus Haemaphysalis; species Haemaphysalis longicornis. The sequence goes on from NW_027526361.1 coordinate 133,017,753, forward strand.
CATAAATCGCACAAAACAGAAAACATTCCATAAATTTGGCTGAAGTATTGGTTTCTTTGCACGTGCCAGCTGCTGTGCGAAGGCGAAATGGTTGCGGCGTTCTTGCCACCATTTCAATATCACGCAAGTGCTCCAGGATTTCCACTTTTCTTCGGAAGGACGGGGGGGGGGGAGAGAATACTAAGAAAGTACTGTTTTACTGTTGTGGTGGCGCGATGGTTTTGGCATACTTGAAAGTTCCATTGCCGGTGCTGAGGCTTTCTCTTGTTTTGTTTTGAAACTCAAAGAAAACAGTTTACGTAGCAGATGGTGTTTCTGGTAATCCTGTTTCCTTTGAAAACAGCCCTCATCGCTGCTTCCTAAATTCGGCAGCAAACGGTTTTTCCTTTTTTTTTTTTTTTGAGCGACATATTCTCGAAAGTCGGGCCGCCGTTTGCTCCACTTTCTTTTATATTGCGTGGTCTTTGGATGGGTGCGGGCTGGAAATGAAGGAAAAAGAAAACTTGGAAAGAAGCAATTTTTTACGAAGCGACATTTTTAGCAAGCACACGTTTGCGATAGTGTAAGAGTAATTCAGCTACTACAGAAAAAAAAGTGGAGGGAGGGGGGTTATGCGGTCTCAAAACAAATTCTCCGTTCATCGACCGCAAACAGATTTCAAGAAAGGTACTTCCGTTCATACTGGGGGACAATCAGGCAGCGATCTTGGAATCAGAAATAAAAGACCAGTTGTGGTTGACACTGGAAGTGTGTAAAAGTGTGCACATTAGATTTTCAAAATTGTAAACATAAGGCAGCTTGTTGCCACCACTGTGTCGAAAAAAAATATGCGTTGTGTTGAGTGGTACGCTAGAAAATTTCTAATTGGTCACTATAAAAAGTAGAACCCAAAACAAGAAAAAGAAGCGGCAACTCAAAAAGATAGTCTCAAAAGCAAGAACTTATCTCTTCTATTCGCTCACGCCGAAACTGTTCATGTTGTATGAGTACTACAGTTATTGCAGAGATATGATCCGATAATTCTCTCTCTCGCTCTGTCTTTGTGAGTAAGTGTGCGTGTTTGGGTGCACACACACACAGCTACCTTAAAAACATGGGGCAAAATAATTTTTTCATATTTGATTCGCTCAGACAAAAGCATGAGACATTCGAGCTTGAATTATAAAGAGCCCAGTGTATATTTTTTTGGTTTGGGTAATTGAAACCCTTCCCCGTTATTTCTTCTGATTGCGTTTCCAGGTGGCTCGGTCTCCAATCTGTATGCTGTGATGGCGGCACGGCACAAGATGTTCCCCAACTACAAGACCATGGGCCTCAAAGCACTGCCGCAACTTGTTATGTTCACCTCCGAGGACGTGAGTGTTCTCTCTGCAGCCTCGTCTATAACTTTGCAGAATACAAATCTGCGCCATGCCGCCGCTTCTTTACAACAAATCCTTCCTGTTGTTCCAGCAAAAAAGTTCAACTGCACGTTTTACATTGCTGATAACATGCTACTACAGGCTTCTTTATCAGTATTTGAAACAATCTAAACCGAAGGATTAATTGGCGGACTGGTTACGCTGATGGCAAAACAGCTGCTGCGAACTGGCTATCATAACCAGTGTTAAGCACTTTCGCAGTCCATTCTTGTTTTTCAAAGCCAGGGCTTTGAAAAAGTCCGTTCGTCTAGTCTGTTCGTGTAGTCTCAGCCGAAGTGATGAGACGGTGCACCAATCACATTCTGCTGTTTAATTTGAGAAGTCCTTATTATGGATGTTAGGTGTGCTGTGAATCCTTTGCTTCTTTTTTTACTATTATGTCCAGGAAATTTACTGGTAAGCATGGCTGCGTAATGGGACCCCTGCACTGAAACATTCGTTTCAGAAGTCCCCCCTGTTTTGCCTCCGTTCAGCGGAGTATATCACAGCGAAAGCTTTCTTAATGGGACCGATGAAATCCTGTCAAAAAATTATTGCATTTCCCCATAGACCGGTTGGTGGACCGAAAAGCTCTGATAAGATCTCTGGACCCACGGCGCGTCCGTGAAAGCGGCCGCTTCCATTGTGTCAAAGCAGTTAGCTGAAAATCGCGAAAAGGGAACGTTTCTAGATAAGACAATACAAGCATCCATCATAAAGAAGGAGCACACTAGTGTACGTGTATCTCGTAAACACACTATTGGTATACATTTCAATCATTCGTAGATGTGTTTACTTGGTGCGCGAAAAATCGTCACATGGAATCGTTCTTCGTTTCCGATTTGGGTCTTTGAAGGCTTGACAATGGATTGGACGCACTTTCACGAAAGGTCGGACCAACGTTACTACTAAAGTCGGGTTGGAGCGTGCTTTTAGCGAAGGTTTCGACGCACGCTTGACGCAATTTTGACGTGAGAGAGCTTTCGTGCTTCTCTCAACTGTCTTTAGGAAGGGATTGTAACGTTTTACATATAGTGTTCCGGGCTTCGAAAGCTTCTACAAATTTCCTTATCTGTCGACAAAACAACAGCTGTAAACTTACTTAGGGAAAGAAACAGTCTGAAACAGAAATACGGCGCCAGAGCACCGCGAGGTGCCTCCGCCAATCAGCATCAGTGTTTCTAACATGAAGTTACTTGGGACTGGGGCTGTCACCGAAGCTACTCACCTGGCTTCCCCTTTTTTTAATGGCTGCGCCGAGGCAGCAGACTGGAGGCTCAGCCATCAAAACTTTCACTTCAAACGACACTTCGCAGGTGGTCTTACCCAGGTTACCTTGACTCAATCCTAACAGCGTATACGACACCGCGCATTGTTTCAAGATCTTGTTAACTCGCCTCCAGGTAACAGCCGCTGTGGTTTGGTAATATTTTGCGCGCCCCGTATCTCATGCCACCCTACGAATGACAACACCTCGCACCAATTAAATTCGGATTCCGAATACTTTTCCCAACATCCACTTACATACAGCTTAAAGGTGCTCGCATTGCATAAGCACAAAAACGGTTTCGAGTGTACAAGGGCAGGGAACTGCCAGCTGACGGGGCACGTACGGTTCGTTACGCCGGGAAGACCCCGCAAAGGCACGCGAGAACGGGAAACAATAGCAGCTGGGAAAAGATGGAGAGAGAGCGGGGGAAAGGGGGAGGGGGGGATGGACGGTGGTGGCGACAGCTTGCGGCGCGCAGGGGAAGAATTGTTCCTCTCCCCCCAGTCCCGCGCAGCAGCGCCCAACGTGTAACGGCTGCCCTAATCGGCGCGTGCCTTATTGGTTTCATTTCGCCGGGAACACGCGCCACACGTACGCTGCCTTCAGAGCCAGCAGCAGCGGCTGCGGCGGCAGCAGTAACAGCGGCAGCTTGTGTGGTTCGTCCTCTGCCCAGGCGTCTTCCCTCCATGCTTGCCGCCCTCTCCAAAGTGGCCCTTTTGCCTCGGCCCCCCAGTTTCGCGACAACGCTGCGATGCCACTCTGCCCTTTTCGCTTGTTTCTGATAGCCCTCTTCTTGGTTTTTGTCTTTCGGGCCTTCTTTCGTCATTCTACCGTTTGCGCGCGTGCGGGCCGGACGTCACGTTGACGTTCTGCCTCGCGTGAGTCAGCGGCCCGCGCTGTCGCCGTCGATGCCACAGCTTGCGAGAACGCACCGTGTACTACTACCTCCTGCCGCACTACTCAGGGAGTTGTGCAGACGTCACCGCCCGTGCCCGTCAGATGGGGAACCCGAGGAAATGTGCGGCAATACGCGCTGCTGCAGGCTGATGAGGGTTGCGGAGAGTGACGGCGACTTTCTTGTTAGCTCAGTGAGATAAAAAAAAGAACTAGGAGTATGGAAACAAAGATTAACTACTGAAGAACGAGATAGCTTCAAGGCGCTTGACTTTTTGTGTTTATTAATACATATTTTTGACGTTGTTAAGAAGGCGGCGGTTCTTTTTGATCCCATTTAAAAATTGTCTGCAGTCCCGTCTTACTATTTGTTCGGACCATGATAGAAACGGCCGCGCTGCGGAAAGGATGCAGCTATAGCTGACTTCAAAAAAGTCAAAGCAAGGAAACCGCTAACGCAATAGAAAGCAACACACAGCAGAAGTGTGTTGTCACAACAGCGAGGCCTACGCGACCGTGATGTTGTTTCTTCCCCGGCATGCTAGCGTTTGTTTATTTTACAGCGGAAGCTGTGTGTATGGCTTACGGTTCGGGGCGGTCATACGTTCCACGTGAAAACTGTTTCGCTGCTTTCAGGGTCATGACGAGGGAAAATTAACTTCGTAAAGGAGAAACTGATCGAACTAAATGCAAACCAATGTTAAGTTCTATAGCAATATTTTTCGCAAGAACTGTTCGCTGATTATGACAATTCTCTCTCGGGGGATTGGCAAAATGACTGGGGGTGCCAGGATGCCTCACATGTGAACGGTCCAGCAACAATCGGAATTCATTGCCTGAAGCAAAGTCCGTAATTGTGCTTGTTATTAATCAGGAACACGGCGTCAAGCTTAATTAAGAAAAAAAAGTTCAAATTGAAATTTCTGTTTCAAGCCCATAAGTGACATCTGGATATGGGGTAATGGAAGGCTACAAATGCATGTTCATTACATGAAGACGTTCGGTAACGTCAGAATCCTGAACACGCAGGCATTTTGTCTTTTCGTCATCGTGCGTGGAAGTCAGAAATCAAATCCGCGATCTCGTGGCCAGCATCGCAGGCATTCACCACGGAGCCACCACGGTGCGTGAAGCGAAGAGAGAGATGATCCTTTGAAGCATGAAGGAACAATGGATTAGAGTGAAGCGGCCATGCATGCACAGCTGTCGTCGCTTCGTGGGAATTAAATCTTCAGCCACCCACTGCAAGGTACACTAAACATTGCAAAACATGCAAAATATTGAGAAAGCGGACCAGTGAAACCATTAATGCTAATGTGTTTCAAACAAAAAAAGCAAGAAACTACTTCTAAGCGAAGACACTCCAAAACGCATATTGTTTGTTGGTGGAACGTTTAGAAAAAGTGACGGCGGAATTTCTGGGCAATGTATTCCTGAAATTCCTTAGTGGGCAATGCATTCCTGAAATTCCTTAGCGGATGTGTGTGATAACTTCCTTCCTTGCCTTCTTCGTCCGTCTTATCTACGGCAATATTATTGATTGTTACTCACCAACAATATTGTCATGAAGCCAAGAACGATGGAGGATCTCCCGTGTACGGGGGTTGATGCGTGGAAGAGCCGGGAGCGTTTTCAAAAACTTCGTCTTGAATATCTCCCACGTCGTCAGGGCGCGCTCGTGGTTCTCGGGCGAGCAGGGTCTTCAAGCTAAAATAACGCTTGCCGAAGTGTTTCGCCGTCGACCCTTCGGTTAAATGTCTGGACCCGCTCGAAATGCTCCAGCGATTCTTCAGTATGACCCGCTGCGGTGGCTAAACGGATATGGCGTTGTGCTGCTGAGCACAAGGGCGCGAATTCGATTCCCGGCCGCGGTGGTAGCTTTTGTGATGGAGGCGAGAAGCAAAAAAATTGCGCCCACCCCCCGCGAGGGGAACCCTGTGTAGATGCGACGCATCGTGGGGTTCCCTTGGTGTTTCCGTTGGATTGATTCTGAAATCACGTGAAACGTGTCGGGAACGCGTATGATTCTTATGTTTTATGATTATTATTATGTTTTATTGGCCAATCTTGGTCAATTTCTCCAAGTGGTATGCTTGGGGCTTCGCTGTCGCAACGACCTTTACTCCATCATTGTTGCTGTAAGTGGGAGCTTCTTTTCTTTTATTGCAAGTGTTAATCATTGCCCCATCATGCGTTGTATCAGTAGCTTCTTGACGTAGTTTGAATGAGTTAAGGATATAAGGCGCGTTCGTAGCATTTCATCCTGTCTCGGTTTTGTGGCGCAGTGGGAAGAGCACCATGTACCTCGCGTTCCGCCCACAGGGTCGTGGGATCGAAACCGGGCGCCGCTAACTGTTATTTTTTTTTATAGTGTAGGGGGAGGGGTGTGGACGAGAGAGGGGCATGGGAGAGGAGAGGGGGTGAGCGGCGGAGAGCGCAGCTCGCGCGGCGAGGAGAATAGGGGAGGGGCGGACGACAACAACGCCGACGCTGCATGGACAAGGCGAGTGAATGAGATGCAGTCGAATCTAAAACGCCTGTGTGTTTAGAGATTTCGGCGCACGTTAAATATCTCCAGGTGGTCAAAATTAATCCGGCGTGCCTCATCGCCTGCGTTGAAACCCCACAATCAATCAATCAATCAATCAATCAATCAATCAATCAATCAATCAATCAATCAATCAATCAATCAATTTTTCAGTACCTTCCGAAGGCGACCCGTCAAATGATGGTTGCTCCATAGGTTGCTGCAGAACGACGGGAGCGCTGGCAGCGTTGTTCATCGTGGCTGCGTTGTTCATGGCGCCGGTCGTGATGACTCGCTCACTTTATCCGGCAGTCGTCCAAATTCGGGTTGGAGACCTTGCTGTCGGCGGCCAGCACGAGTTGGGCTTGCTTGGCGACTTCCAGGCGGTTCAGCATGTATGCACCCAGCACCTCAACCAGATGTTACAAAACCAAGAGCGATATGCAGAGCTCTTACAATGAACAGAGCTTATTGGAGCGATCTTGTGCTCCGCAATGAACTTAAAGAATACACACTCGTCGGAGAGGCAGTCAACAGAGTGACGTGCGCAAGCGATCGTTGGTGATTTGAATGCCGCGGCGCCTGACCTGGAGCATGTATCTTTCGGCGTTAATATCTTTCTGGAACGGTAGAATTAGATCGATCACACTTGCGACCAAACAATAAAGTTCTAGTCTAGTCACGAAAGGGCGAAGCGCTTTCCCTCTCAAATGGGGTGTCCCGCGCGGCATACAAAATAAAGAGACGGAAACACGCGCTTCGCTTCGAACGCAGCTAAGACAGCTGGGCGCGGCCAGACGCTGGCTATGAAACACGTACGTAAACAAAACATAAGGTATAGTTCGTGGCAATATGCTCAGCCTTAGTTACACTACTTCACCAAAAAGAACGCATTTATTAAATCATTATGTCTGTGCTTCAATGCGAGCAGCCCCTGCAGTAATTTATGGAAGTGGTCCGCGTATATTCAGCTACATCACGCTCTAGTCAACCACCCATGCTCTGACATCACCTTCAAAGATGCACCTACGCACCACAGTACCGTGAGCGTTAGAGGAATTTCGGAGTTAGCGTAATGGTGGAAATACGAGCATTGATTCTGTACCATCTCAATTTCGCTTGCACACGTGCTTTTCGCGCGACCAGTCTGTTTTGAACGAGACTGCATGGACGCGGTTACTCACATAGTTACATTTTACATAAGATACCACTGACCGATAGCAACGTTTATCGTGCCCCCGTGCCCTTGACACGGCCGCATTGCGCCTAGTTTGCTTCTCGGATAAGGTGCACGGTTAAAGGTACCCTGCAACACTTTTTTCAACTTTTTCTTAAATTTTAAATGCTTGCAGAACGTTTCACCCAACACACCAAGTACTTAGATTAGAGGGTCGCAAAGTACCTCAGCCAAAAATTGCTGCTCTATGCCCATCAGATAACTTGTAAACTCGCTCAAAAGATTTTTCTTTCTTTCCCGGTCTTGCCGTTCTTCGACGGCCCGAATTAAGGCCATGTCGCGGCTGCTGGCCGGTTTTCCTTCAGTTGCAGCAATGAACGCTTTTCGATAGCAACTTTAAAAATAAAGCTACAAAAACAAAGCAGAAACGGAAGGCGTATCTGGTGCGACGAGCAAATCACGCAGGACCGCTCCGTGCTGGCGATAACTGTAGCTTTCGCAGGGCTTCCAGAAGCGAAGGAAAGAGTGAAAGGGTTTATCGAAAGTGTTGCAGGGTCTCTTTAAGTCACGGATAACTGCATCGGGAAGCTGAGGAAGCCACAGGCTCACTTTTGTGCGGCCGGCCGTGGCTGTAGCGCTATACAGCTTGCGTAAACTGAAGTAGTCGCCTGCTTTTGATGACGAGATGGGCCACCCGAAAATCGCACGAAATATCCCCTCTTTCCCTTACGTTTCTACTTCCTTTCTCTTCCTGTGTTCTCTCATATTCCGCATGAAAAAAACACGAAATGAAATGCTGCAGAAGCAATGAGTAGGGTGACCATATTCCTTGAGATAGACGAAACACATCATGTTAGGATTGGGAGAAAACATTTTAATGCGAGTACTAGCCTTATTTAAAACGTTACATTTTGCTCTAAACCAAGCTCATTCAGGCTGAGGGAACAATTCCGCTCACAGTTTAATCACGTGCATTAATTTCGAAGGTCCCGCTTCGGATCCTTCGTTGGGGTATTTGGAAGACAATTTAATTTTTTTAAAGCAGGATTTCATCTCGCAAGACTCCGTTGCAGTATTCTTCCCACTTCTGCGGAAAGTTCAGCCGCACAAGTAACGTTACACGCAATAGTGACAGCCGGTTGATATCCACGTCGAATTCACAAAGTAAAAAATTGGCCGCGTATCTGCTCCTTTCGTTGCAAATGCCGTCAAAAGACGATATACTTTATCGGCTTTTGCGAAGTAAATGCCTCCCTTCGCTTTCCCGCTCACCTCTCATGTTGTTCCTCTTGCGTCGCGCTCCTCCCAAGGTAAAGACGCCAAAGGTTTGCTTAAATAATTTTAAATTTCCCGCGTTCCACTGCTCCAAACCGGGTGACTCGATGCGAACGCTGCCGTACGGCGAAGACGCGCGTTAATCGAGGCGCCCTACTTCCTCGCTTATAGAACCGCGTTTCCCTACTCCACGTGCGTTGCAAGCAGAACGTGGAACCTACCTAGTGGAACCTTGCGTAACTGTTGCCGGTTGATTTCTTAAAATGGCCCCAGAAGCTATAGTGGCGCGGGCGACAGCAGGCGACGGCGGAGTGAATTCTTTTTTTGCAGTTGATGAAGTATTTAATTTCGCAAATTCAAGCATGTTTGATTTTTCTATAAAGGAACACTGCAAATATCACTTCTGTATTGATTTGTTGTCTCATATTTGCGTAATGTCTTGTTCTTCTTCAACAATGTTGACAAGTATGAACATTCCACCGGACATAGACGGGTAGATTTAGCTGTGACTATATAAGACTATTGCGCAGGCACTGTTTTGCTTTGGCCGGGTGGCTGAATCGGGTCACCGACAGACAGACGGACAGACAGACATACAGACAGACCAAAATTTCTGGGTTTAAGTAGCCCAAGAAAGACTATCGTCTTTAAAAAAAAATAATAAACGCGCTTCACCAGAACCATAGTTCCGGTAAAACACAGGGCCAGTTCCACGACGCAAGCAATCTCAGCGCAGCGTACAGGGGCCGTCAAAAGTAATTGGAACATGGTATTGCAAACTTACAGGAATTTCTCCTTCAGGAAACTGCCTGGCTGAGCTAGTGTGCATTTAAATAAGTCCTCCGTAATAGAAAAAGCTTCCTGTAAACCGGTAATGAGTATCATAAAGTCAATAAGACAAAATTTTGTGATATTCACAAATCCTTGCTCCAATTACTTATGACGGCACCTGTACCTCCTGTTGTCATCTGTTTAAAGAATTGCACCCATCTCTCGGAGATCGAAATACGTGAAGTTCCATTCTTCTAGTTTCTATTCAGTGCTTTGCTTGACAATGCATGGTCAACCGGTCAAGTAACAGGCGTCTTCGATTTCGCTGCATTTTCTGAACTGATTCATGTAGTAAAACACTGGCGTCTTCCATTTTCAAGTGCAGCGCGTGACGCCTGCACTTTTCCCTTCGATTTATTGACGGTGCAGGGTGTGCAGGATGAGTTCACGGCTTTCCCTGCACCTCCCACGGATGAGGTGCAGAAGCAGACGACAAAAGTGCTGGACCCGCCGCGGTGGCTCAGTGGCTAAGGCGTTGCGCTGCTGAGCACGAGGTCGCGTGTTCGATCAGGATGGAGGCGAAAAGCAAAAACGCCCGTGTGTACGAGATTTCGGCGCGCGTTAAAGATCCCCAGGTGGTCGAAATCAATCCGGAGCCCTCCACTACGGCGCGCCTCATCGCCTGCGTTGCGTCGGCGCGTTAAACCCTGCAATCAATCGACAAAAGTGCATGACCGGCGGCACCTGCACTGAACTAATTGTGAACTCGTGCAGAAAGTACAGGCCAAATCAATAAGACCTCATGCCTCTTCAGTGTCGTCTTTGGCAAGAAACTTCAGAGCATTCTTCGGTTAGAATCGATCTAAGACTAAGCTTTACTCTCTTGGTAAATATTTTTAAGTTCTTAAGGTCATATTTTTAATACAGCAAAAGCTCGGTAATTCGAACTCGGTTAATTCGAACTCACGCCCTTCTCCCGGCACAGCTTGTCTCGGAATATTTCAATGGGGGAAAGCTCCCGATAATTCGAACGCGTCGGTGTCCAGAACGGTTCATTCGAACTCTGATCCCCTGGTTTCCATCACAGCGCGCTGAAGAAGTCGGCCCAGGGTGATTACAATGTTTGCAAATCCGAACCATCAAATTTACTACAGATGCAAAAACAACAGAAAAACAGGAAAACAACCGCGTGGCGCGCGCGCTACGCTCCTACAACAGCTTATTTCGCTTCTTCAGAGGGCGCTGCGCCACTGGCGCTAGTGCTCCGGTGCATGCATTTATTATTTACGAAACATTATTTACGAAATCACCAGCCACAAACGTGTAGTAGCGCCTAATTCGCGATGCCCGCACCGTGTGGCGCGATTTCCACCAATTCTAGCGCGCGCGCGCCCGCTAGTTCAAACTCCGCTTAATTCGCACAATTTTATGGTCCCCTTCGAGTTCTAATAAACGAGCTTTTACTGTGTATACTTGTAGCGGTTCGGCAGATTTGTGGTTTGATCAACTTGCATGGCGCCAATTTTGAAACTATGCACTCCTGTGAAAACGGGACATGAGTGCTTATTGGGACAAAGACAAAAAGACGGCACAAGCGAACCTCAAAAACTTGAATGTCCCGGCCAAAACGGGACGTCTGGTCTCCCTAGCTATGAGGCACACCCTCACCGTCACCTCGACGCCATAGTTTTCTGCACACGAGCCAGATGCACTTCGTAGCTACCTTAATTATAGACTCCACGGCCGGGAACCAAATCCGTCAGGTTGAGCTCACATTGAGCAATCTGCATGTCACAGCGCGCTTTTTCCTACACTTTCCTGTTCCGTAAGCCTCTTTTTTGGCGATGCATTGCGAAAATTGCATACGAACTCGTAGTTCCACAGTACCAGTCTAAAAACACCCTTCGTGTGATCACAGTGCCCTGGCCGCACTTCCCCATACACACTCATGTGGTACACCTCTCTCTTGACCCTTCCTCTCTTCTCGCATCCCCTACAAGTGATGTGCCTTCTCCTCCTGCACATGGATCGTGAGAGGGAAAAACACGGACAGCGCGGCGATGCCGGAGCTTGCGTTTTAATTTTGCGCTAAATCGTTTGTTTCATCCCATCCCAATGTGAGTTCTGCCCCGCGAATTCCTCCCTGTAGCGGATGCAGGGAAATGGGATATCACGCTCCACCGAGTAGATTCATCAAGAGCGAAGTGTCGACCATTCTTTCTTCCTTCTTGACCATGCGCCAAGGTGACCACCCTATCATAACCGACTCCGCAAGGACGCTCTTTTCAAATTCCCTATAGCTGCGCATCGCTAATAAACGGCTACCACTTTTAAAAAGCTCTTCGCATAGTAACGTTTTTGAGCGCCGTTTTACGGAATGCTTCGCGCGCGCTGCGATTTTAAAATGCTCTGGTTTTGTACCTATACAAACTTTTAGTCTTTCATCAGCCACTTTCCTCGACCACTCATAGAGGCTAGCGACCGCGGACAGAGAGCTAATAGGAACAGCGGCGGGCCGTTGGGGCATGGGGATTGCAAGCGATGGCGCGTTCGGACGGAGAGGATGGGAATCAATCGCGGCTGTCAGCGTAATTACTTACCTCCGGGGAGCCATGAAGTGCTTCTCGCTGCGCGAGATTGATCGGTCCGCTGGGCGGTATACGGAGAGCCCATCTTGTGCGGATTAACTGCCCCCTCCCCTGGCTTTCCTAAACCAGCGGCCGTCGTACAGGGACGGTATGCCGACGAGGGGGTCGACGAGAGAAGGGTATCGTTTGTAATCCCGGGCCGATCGCAGCCGGCCGCGACACGAGGAGGAGGCCCGTGATCAAACCGCCTCTTCGGCCTCTGGCGGAGCGCCGGCAGCGTTCCCGGAGAGAGCCCAGCGACCATGATCCAGCCGGGATGATCTTCCCGCCACGAGAGCGCACGGCGTGGAAGCGGCGGCCCGGCAGCGTTTCCCTTCATTCTCCCCCTGCCTCGGCCTACTCCGAACCCGTCGCCTCCCTTGGCTTGTTACTTTAAGGCCACTTCGCCGTATGTAACGTATCCATACGCAACAGACTCGGGGAGAATCCACCCCCTACCGCTACTGCGCTCCTTGTTTCAATGTTCAGGAAGCCGGAAAGTTAATATGGGGGATCAGCGGAAACTCCGCGTTTGCAGAGCCCCCCGCACCGCGCTACCGTTATTCCTGAGCGAGGACGATTAAGGACGGGAAAAAAAGGGAGTAGCAGCCTCTGCCTGAAAGCCCTCTTTTTCTCGAACACATCGTACTCGGCCCCGAAGCGCGCTGACGGAATGCGAAGCGACCTGTGCAAAATAACGAAACGAGTTGTGTTTTTACTTTTGTTTCTCGAGTTTTGATTCGGGCTGGCCGTTTATGTACGCGTTGAGAAATCTCTCGCGACGCATGACACCAGCCAGGCGTGATTCCTCTGGGAATGCCCCGGGGCCGTTTAGTTTTAATAAGCCCCGCTGTTGTTCTATCTTGCAGTTGTGCACCCGGAAGATTTATGAGGGTGGTAGCCAGCCATAAACCCGCGACGCTGCGCTGCGCTTGAAGTATGCGATTTGTAGTGCGCGCGGTGGAGCTTGTGAACGGAGATAATGCCATGGTCGCGAGGGGAAAAAAAGGTGTTAATCAAACTTCCGAATGTTCTTAAGCTTTATACAGAACACAGTACAAGTGGCATCAAGGCGCTGTCGACACTCCTACTTTGTATCGACAAGCAGATGTACGCGAAAGCCTTTCTGCTATGTCATACTGATCCCAAAATGACGCTTAGAGATCAGAAATACAGTTCCATGGTAGAAGCTGAATCAGTCGTAATACATTCTCGCAGATAGGTTGACATTTTTTTAAGGCAGCTTGTTCGAGCGTTAAAAATAAAATATGTATGTGCCCGCAGCCCTGATGCTAGCGTCTGGCCGCGTCAACGCCAAAAAAAAATGGCAGAATCTCCCCTCCGTGGATGATGGGGAGGGTGCGGAGTACGGGGACTCGAAATGGCATCCAAGTTGCGCCCCGAGTGACATCTGATTTGCTTCCTGGCCGCCATTTGATTTGAGCCGCGAGTTGCACCTTGATTATTCCTTAAATGAAGCTGCAACTCGCTGCTCAAATGGAATTTCGCTAGATTTTCGCTTGATGGTGGTGTGCACACGGATGGACGCGGACGGACATTGGGAGGTCCTAAGGTGCTCCACACCGTTACAGGCGAGGGAGTAAGCCATTTGACTCTCGGGCACAAACTCACGGTCGTAGCCCAATTGGTAAGACGACTGACACTAACTCTGTCTGGTCTACCCAGACACAAGCTCGAATCCTGCCGGTGCCTGTGTGATTTGTTGCGATTGAAAATGCGATGCGCACAGATTCTGGCGGACATTGTGCAGTCCTAAGGTACTCCGCAGTGCGTCCGTAGATAGACAAGATAGGCAATGCCTTTTCTTTCTCCCCCCACCCCCACCACCTTCGGGGGAACGCCCGAGATATGTTTTTTTCTGCTTTACTTACGTGATTTATTATTAGTAGGTGCGTCTAGTCCCTTTTTGTGCCCTCAGGGACTTCATTTCAAACTTACCATAATTTCTCATAATCAAACACCATAACAACCGGGTAAGAGAAGTATACATAGAGGCTCATATGATTATAAGTATATAAACATATCGGTCGAAATGCTCCTTTAAACCCGGTACAAAGTAAACATGTTGCTCTCTTTCTTGTACTCTTGAAAGAAACGATGTAATTGCCGTGTTTTACGCTTCTTTCTGTTATGTTTGCCGCTTTCTCGAGCAAACATTCACATATGAACTGCACAGACGAGTGTTGTCACAGGTATATTGCACCTCCGCCTCTAGAATGCACTTGCAACGCGACATAATCACCCAGACCGTATTAAAAAAATGTATGAATCCGCCTTAAAGCTTCCTTCTTTGCACGACGCTCCCGCATTCGAAGAAGTCCGCTTTTACAAAAATCTATAGTTTAACATTTTGGTATTGCTTGTCGCGTTCTTCTGCTGGGTTTCAACTGTTTTACGTGCCTCCATTACGGGTTACCTCCCAAACTAGCAACTTCTTTGGTGTTCTAAACTGGCATTTTTTATGCTATTTTACTGTTGGACAAGCACATGCTGACACGGTCTTCATACATACAGAGTCCCGATAAATTGGTAACGCCGCTGAAGCAAAGGCCACCGGGATAGTAAAAGCAGCTCCACAGAGTGCAAATTCGGTACGTCTGAGACTTAAATATCAGACCCCTTTAAACCCACATCAGAGCGTGCTCTGGGCTGACCCACATAGCCGCCCCCGCTACACTGTGCCGTTACGTCACGAGCGTCTAACCGTCCCGCGGGCCGACGCTGCCCAAATTTTATTCGCAAAATACCACCTTCACTTTGCGCATTCGTCAGGGTGGTATGTAAATTTTTACTTTAAAAATAATAAAAATGTTGTCGCTAGTAGAAACGTATTACAGAGCTTCAAGTAAGGTAAACAAATCTAAGAAGTACACCCCCGGCTCCCCTCTTTATTCCCGGACAACCGCCTCTTTTTTATTTCTTCTGCAACACAGCGGATCATCAAATTGTGGCAGCAGAAGCAAAAGTGAGGTCAGGCAAGCACAACGCCTCTATGTCAACAGGCGTGCTTCAATTTGGTTCACAGGGCGCTTATTCATTAGCTTGAAAGGTCAATTTATGAAAGGCTCCGCCCACGCAAATAACACGCGCACGCACGCACACATACACACACACGTGGCACGAATTCACAGACGGTATTACAGCTTTTGTTTATTCGTTATGAGTCTTTTACCATCTAAACTTGTCATCTTGTGAAATTAACTTACGAGCTCCACCAGCGTCATATGGCTCTACCACCAGCTAGCCTCAAGTCGGCCGACAAATCGACTCGGTCATCACCATGAACTTTTCGACGTTCCCCGCTATTACGCGCATGACTTTCCAAAGTTTCGCCGGCTGAAATGCACATCAAGCCGCTGCATTTTCGAGCGAAAATTTCCCCCACTTCTCGGGAAATCGTTGGCATTCCCACTGCAAATAACAACGCCGACGAAGGCCAAAACCCCACTCGCCGCTTCTTTCCCTCTTCGACTGCGCGGTCGAGGAACGCCGCCTCCGAGGGCGATTAATTTTCGCGACTCCAGCCCACGCCCGACGCAGCGCGCGCGAGTGTATCATAACGGAGGGGACGCCGTGCGGGCTGCTGATAACGGGGGCCGAGAGGAGGGAATGCGGGAAGTCGGGACGCAGCGGTAAAGTCAGCGGGGCAAAGAGCGCGGCGCACACAAGTCGCCATGGGGGAAATCCGGGGTGAGGGAGGGAAGCGGGGGGGCTCAGACTTGCAAATTGCGCGCGCCTTTCGCCGCATGGTTAGGCGTGTTCGGTCGCAAAAGGGCCTGCTTCGGAAGCGCTACACGAAAGGGGAGGGTACGATTCGAGCCGCAGATGTATAATTCCTCCCGCTCCTCAAGCGCACCCTCCCCATCATCCCCGTGTTGTTGTTCTAGCGAAAATGATCGCTTTGCTTCCCCACGTGCGAGGTGGATGCGAAGAGAAATAAAAAAGAAAGCAGGGTGGGTGGAGGAGAAGGAGTGAGAGGAGGAGAAGGGATTTCAAAGGAGGAGGAGGAGGCGGAGGATAGTTTTGCCGCGGTGTCGCTCCCCTGCGCGCCGAAACGTCGTCGTCATCTGGTCCGATTATTTGGGCGCCAGGCGTGGCTGCCGAGCCGTGACGTTGGGGACGAGGACGCTGGTACGCGGTGCGCGGGAAGATTCAGTTGCGCGGAATGGCTCGGCTGCATTCCGCTCCGACGGACACTACGGCTTATGCCGAGCCTGCGAGCCAGCTACAGCCCGCCCTGATTATCGTGCATTTGGGTTTGAAAAAAAAGAAAAGAAAAGAAAACGTCAGGTATTGCGAAAAACAGAAAATAAATTTAGCACGATGCTGAAAGAGACGAGGGAGGTTTGCGTCGCACAACCTCCACCTTAAGCGAAAAAAAGTACGAAGAAAAATATAGACTGAACAAACAATAAGTTTGCAGTGCGTCGGGGTCGTAAAAGCTGTATCCGTTCCGGGTGTTGGCTTTTAGCGCGCAACGGTGGTAACTGCTGGGAATCGGGAAGACGGGAATATGAACCAGATCCACCATTGTGCCTTTCCAGTCAAGTGTCATGATGCATGCGTGGTCGTGGTGTTGTCACAAAACAAGAAAAACTGGTCAGCTTCTGGTATCCATTCGCCCCCTCTGTATCCGAAGAGGTATGATCGATACTTATGTATTTTGTTGGGAAACACAAGTTCCCCTTGTTTTTTTCTGCGGAAAAAGCAAGTCGACTGAAAAGGAAGAAATTAAATTATGCGCTTTAGTGAGTCGGCTGCGTGAAGGGCCGAAACTTGGCGCGAAGACAAAAAAAAAAAAAGAACTAAGCGTTGCGGGGACATCGTTTCAGTCAGTCCAAAGTACAGCGTGATAGCGTCTGGCAAGTGGTCGGAAGCTTCATAGATACCACAAAAACAAACAAAAGAAAAACTCCGAAAACAGGTGAGAAATTCCAATGAGTTGTGGATGCAGAAAGATTTGTGTCCACTTGAACGCAGCTGAGTGTCCAGATAACACTGCAAGGCGCTCTGGGTCGCGCAAAGTGCACTGGCACGCAGATGATTATTGCGCCGCAATACTGACAAATCAGAAGTAGCCACGCATATCACTGCAAACTAGTTTCGAGTCTACCATAACGTCCTTTCGAAATTACTCTGTCAGAGAGGCACCTTATTAAAATAGTTGAATGTCCGCTGCATAAAATAACCCGTATACTATAGATATAGCATAACTTCGCCGCCAGCAAAGAAACTAAACACTTGGTTTGTAGAAAAGCACCATCTTTACCTAAAGGGCAGCTCCAACAGACGAAAAAAATGAGGCGATTACTTTGTTCTATAACGGTCCGGTCTGCACTAGCAGTGCAATTCCGCACGTGCGACAGGTTTGTGCTTACGAACTCAACTCACATCACGCTCTCTTGCTCCCTTCACCCTGTTCTGAGTAAAATGAAGTTTTATCATCATCATCACCCTCCCTTCACTTCAGCTTCTTCACCATTCTGCCCTCCTGTCTACTTTCACCAAATCTTTACACAGCGAACAAAAACAGCGACGTAGACACCACACTGTTCCGAAATGGCACTTTTACTGCTCGCACAATAAAATACCGTTCTTGTTTGCTGCAGGCAAAGCTCGAACGCGACACCATGTGTGCACCGTTCTGGCACGTTTTCTATTGGGGCCTCATTGTGCGGAAACACCACCACGACAGAAGCACGGCAGAAAAATTCCTGCTGCTACATTTCCATTCGCTGTGACTCGTTCACTGGCACGTGGACTAAGAAGAAAAGCACTCTGCTAGGCGACGTCGGGGTCGACGTTGCATGCATCCCTAGCATTTATAGTTTTTCTAGAGAAAAAAACCAACGCCTCCCATCTCCGCAACAAGATGCCTTAGTTCCAGGATCGACGTGTGTGGCTTTCTTCGGGGCGGGTGGGGACCCGACGTTACAGTGGTCTTGGAGTGTGTTCGGTACCATCGATTCTGGCGAGAAGGTGCGCACTTTGCGAAAGCCCATGAGCAAATCATTCGCTACTCCCCACAAACACAGGCAAAGGCCGTGATATAAACACCGGGGTCTAACGCACTTTTTGCACATGAAGCCAAGTTTTCTGACAAATGGAACCAATCCTCAGCCACATTATTCAGTGAAATTACTTCCTATGAAGTTACGCTTTCTCATTGCTCTTGAACCAGGCCGTCGACTGTACTCTGGCCGGCCGTTTCTTATGGATTGCATCAGAAAATGGCAGGAATTAAACAGCAACGTCCTGCACCAAAAAAAAAATGCACCCAATAATTGTTCACTCTCTGTTTCGTTTCAATGCGTGTGAACTACTACTAGTCGTGCCGGGTGGTCCCCGATGCTATTTCACGCGCACGCTGCATGCATTTACAAATGAGGCTTGGCGCGGCGCTGCTTCTTACCACCACAGCTTGTACCTGTCAATCGACGCCTTATAGTAGTGAGTATAAAACACCGCGGGAAGCGAGACTACAGACAGAGCACACAGACAGGGCACGCTGACTAACAACTGAGTTTGCTATTCCGATGGAGGCGAAAAGCAAAAACGCCCGTGTGTACTAGATTTCGGCGCACGTTAAAGATCCTGCAGGTGGTGAAAATTAATCGGGAGCCCTCCACTACGGCGTGCCTCACCGCCTGCGTTGCGTCTGCGCATGAAAACCCTACAATCAATCAATCGCCAACAACTGAGTTTATCATTGAACGGGCATTAAATAGGAACAGTTAAGAGACACATGATTTCCTTTTAGGAAAGAAAAAACAACAAAAGGTAATAAAAAATGTACAATAAATTCTATACATAGCTTCAACGTGACCTCACTACCGCCCTTTCTTGTGCAGTGCTCATAACTTCCCTAGCGCTGCTCTAGGTAAGAGCACAAGATAAGTTCACCGCCTTTCACCGTTCACGCGGTTCACCAACATGGCAGCTTTTGTGACGTCAGTGCAAACTATATTGTGAGCACAGGTGTCATCGTTGTTTTATAACTGTTACTGGAATGGCCAATCCCACCTAGAAACTCATCATCAGTGTGTCACATGCGAGCAACACAATCTTCTTCATCTAACATCGTCGCGCCTTCACAAGCTTCGCTTTTTGCAACGGCTTCCCGGCGAGGCTGCGTCGTCATTAAACGCGTCCTCGAAGCCCCCCGTGTCCGAGCCTTGCCAATATATAAGATATAGTAATCTGCACTACTAACATATCATAACGTATCAACTAGGACGCCATGTATCACAACTCTACTTATCTCCACTAAGAAAGGTAATAGTGAAGATACATAGGGCAGTGATACATGAATGGCGCGCTGATTGCTACGAATATGTTAGTAGTGCAGATTACTGTAATTTATAGAATTGATTGTACATTTTTATGGCCTTTAGTTGTTCTCTTTTTTCCTAAAGAACGATATCACGGGTCTCTTATCTGTTCCTATTTATTGCCCGTTCAGTGACAATAAACTCTGTTGTTAGTCAGCGCCCTGTCTGTGTGCTCTTTCTGGATCTCGCTTTCCGCGCTGCTTTATAACTCAGTTATGCACCACCTTACCCGCCCTCAATCCGCGTTGCCTTAGTAGTCTGTTTCTGTAACTGCTCTAGTGATGGGTCCTGTGCCTGCGTCAGAGTCGAGAACGAAAGAGCGCTCTCATGTGTTTTTTTTTTTTTCTCTTCGCAGAGCCACTACTCGGTGAAGGGTGCCGGAGCGGCCATCGGCCTCGGCACCGACCACGTGGTCTCCATACCCGTAGACAAGTGGTGAGCTGCTTCCTCCGGCTACGCCCCGGCCGTTTACTGGTTTTGCATTTGTCTGGCCCAAAGCCGTAATTTAAGGAGTTCGCATTGATACCTTTCGGTAGGGAATGCTCAGTCGCAGGTCTGACAATTTGCGCTTCCGCAAAATACGCGAACGCGAAGCACTCTCTTTCGACAACGAGTGACGGGACATTTCTATCATTTGCATGCCAATGTCGTGGATAATTTCGCCGGCCATTCTGTCAGATGCCACTCTTAGCCGTACTCGCACACGGCAATTTTATCGTTTGCTTTATTTATCCAATGAAACTAGAGTAACGCAGCCACGCCCCCTATTTGGGCGATACATTATCCGCCGAAAGGTGTACCTCGCGTTCGTGTTCGTGAAAGAGGTTGATCACACTAGACGTCACCAGCCAACACCGCATACAATAGGGGCCGACCTTCCACCCCAGTCGGCGTCTTCTACATGCGCACAGTTAGAATCTGAGCATGTGATAATAGAAAGTCTTGTGGTATTGCTTGTTTGGAAATCGCGACTCGCACACCAAGGTGTCATCCAACGATGGTCTACAAACTCAAGTATTTTCTTCACACAATCTAGTGAAATTCTCAAAGTAGCCTAGTTCCCAAGTGCTGTTAAAGGGGTATACAGTCTCCTCCACTGTGCGCGCAGAACGTACAGAAAAGCACGCTTTACAGTCTGCTTGAACAAGATTAGTAATCTTCGCTACTGGTGCGAACATTGAGGCGAAAGAGTACTCATACCACCTCCTCCGGTCAAATCTTCACGACGTGAACATAACATTCTTGGCATGTAAAACTCCAAAGGGCAGCCACAAATTCTCCGAAAGTGGCATCACTCTACCTTTCTGGGCTCTATTTTTGTGTGTCTAGCAAATGTAAAGCCAGAGGTGTGGCTTGCGACAACGGATCTCCAGAGCCGGCGCAATGCTTTTGCTGTAGTGAACCCGGCTTTCCCCCGACATCAGCTCTTTTTTTTTTCGGTCGTTCACAGCTCGCATTGCGACGAGCTGAGCCACCATCCCAACATTTCCCTACCGCGGCGGCTAATCGTCGTCGTGCGGCCTCGGCCGCCGTCCATTGTCGTCGGCTAATCTGGCGTGGGCCCGATAACGGATGACAGACCGGCGGGGCTAATTATTTGCCCGCCCGTGCGCGTAACGACGCCGACGGCAGCCGCGAAGCCCCATCACCCCTCTCGCGCTTCCTCCGCGCTGCGATACTAGTCCGCGTCGTCAGCAGTTGCGCGCAATGGCGGGAGTAGCCCCCGGTGCCTTTGCAAAAACGGGGCTATGAACAAACCAACGCTTACTTACACCACAACGCTAATCTACCGTTGTTTAACTTTTGTGCGTGCGCGTAGGAGGTTGGTCCCAGCTAATCACGGGACGTCGTCAGTCCTGCCGTTCAAACTGTCTCGGAAGCTCGTTTAAAGGTCGTCCTGTCTTTCTTTCTCACGTCTTCTTAATTACGCCCGCAAGCCCACCTTCTCACTTCACCGCAGGTGAACTGCTCGTCCGGTACTGTTCGTGGTCTCTCTCTCTCTCTCTCTCTCTCTCTCTCTCTCTCTCTCTCTCTCTCTCTCTCTCTCTCTCTCTCTCTCTCTCTGCCTCTCTCGTCCTAGACGGCTAACTTTAAGTTTCTCTTTTACGCGACGCGACTTTGCACTTGATTCATTCTTGACACGCCAGTGCTGCAATTAGTGACGTGGTGCGCCTTCCCCTTTGTTCTTACGGTATTTACACATCCACAACTAACGTCCGTGTACAAACAGGCGTGAGATAATTCCCAAGTACGCACCTAATGGTCAACAGCATACCATTCATGGGGCCAATTTTAGTTTGCAAAGATTCTTACCTGAAATAGGGGCTTTTTCTAAGGCTTCTGGTTGAAAATGAAAAACAAATGCGCCAGTTGCTGTTTAAAACTGGAACACAACAATAAAAATAACCCGATTTTGTCTACTGTTGTCCGACAGTCAAACGCATTAGCAACAGGAGAATTGATTGATTGATTGATTGATTGATTGATTGATTGATTGATTGATTGATTGATTGATTGATTGATTGATTGATTGATTGATTGATTGATTGATTGATTGATTGATTGATTGATTGATTGATTGATTGATTGATTGATTGATTGATTGATTGATTGTGGGGTTTAACGCACCGACGCTACAAAGGCGATGAGGCGCGCCGTAATGGAAGGCTGCGGATTAATTCTGACCACCTTCAGATCTTTAATGTGCGCCGAAAACTCGACGCACGGGCGTTTTTGCTTTTCGCCTCCACCTGAAAAGCAGCAACCACGGCCGAATTCGAACCCGCGACCTCCTGCTCAGCAGCACAACGCCTTAGCCACTGACCCACCACGGTGGGTAGTACCATATTTCGAGGCGCGTGGTGCCAGCGCGCGCACTGCTGCACCGAACTAACGAGAGATGCAATATCGATGACGTTCGCGGAGAAGACAGTGGCACGCTTATGCGGCCGTGGCACGTGAGAGAGGGGAAGCAGAAGAGAGAGGTCGAGGCTGAGAGACTGCGGGGCCCTCCCTTCCGGGGAAGAGGGCGAAATCGGCGGGCGCAGTCGGGCGCGCCTTCTCAACCCGCTGCCTGCGCAGTCGGGGGGTGGTTGGGTGCCGCTTTCGCTAAGCCGCTGTGCTAACGGCAAATTGAACGGCTCGAGACGCGTTCTCAGGCGGCGGTGATTCATCGTTATTAAAAGTCAGCTACCGTCGTATGGGCTGCGCCGTGGATGCTGAATCGGAACAACGGCTTCTTGTTGGAATTTTTACTGCTAGGCATCAAGGAGCTGGCGCGTCAGATACGGAGAGCTTAAGCGCTTTCGCCGAGTCGCTAATTACCTATTAGCAGCGCGCTAACGACCTCTGGTTGTAGCACTGATGTCGACGTAGAAAACTTATATTTCAGGGTATGTTTAGTGCACCACAAATTGCTCAATAAAACAAGATTTGCCTGAGTTGAATAAATGTAGCAACTTTGAGTAAACATAACGTTCCCATGATGTACGTTGAAATTTACGTGCAATTAATTTTCTATGAGCATCAGCTACTGCTACGGTTAAAAGCCATTTCTGTCTAAGACAGCACTCAGAAAGGACCCGCTTTCGTCGTTCAGTGTAAGGGACATTGATGTAAATTTGTCGAGCAGCGAATTTTTTGGGGATGTGGCTAAGTACATGTGGCTAAGTAAGTGCAATGTGGCTACATTGCATAAATGAATTGAGCTTCGCAATTTACAATCCACAAAAATAACGTTTACAATTTAACTTAATTAAAAACCAAGCCTCGTTTTTCTTCCCCGTCGTCCTCAGACGAGAAGAGGGGGAAGGGCAGCTTCGCCAGGAGAGGATCCTATTTACTGACGAAGAGGGAATTTAGTTCAGCTGAATGAACAACCTGTACTAGGGAAGTTGCTGAGAATCACGACACTCGTCTGCGGCTGGCTTATTCATGCCAACACACGAACGCATTTTCGCAGTCGCGGCTTAATTCAACTTGCACTTCAAAATTTAGATTCAACGAAACGAGTAAAGTTGTGCTCCAGCTTTAGTCGCAATGCTTAGGATACAGCATAGACTGCGCGTAGTACACAGCGCTTCGCAGCCAATGTGACCGCAGTTAATCGTCAAATGAAGTAAGATTGCGGTCATTCTGGATATAACTTGTGCGTGTTCGAGAAAAAAATCATCAAGGTAGAGATGATCACACCTGAGGGTAAATTAGTAGTCGCCTGATGCCTTCCCGCCTACCTAGAGCCGCACTGAGGTTAATTACAAATGAAGTCGGCTCCTAAGTGTAACGCGTCTTGCCTAGACAGCCTGTAGAAATGCCATTTAGTTATGAAACCTTGCCGCGCTATTGCTGGTTTCTAGTGTCGATTTCCCGCGTTCAGGCATTTCCCATCAGTCAGTAAATGTAATAATGCTGCTGACTACTATTTTCTCAATAATGAAAACTAAGACAGAAAATCTAAACGACTGCAATCAATCGCTGCTGATTATTTCACAATAATGATAACTACGACAGGAAACCGAAACCATTTTAATACAATGCTGCTGATTATTGTTTTCCCAATATTAAAGTGATGCGAACGTTTAATAAAAGACTTTAATAAAAAGTGGATTTCTGTAACTTCGTAATGCCCCTTGACTCTCGCCTCTCCTAGCTGTCTACCCTCGTAATTTAGAGGCTATTATATTCTGCAAGCTAAGGAGACGACATCAAGTTCTTTGCATTCCTTTTCTGTGCTCCTCCCTCCTCTCCCAGACGTAAGCAAAAGTGGAGAACAACCGCAGCTCTACGAGATAGAATAAAAAAGATAAACACCCATACTAATTGGTCTGTTATTAGATGCGCAGCATCTCATGCTCGGGGCTGTGTCCCTCCCTCCCTTGTCGTCCGCCGTCCGCACTCTACTGCGCATGCGCGTCTCTTTAGCCCCGTCAGCGTTTGGGCTGACGTCAGCGCAGAAATAGTTAGGCGGCGCCCGGTTTCGATCCCACGACTCTCTGGCCTCAATGGGAGGTACAGTCTTTGTCAAAATTTTGTGGGCCGCAGCGACCGTGGCCGGAGCAGGCGCGTGGCCGACCAGGGGCGCTGCGCTTGCCGCTGTCGGCTGATTACGCGGCTAAAGAGAGTGAGGGGAAATTTCGCGCTTCTTTTCGTAGTATGGCTGGCGCAGCGCAGTGCCAGTGCAGTGCCTTCGCTTCAGCGCAGGCACTTTGCGCAGCACTTGTCGCGCCGAACACACTGCAAAAGCAAGAGGAAAAGTTCCCCTCGCTCTCTTTAGCCGCGCAACCAGCCGACAGCGGCAAGCGCAGCGCCCCTGGTCGGCCACGCGCCTGCTCCGGCCACGGTCGCTGCGGCCCACAAAATTTTGACAAAGACTGTACGTGGCGCCCTTCCCACTGCGCTACAAACCGAGACGGGAGCATGTGCTACGAGCGCGCCTTATGTCCTTCACTGATTCAAACTACGTCAAGAAGCTACTGATACAACGAAGGCACGCGAAGCTGAACGTCAACGCAAACGACGAACTGAAAACTAATGGGAACTTCAGTCGACCCCATGGCTGCTTCGCATACTACTCAGGGTTCCCCTACGGGAAGATGGTGTAATATTTGCTCAGAGTATGGGTGTAACGAACGGGGATGCGGGGCCATGCCATCCAGGGAGCTCTTGGGGTCTACTAGTAGTCGTCTGACTGCGACCCCGACAGGGGGCCAAGGGCCGCCTTAGAAGTCACGCGCCCCTTCTATTCTTTCCCGTGTGCTTCAGCGGCCGCATGATGGTCGACGTGCTGGAGAAGGAGGTCCAGGCTGCCAAGGCCCGCGGCCACGTGCCTTTCTTCGTCAACTGCACCGCGGGATCCACGGTGATCGGGGCCTTCGACCCCATCAACCCGATCGCCGACATCTGCCAACGGCACGGACTCTGGCTACACATCGACGTGAGCACTTTGCCTTTCCAATCACTTTTGGTTGACGGGCGTGCCGAATATACGGCTAAAACTGAATCACTGCACTCAAATTGCGAACTTCATGCATGTAAAAGGCAACTAGTTCACCTGACAAAGTCAATATGCTTGCCAAAAACTACTTTTCAACCGCATATTCGGACGGCATAGGTATGCCGTTGCAAATTTGTTTACGCACCAAGGACTTAATTCCTTATTTTGCATCACCAAGCTCACTTCTAACAATTTTTTAAACATATCTCCATATTCCGTTGAGTTTCCTGCTGAATTATATTGTAACTTAGCCAACGATGATGCAGGTCTATTCAATTAACAAATTTACTGGAGCGAACTTGTGCACCGCTTAGAACTGAAAGACTATGCAGGCGGCAAAGGAGCAGTCAACGAAGTGAAGTTCGCAGGCGAATGTCGGCGAATAGAATGCCCTGGTGTTTACCCGGCGCGCATTTATCTTTGCGCCCTGTACATAGAACCGTCGAATTAGATTGTAAACGCTTGCGATTATTCTAGTCCAGTGATGATATATGGCGAATCACTCTCTCTATCAAAGCAGATAACCTGCGTGGCATACCAACGAAAGAGAGGAAAACGCGCGCTTCGCTTCCAGCATAGATAAGACAGTAAGGCGCGACCAGACGCTGAATACAAAGCACATAAGTAATCAGAACAGGGGAATGCTTCGCGGAAGCATGTTGTTGCAGCTCTCCTCGTGTTTGTAGGTCCGGTTCCAACGCAGTGCAATCCCAGACTTACGGATAATGCATGGTAGCGCGCTATAAGGCAAAAGTGATTTCGCATGTACGCATGACGTACGACCGACAACCGGAGCCTCGCGAAGACGGCGAAGTGACTTTTTATGTGGCCATGTACCGGGAACTGGTGAGCCATTGTTCTTTAGCGTACTGAAATAACGAGTACATGAAAACACATACATTGTACTATGTGCCCCCCCCCCCAAACCCCCCCCCAAAAAAAAAAAAAGCAACGAGGAGCTGCCACTATGTGCAATTAGTTGAACACCTTTCTTCCTGCCACGCTGGATGCACGAGCCGAAATGTGTAACCGCAGATCAGTTGGGCTCAGAACGCCCACGGACGGGTGCAGTCAAAAGTAAACGAAGCACGGGTTGGAGAATTCAAGAGAATTTCTCCGTCATGTGCCTAGCCAGCAGCCTTTATGCGATTTTTTAATAAGCCCTTTCAAACGAAAATTCGTCCGCACACTTGCAATTAATGCTGAGAGACGCATAGGAGAGACGTTATCTGAAATTTACGAACCCGCACTACGTTTACTTTTGGTTGCAGTAGTACATAAGTGCAGCTAACATCATATGCTATTTCACATGTTTCACCGCCGTTGCATTGATTGAGCTTATGCGGAGATACCAAGAAGGCGTGAGTCAAACTCGTATACGGCAGTAAACGGTTGGTTGCTTCTGTCCGTCTTGCAGGCTGCCTGGGGCGGAGGATGCCTCCTGTCGAAGAAGCACCGGCACCTCATGAACGGCATTGAGAGGTAGCGCGCTAATTTTCCACCACACGAACGCCGTTGCCACCTATGTGTTGCTGTTGTAGGAAGGGAAGTACTACCGAAGTCGCAAAAAAAAAAAACAGGAATGCCTGTGAAGGGTTATTTGTGAATGCTAAAGGTACAGGAGTGACCGCTGTGGCGAACCGTAAAACGTTTCGCGTTTTTATCTTAAGCCGCTTCGAATGTTGCTGACATGAACAACATTAAATACCCCTTATTGTCAAGGAAGCTTCATTATTCTAGTGTAATTAGCAATAAAGTAACTCTGCCCGGCAGATTTTATGCCGTTATGAATTAATTCACACACTAAGAGCGACTGCTGACAACAATGTTTGCATCTAAAAATAACTTGCTTTGCGCGAGTCACCTTTTGAGCGTACGTTCATGTAATAGTTGTCGTGGTTTCAATTCTAAGAAACAGTTTAGTGTAGGTGGTTTTTGTACGCATGACTTGGGTCTTGATGGAGTTTTTATTTGGCTGTTGTTCTTATTTCGCAGGTCCGACTCAGTCACATGGAATCCCCACAAGCTCATGGGAACACACCTGCAGTGTTCCACAATACACCTGAAGGAGGACGTAAGTTCCCCACAAAAACTCCTTAGTGCACTAAGAGTGCTGTGCACAGAACGCTGGCGATCAGATACAAAAGGGAGGCGGTAAGGAATGATTCGACGAGCGATTTATGTGCATCTCTAGGACGTTGATTAGGGGAGAAACATTCATTGTAATGAAAGACACTTCCGCACAAGCAGAAGTGTCTGCCGCGGAACAGTATGCTGCTAGGGTAGAAAGAGCTACTGCCAGATTATCACACGTCGCTTGTATTGAACATGGTGTAATAATGGTAACACAGCGTATCTTAAATGGAAAGACTTTAAAACACCGAGGGGACTAACTTGACGTTTACAAAATCCAATCATTCCTTTAGCCGGCCTTTTTTGCTTCTGTCCACTACGCTCGCGCTGGAACTAGAGTCAGGTTGACGCAAGTCGTCATTCCCTTGGAAGGCTTCACACGCCTAGAACGAGGTTACAGATACATAAAAATACACCCTAAGGCACGCATGTGTGCATCTTTCTAGCAGCGTACTACGAACGTCCACCACGTGGCCTGTATGTTTGTCCCTTATTTCTTGTCTTGTATCCTCAATAGATGACAGGAGATGTGAGTGGCTCAATATACCTACTCGGGTTCGTGTCACTGTTTCTACCATGTGACGGTGCGATGTAGCGCACCTATGATGCTTCAGGCCTAGAGCTCTTGCCTCCTCATTTCAGTCACCAAGATATTGGCTATTTCAAGCTACTCGCGATGTCCGTAATAAATTAGACCAGTTGCACGAGCAAAGTCGGGTTATTTCTTTGCAGTTGGCAGCATGGTTGCACATCCATAAAAAAGGTGCTGTCACGACTTAAGCAATGTTTCTTGCCTTTATAACTTCCGTTTTTCAACATTAATCTACCGCCTCAAAAACAAGATGGCCATATACCACCAGTAGTGTTTTTTTAAGTCGAAGATTACTAAGGAAACGTGCGTCACGAGTCTAGTACTCACGAGGCACCAAGTTGAAATGCCAAGCTGTACGTGCTTGAGACGTCTGTGAATATAACAATAGTTTGCAAGAAAACAGCTTGAATCAGTGTTCACGCGCTTAAAGTTCCTGGTACAGCGAGCACAGACGTAACGACATTGCCAGTCAGACACGGCTGGTCGGACCATAGCGCGATCAAGGGCGCTACGATGAGGCATTTCTTTCGTTCATTATTTTAACATTTATAGCCCATGCTGACCTATATTGGCGGGACACATTTCAATGAGCACACTTAGCCGTGCACCACCAGTTGGTATCGACGAACCGTTGCGGCTGTGACCCTCTAGTTTCCCTCATAATTCGAGCGACACGCGCGTGTACGCTTGCAGGGCATCCTGCTGGGCTGCAACCAGATGTGCGCCGAGTACCTGTTCCAGCAGGACAAACACTACGACGTGTCCTTCGACACCGGCGACAAGGTGCCCCAGTGCGGGCGCCACAATGACATCTTTAAGCTGTGGCTCATGTGGAGGGCAAAGGTACGTCTTCGTCCTTGATTCGAACTTTAGCAGAAGGAACGCCCGCGAACTGTGAGACACTTGATGGTTGAGGGCGCTTCCAGGTAATTTGACCAGCTGCGACGTCGTGTACTATTATGAGCAATATGAAATGGAACACAGGAGCCCGTAACAAACACCCTCAGACCCAGCTATGAGTGATACGCAGTGGCTGCCGTCGGAAACAAAGTGTAAAGGGGGACGCTGTTCTAACAGCTTGTTCCCCATCCCCCCGTGCGTCTTATCGGCTGTCGGACGATACCACTTTATCGGCTAAATGATGTAAGCTGCTGCTTTGTAGAAAGGCCAGCGCGGTGGGAGTGCCAACAGTTAGTGGAAGAGCGCCCTCCTTTCCCCCTTTGTTTTTCACAGCGCCATCCGCGTATCGCTCCGAGTCTGTTTCGAGGCTGTTTTCCACGCGTTCCTCGGTTCGCTTTCATATTGCTCATAATAGTACATGTGACTTTTCACCTCCATCAAAAAAACTACCGCACGGTACAGAACTGAACCTGTTACCTTTAGACAGCTGTACTGTGTGGATGTCCTTCTTAATAGTATCTAAAACTTTTTAAAAGAACAATGGTTACATGCCACTTAGCATTAATAAAAAAGATATCTGTAACAAACATGCCAAATTTAAAGCTAGCCGCGCTTATTTAGTCTGCATCATTAAGAAAAACGTATGTAGGGATGCGAGGTCTCGAAAAATTTTTCGCACTCACTGATTGATGTCCCCGGATGACGTCACCCGCCGGAGTGTACGAATTCGCCTTGGCGGATAACGCTACAAACGCAAGAGGCACGAACATGTCGCTATTTCTGTGTGTCTCGCGTAACAGAGCGGCACAAAAAGTTCGCTAATTCTACTCTAGTCGGGGTCCGTAAAAATAAAAGAGATGTCAGGAGCCCGGTGCACCCATTTTCTCACTATAACAACGCCTGAGCTCTAGTTGCCCAAGTCTGCTCATATGTAAAGCTAAGCAGGTGCAGAACTGACTTGCTCACGATTTATGACGTCCTACGTACCAAAAATGCAAGAAAAAGGAGAAGAAACCTTCTGCTTTATTTTTTCATTTACGCGTAAATTATGAAGTGGACATTTCATCTCTGAGCAAACAAAAAAATTCTGGCAAAGTTCTAATCTTTGTGATAAAAATAAACTTACCTGCGTCGCTACAGTGTTCGTAATGTCATAATGACGGCTGCGATTACCATTGGGAAAACGACGCACAAAAAAGTTCGAGCTACGGGTTCTTTGTACTTCCTGACCCGATTGCAATAAAATTTGGCCTTTTACTAGAAGGCTACACCTGTGTGCAAGGACACGACATCTAGCAATCGGAAGTGTGGATTTCACGCTCTTTTATCTTTATGAGACAGCTTAGTGGAACTAATGCGGATATCCTTATACGCTTTTCTTCTTTGGCATTGCAGGGAACTGCGGGTTTCGAACGCCAAATAGACCACCTATTCGA
Organism: Haemaphysalis longicornis; assembly: GCF_048455015.1. NCBI lineage: Eukaryota > Metazoa > Arthropoda > Arachnida > Ixodida > Ixodidae > Haemaphysalis > Haemaphysalis longicornis. The sequence continues at coordinate 133,048,099 of NW_027526361.1, forward strand.
CATGTCAAAGTAAGTGTTGCCACAGCTGACCTGGTTGCCTGAGTGTCTTCAGAAGTGGGCAGTAAAGGTACTACAGTATAAAAAGTTTCCCAGGAAAGCAGGCCTAGAGGGAGAGAGATAAACGTTTACTTTCCTTAATGGGAAAGAAAAAGAGCGCAAGCGTGTGTTCAAATAAATTATTTTTGCACAGTATTTATACCACCATTGATTTTGTTGCTTATCGAGAAAGCGGAAAACGCGTCCAGCCTGTAAAAGTTGCACAGGACATTTTGCATTCACTGTGCTTTAAAGCATCTAGGGGACCGCGAGCATTGACAATCCCACGACATCTGCAAGTTGAAATCCCAATTCTTTTAAAGGGAACAGTGCAACATGCTGCTGGAGCGACTCGTGCA
>NW_027526361.1:133053493-133233493 GCF_048455015.1 Haemaphysalis longicornis
TTCCGGTGAATGAAACTTTCATGATAAGCTGAAAAAGATGGTAACAGGCGCCGGTTATTTCAAATATCTAGGTTCGCACAGAAGCCCTATTCTCTGTTCGTAACGGTAACACTGAACCCAATAGCAGCCGCATTTTAGGAAATACAAATGCCGTACTTTCATCATATCCTATTTTTTTGGAAACACACATATCACGCAAGAGAGCACAGCCTTTGTTACGCCAGGACACTAGCTTGACGACAGCCTATTTGTCGGGCGTAAATAAGCGATTAGAATTTGCCGCTCTCGGAGTGAAATTAAGAACAGCGTATTGCTGTACCGACTTGTGACACAGCGGGCTTGTGAGCGCGACGGTGGTGCGACGACTCTGATGTAATACTGCCCTGTCGTAGAAGAAAAAAAATATCACCGAAATTCATGTCACGTGCTGTGATGGCGTCGTCTTCCAGCCGCAACATGGCGGCACATGTAACTACATGTATGACGCGTGAATCTTGTTCCTGTTGAGACGTTAGTGTTCACACATACGCTCGTTACTTCCCCTACGTCCGTTGTCCTCGTTTCCGTCGCGATGCGTTGTAAACTACAGAGATATGTCTTCCACGTCTGTTACTGCTGTTAATCTATCCGCACGTATACGCGTACGCGGACGAATAGCAAATATTAACGGTGCATACATGGACGGCGCATGCGCGTCGCCATCGTCGTCCGCCTGGAAAGATCACGTAGCTTTCGGGGGAGACGTTAATGGCGGCCCGCAAACGCCACGTGCCGCCACGTGCCAAAGCAGCAAAATCCCAAGTCTTCCAAGGGCGGAAGGGGGATCGCTCTGGGGGCGGCCTGCGGGGTCAATCCCAGAAGGCTTTGCGGCCGCCCCTGCCGGGATGTGAACCCCAAACGCCACCGCGTTCCAGTCGGGTGCTGCGTGTAGAAAAAGCAGCATTGAGCGTGTGCTATGGCGACAAGTCTTAGCGAGAGTCTGTCGAGAGCAGAGTTATTTCCTGTTGACTGTTTGCAGAGTCTATATGAGGTGACGTTGCGGGGTCTTGAGTTCTTGTGACTATCCCACTGCGCGGTTTCTTGGTGTTGATGGCGATCAAACTGTCTCTCTCCGTTCTTCCCCAGCACCAAATTACGCATACATTGACACATAGAAACACGCCTAACCATTTTAGGACCTCATTTCGAGCACGATTGCGGAGCCAGAGATGTTTGGATTGTAGTATAGCGGACGCGTAAACTTACCCTTGAGATTTGAAGGGCAAAGGTGCTATACACTGTCTGGAAGGGACCCGTGCCGCATTTATTTGCCAGCGTTTCGAATCATTTCCATGAAAATAATGACGGCGATTTTGTGAGCCACCTGCCCCGAATTCCACGACGTCATGGTGTTCTCAAAAAACTGTATACCGAGATACATGAAAATTATTTAACGCACGAACATGCCTGCAGTGACATATTCTTCTCGGTCGCATTCCTAAACTATAGGCCTACCTTTACGAATGCACACGTCGTGCAAGAGAAGTTGTGTCAAGTACCCGGTTCAGTGCTCCGGCGTCACATCCATTTCGCCTTCCCCAGGCCGGCCGTCGACGTAGTCTTTGTGTATGATGGCGGACGTAAGAAGAGATCAGGGAGCTATGCGGTGTGCCTCATACGTCCTTTTTGTTTCCTACACGCAAACGATTTTCTGAGTGCCTGCTTACAATGAGTAAACTTTAGCTGCGCCATCAACCTCGCATTATGTGCGTTTGCTTTACGTTATCAATGAGATAAACCGATTAACCCAATGACGCGGGCGGGAAGCGATAAAAATATTGAGCTAAAGTTGACTCGCCATCCTTTTCGCCGCTCCACCTATGCAGCAGATGTCTTGGAGGCCATTGGAGATAGCAGCTTCCCTCATTTCACTAGTCGAACTATTCACTGTCCACAATCGCTTGGGTGATGGCGCCACCAAAAGCTGCTCTTTCCTCTTATTAGCTTCTTTAAAACGCATAACTTCTGTGCAAAAAAGAACATATGCATGATCTTCAGATGTCGCACTTCAAATAGGCGTCCCACAGTTGTCAATTCACTGAGCGCACCGACTTTCGTGTCTGATCAAAAATCTTCGAAAATATCAGAATATATCCTGAGGCCGTTATTGCTCGGGCTGCAGGCATTAGCATCCAGCGAAGTGTAACTGCGCCCACGGCGGCATTCATCACGCTTTAAGACATCTGCTGCCAGGACTGATGAACGAGATTCATTGACGGTGCATGCCCTGGAGCAAACATATCTCGAGCCGTGGTCAAAAACCGCACGGGTTCTCCCCAGTCGAGCCAGAACTCCGCACCTACAATTGCGCGCAAGCCTTACTGTAGTACAAAGTATCACCCCGAATGTTTGCGTTGCATAAATGAGTGAATCTTCAAAGACCACTCCTTCTTAAGATGGCACGTTCTGCGAACCAAGCGGCATTGCGTGGGTGCCCTTTTGCCGAAGATTTTGAATGGTTTCGCATATCATTTCATAACCGCGATATATTTACTCTCACTTTTAGCGAAGGGTGAAGCTCTGTATTTTAAACCTGGCGTCCTCCCAGTAGACAGCATGTAATAGAGGCTCGCCTCAGCCGCCGTCTCCCTGAGTTCCAAGTACAGAAGAACGACCGTTGCATGCGTTTCGATTATTTCGAATTTCGTTTTTGTGGGACAGTCGCTTATCGGCTAAAACGCTGACTCGTCACGCTATGGCTGGTCATACATGTGAAGCTTTCCTTTTACTTCACTTCAATCGCGCATGAGAAATCATGTTCGAACACATAAATTCATGTCAAGTTTAAAAATAGTGGATGCAGGAGAACTGTTAACGGGCGACGACAGACGACAGTTCGCGAAGGTCACGTCATATCGGGAAGTGGCGTGGAGATCCGACCTGTGTGGCAAGTAGTCTGTTGGCAATGTATATAGATGCGCCATCCTTTCTCCCGCGCATGTAAAAAGAATTATTGTCAGTAACAAGTGTGCATTGAGAATTACGTCTGTGGTGTATCGCAAGCTCGTCCCACCCCAAGTACTGCCGTGTATACGTTCATTTTTAGTGTCGTTTAGAATAACTGCTTTGAATTGTCAAAGAAGCTCATGCAGTCGTCGTACACGCATTGGCTGCTCTATAGGCTAGGCCTAACAGAGAAAGTCCCCTCAACGATAAGCCATCAGCGGATCCCTATCGTAATAACGGTCATTAACAAAAAAAAAACAGTCCGGTTTGGCCTTGTTGCGTCCATACTAATGAATCAGCTTTACTTTACCAAACGGTCGTTGGAAGCTGGCGACTATGCCTTCCCGGCCCATCCCAGATACCTCTTCCACCCATCCAAGATGGCGGCGCGTACGTGGCCAGGCCGCATATATTCGAACTACGTCACCACTTGTATACGTGGCGTTGGTGCAGAGCCGCTTGGCGGCTCCCACATGTCAGCCGTCGCACTTTCACGAAGGCGGGTTCTCAAGAGTACGGTCAGAAACTCAGGATTCGTCTTCCGCTCTCCTGTCGTGAGACACCAGTGCTTAAACGAGCATGCGCGCCTGCGCGTGGTATCCCACTCCCCTCCTCCCCTATACGCGTTTTTCCGATGCATCCAAACCCTTTGCCACATCTCTGAGGTAGCCGAGGCGAAACGTCGTCGAACCAGTAGAAGTGATGCAACCCTTGGCAAGCTTACATCAACCCCCGCGTAAGGCTCCTTTTGCTGCCCACGGATATGAAACGAATCTGCCAAAACATTAAATGCAGACGAAATTACTTTCACGATGCAGATGCGGGATTCATATGGACGCACTACATCGACAGATGTGTGCAACTTGTAACTGGATGCCGTCTTAGCTTTATTTCATCATAATAAAGAGCATAAGCTAAAATTCGATTTGCAATCCGCACTATCGGTTCTGCCCACAAGTATTCATTGCGAATTAGCTGTCCACAGTTCAACCAACAAGTATATTCTCGACGCGGACGAGGTTGCCCCAACGCATTCCAGAACAGCGGTGCAACGGCCTTTCGCACCGGCGACAACCTTCCCTGTTCCTTCCTCTCAAAACCACACCTCGCAGTCGCCTGCCATGGCGTTCCTCTACGCGATGGCGAGGCCTGCCGACTTGTCTATTGTAGGCCATGTGCGTAAACACCAGTGTCTGTAACCGTAGACTCGTCCCTTCGGCGCATGCCTGTAGAAGCAGCCTGTTCAGTCCCGTCTTGTGCGCCCCTCCTCTATCAACTCAGAAGCGTTCGAGACACCGCTAAGAAAACAAAACGTAGGGTGAGAGAAAAAAAAAGTAATAGAGCACACCTGCGCTCATCACGTCTGTGATTGTAAGTACTATTTCACAGCTTTACCTTTCCCCAAGAAGATGCAGACAACCTCGCCGGCTGCTGTGTGGTTTCATGGTGCGAAGTCCTCCGCGATAATTAGAGCCCGAACGCGGTTGCCTTCGAACAGGTCAAACCCTAATCGGGGCTGAAGCATTTCTGAAAACAAGATTTTTTTCGAAGAGTTCGCTTGGAACTGCCACAAAGTGTCGAAGTAAATGACGTAAACGCAGAGGCGGTTGCGCCCAGAGTGTTTTGTCTAACCGGATTTGTCCAGGCACGCAAGACAGTAAGGGAGGAGCGTGTGCGAACCTGCAACAAGGAACCTAAATTGCCAGCTGAAATGAAACCAGACTCTAAGAATGTCGATGTTGACGGCTGCCTTAAACCAGCTGCAGCGCCTCAACCTGTAGTTATTACCAACAACGCTGCGGCGTAGTACCCAAAAATGACGGGAGCCTTCGAGGTTGTCTGCTTTCGTCAGCAAATAACTTCAAACTCTACCCTAGAAAAAGAAAACCCGTTGGCAAGTGCTTGGCAGTTTCAAGGTAAATTGTGGTTCGTAAAGCATTCGTAAAGCAGCTCCAAAAAAGTGTGCAGCTGCACATGCAACTGCATGTTTGCAAAGTGTGCAACTGCATGGTGTGCAACAGCGTGTTTTAGCCGAGGTGGGCTACATTAGAACCCAAGCCGAGTAGATGATGCAAGGATAATACCCGTCGATTCAGGAAGTCGTGTAAACTTCGTGCGTTTTAGCCTTTCCTCCCGAGGCATACGTGGTGCTGAAAATATACGAGAGCTTAACACTGCTCTCATTCAGTGTAATGTAATGTACCAAAAATAGGTGGTTCGATTACGGAAGTGCCGGAGTGTTGCAATATCTCGCGGGTGATCTCAAGCACCTCCCAGTGCGCGTATTCCGTGCTTAAACGCCCCCCGCACGCATACACAGCTGATTAACAATAATGAAGTGACGCGTATTGTTGATACACACTCAAACATGGTTCGAGAGTGCAGCAGGTCGAAGAGCGTTTGACATGATAGAAAGGAATGGCTCCGTATTTTTACCTTCTTCTTAGGACAATCTTGATAATTGCGTGCTTCCATAATCCTCAATGCCATTTTTAACCACATTTTTGGTGAAGTCGTCTCTTTTAAGCAGAAAATGACAAGTATTGCTTGTTGATCTCATTTCCGTGTAAATAGAAATAACTATTTATTAAAAGCAACGACAAATCGCCTATAGTGAATGCCTTGTAATGTTGTTCCCCAAGGATTAAAATAAATGCCTAGTAGCTTTTCTTTTTGCTGTTGGCTCCAAGAAAAGCATATTTTGAGCAGATAACCCAGCATAGTTAATTGTTCCGGCTTATCCTTCGTCCCCCATATCATTCTACGTAGCGTCAACATTTTTTTGCATGAAGAAGTTTAAGAATGACTAGTAATAAATACTTTATTGCAATTTTCGGCTAAAGAAAATAATTTATGCTCGCCCCCCACAACTTCGTTGCACCGAAAGCTACTTTATTTCCCTCACCTCGTTTCTTCTTAAGTGATTTTTCATAGCAGAGTGTAGAACGTTGAACGTTACCACCCGCTAATTTATAGGTTTCCAGTGAATACCGGTTATATCCATGAATGACCACGACACGCTTTTGTGCATAGCAGCTTCTTCCCGTGTCATTTTTTTTTTTTTCAAGCACCTCGCTGTCTGTTGCAAACCCTTGCGGGTCCAACAAGACAATGCCTGGTTTTCTGTCTCGCAGCACAATCATCTGCGTCCCATGTGGCGCAAAGAAAATAAAATTGCATTTTCAATCAATCCGTAGCCCGCAGCAACACATGCGCATGCGCAGTGACGTGTGTGCGCGGAATGTTTGTTGCGTCTCGTCGTGCGAGCTGTTCTGTTCCTTCTGGTATGCTTGTACACGCCTGTGATTGTAGACTCGATCGGTTGTAAGCTAAAACATTTACACGTTGAACTTGGCAATAAGATGTAGTTGGTTTTAAGAGCTTAACGAGTAGACCGGGGCGGAAATGTTTGCCCAACTAAACAGGCTACCCCCACACTGTTTGGTGTTCGGCTTCGAAATACACCAGTTGAAATACATCAGGCACACCCTATCTCATCCTATGCTGAAAACGATGTAAAGAAAGATTGATCTGCTGTTTCTTTAGTCTAAATACGTTCTACGCGTCAAAACCTATTTCAAATCATGATTACGTCGCGAGTAACACGCTTGGTATAAACCTCCACTGTCCGCTGAAAGGAAAAATTCGGGACAGAAGCCTCTTCCCTCGAAGCCTGTAAGTGACCGTTTTTCGCGTTCAACTAGCTAAGTTACTCAAGAAATTGCGTTATTGTAACTAGCGCGTCCTGGTCATGCCACTGTGAGATGATTAACCATTTTACGTGCGTAATATTTCTTTTTTTTTCGCACAAGCGTTTATAACGGAGCTCAACAACATGCCCTCTGAATAACCTTGCATTTCTCTCTCGGTGGATGACATTTTTCACGCCGTATATCCCCCAGGACATTTCTTATGCGAAAGAATCTTAGTTTCATCTTAATTATGTACTTCGTCGGGCGCATGTGATTTTCTAACCAATATATATCCTCGCCTGTATAATGTGTTGATGGTCTGAACCAGTGAGATTTTGTAAACGAGTTTCCCAGTTGGTTCTGCTTAATTTCGCACTGAAATAGAACTCTGTGACTGAAATATCGGACAAGAAATGCTTTCAAGTTTTAACCACGTGACCATTCCAAAGTCTCCATGACCCCAGAAGTCGTCTTCCCCCTATCCCAAATTAGTTTGCTGCTCCTCGCTGCCACAATTAGACTAAAAAATAATATCCGCTTCCGTTTGAAACATACACTCGCGAATAAACTTCAGATCCCCGCTGGCGATATGCCGCTGATAAAAACCTCCGAATAAAACCAGGAATAAAAACCTCCGAAAGAAAGCTGTGTTAAGGAGCGTTTTCCGCATGAAAGCGGTCACGCTTTTTGTCGGTGTGAATTTCAGCCTGCCTGTGTGTGCTTGTGTGTCATTTTAAATGGACGCCACAAATGCTGCTACGCAGTAGTCATTTTGTCGTCACGCCAACCGAGTCGCGCCGATGCACTCAAGTCGAAGCGTGTGCCGTATGCTTGTTCATTCGGGTATCAGCAGGTATTAAATTGACCAGCCTTATTGATTTCCTGTGTCCTTTATAAATGCGCAGACGCCTCAAAGAGAGGAGTGAATCAGCCGCATCCCGAGCTGCAAAAACTGTACGATCGAATTCATAACAGATTAGAGGAAATTGTAAGTACAAATCGGAGACTGTGCCTTGTGTTGTTTCTTCTTCTGTGTCCGTTAATTCGCGCTGTTGCAGCCCTACGACACTGTCTAAGTTAACCCCCATAAATCGCCAGAACTATTCACCAAAATTATTCGATGCGAAATCCAGCAGTTCCAAGAGATCTGGGAAAAACTGTGGTTAATTCCTCTGTAATAAGAATCGATAAAACACGAAAGTGAAAAGTGCAGCGAAATCTGCAGCCGAGCATGATTTGCGGGTCGGCTGCTGTCTTGTGGGTGTGCTTGGCGAGCGACGTCCTGCTGGTGAATCGCTTCGGCAAAGGTGTACTGGCGTCATTTCCGTGTCGGATATGACGTCAGTGCAACCTTGATGTATCCCGCCACAAAACGCTTCCGTGTTAAAATATAAAACCTGAAAACGAACAACCCTAAGTATAACGTACTCTTTGGTATTAAAGGTTGCTTCCCCGCACGAAGACGCTGCGTGCAGGGGTGCACCCTTTACAGGCCGCTTGCTTCGTTGTACTGGCGTCATTCCCGCGACGGATATGATGTCAGTCAAATCTTGGTGTATCCAGGAATAAAACACTTTCGTGTTAAAAAGGGTACTGACTCCCAAGCCCTGCGCACGCTTCGGCGATAGTGTAGACGCGCAGCTCGGCACGGCGCATGGACGGGTGCAGAAGGCACAAGTTTCCGGGATGAACGTATGTGTGTTACAGTGCGCTTCTTCCTCGGCTCTCCCCCTGAATGTGCTGACAGGTAGCGTCTGGGACAAGTGAAATGGCGTGCACGCTACACACCCGGTGTAAAACCATCTACCCCCCCCCACCCATTTTCCACCCCCGTGTGTTGCCCCCGCAGCGAGGGACGCCCCTGGCGAAGACCCCCCCTCCGGCCCCCCGGACCGGGGGTCAATAGCGGGCCGGTGCCCCTCAGACCGTAGTGAGCAATAAAGCAGCATTGGCTCTTCGGCAGTTCGCTGCTTAGCAGCGAACGCAGAGACGATCTCCCCAGTCACAATTCAAAAGAGTGAACTATAAAGCGCTCTCCACGAGCTCAACGAGCCGAGTGTTGGTGTTGTTAAGGCTCTGGATGTGCTTCCCTTTCTGTCTCCTGCTGTGTAATGCCCACCCCCGCTTGCAAGTTGTACGCATTCAACGTCGTCCGAAGCAGAGTCTTCCGCGAAATAAATTCATTCAAGCAATGCGAAAATGAAAAAAAAAAGTGTACCTTGGATGTGTACGTGAGTGTGTCGATGTGTGTTCCCCGGTAAAAAAATAAACACAAAAACTCGTGTACGTAAAAACAACCCATACAGACGTGAATAAACAGATAAAATAGAGGAAAAGAGCAAACCGTTATACGCCCGGAAGAAAACACAGTGATTGTCGGCAATAAATGTTCAGTTTAGACGCTGTGATACCGGTCCCTTTGTCGTCTTTTTGGTTTTAGACGTAAGCACATGTGCAAAGCACATGGATACACGGGCTACTTGCATACCCGCACATTCCCCGAGTGTTCTGTCGCTACGTAACGGGGTGTGTGCCAAATATAGGGTTGTAAAAAGGTTTATTGTAAAAAAGGGTTGTAAAACGGTTGAACAGTTCAAAAGTAAAAACACCAGGAATGTACACCACAGACATCTTTGATTGCTGAACCACACCGCAGACTTTCACCGTATACAGTTATTTTTATTCGTTATTTTCGTAGCACTAGTGGCAGCCTTTGACAACAGGGTAACGAAGCATTGTATTCTGAAGCACCGGACACTAAATTGAATTGAAATGATGGGGCGACCACATGATGTTTCTGCGAATTTCAGCGTCAATTTGTGTTACCGTTGTTAATTCATTGATATTCACAGATTATAAATTAATTCAGAGTATTTAGGATAACTTCCTTTTTTATTAGCCGTGTTTCAAGTCCCAGCCAATCCCCGTATGTGGGTGCGTATCTGACAATGCTCCCTACATCAACCTGTTAGCTGTTATCAGCTTTGCCATATATCATAATCGCAGAAATGGCAAAGCTGACCGACGTTTCAGAGGACCTTCCACATTGCTAACCTAGAGTTAGGGCATGACTATAATTTAATAGCCTTCCCACGATGACTTCACAGCCAAATGACATACACACAGGCACTCGCGGAGCGCTAACGGTGCTTTCTCGTTATAACAAAACCGCTTCTTTCGAAATATCACTTTATCCAAAATTTTTCACGATTCCAACTACAGCGCAGGTAGAGCAAATTGTTTCATTTTCTAGCGAAATACCGCTTATAACGAAGTCGGTATCCTGTCCCGACGACTTAATTATAGCAAAGGGTTTGCTGTAGGTAATTCTGAGTCATCGAATCCCCGCGCTTGAAGCCCTCGAGATCTAAAGGATGCAGATCCCGCCACAAGGTAAGAGAGGTGAGCTTTTTATTGGCAGAAGATCATCTCGAAAGACATCAGCACTCCACGGTCCCACAAAGGACTTCCCATCGAAGTACAGCAAAAGGCATGCGCAATTTTGCATTATGTGGCCACCACGTAAGTACAGGGTGGTGCGACGATAATTGGAATACTTTAAAAAAAATTTCCTGAGCGAACCGCCGATCTGTTCTCTCTCAAACTTAACATGAAGGTCGCATTTTGTGGTGTATTTTGTTTGACACCGGGAACAACGACGGTACTCACCTGGTTATTCTGAAAATAAATAAAAACGATTTTCGCCTATGAGAAAATGGCGGGTGATTTGGACGTGCGAGGCAGCGCAAGTTGATCTTGGAACCATTTTCTGATCGCCTGCTACTCCATTTTGGCAGCTATTTGGCTCCTTCCTACCATGAATCCCAAACGTGCGTTTCGCTCTGAATACCCCAGGTGACGCCGTCGTTCCAAGATACATTTGCGCTACCTCGCATGTCCAAAGCAGCCGCCATTTTCACACAGGCGAAAATCGTTTTTATTTATTTTCAGAATAACCAGGTAATTACCGTCGTTGTTCCCGGTCTCAAACAAAATAGACCACAAAATGCGACCTTCGTGTGAAGTTTGAGCGTGAACAGAGCGACGGTTCGTTCAGGAAAAAAATTACCCCACCTTCCCGCGAGGGGAACCCTGTGGGATGCGACGCATCTTGGGGGTTCACGCTGACGAAGTTCAGCATCGGCCGCTCGCTTCTCGCGTACGGCAGCGGCTTCACGTTGACGAAGTTCACCATCGGCTGCTCGCTTCAACCGTTTGCGTTCGGTATCACGTTTACGAAGTTCGGAATCGGCTGCTCGCTTCAATCGTTTGCGTCCAGCATCACATTCACGCCGCTTCGCAGCCTTGTCTTCAGTGGTGCTAGCATTCCTGTTATCACAGTGATCGGTGCTTGTTACGGTTGCGCGGGCGATAGCAGAATTGTTAGGCTCCATTCAACGCATCGATGGAAATCGGAACGCCGGTGCTGCAACGACCGCGGCTATGACGCAACGTGGCGCGGCTATGACACAACACAATCCAACACAATCCACTTTATTCCAATCCAATCCAAATCCAATCCAATCCAAGCCAAGCCAAGCCAAGCCAACCCAATCGAATCCAATCCAATGCCCCTCGCGAGAGAGTGTTCGCTATCGAATAGGAGAGGGGGTGAGCGGCGGAGAGCGCAGCTCACGCGGCGAGGAGAATGGGGGAGGGGTGTGGACGGACAACAACAACGCCGTATGGAGGGACAAGGCGAGTGAGTGAGATGCAGTCGCATCTAAAAATTTTAGTGTTCCAACTATCGTCGCACCACCCTGCATATAAACAACTCACTATGTCGTATCAGTTGCGCGTGTTCTGGTTAAGTACAACTTTACCGGCATCTGGTTGAGCTTTGACGTCCCTTTTTGTATAATGTGAAAAAAAAAATGCACCATCCCCACCTATAAAGAAAGTTGAAATAAACGCGAAAGCTAAACGTGCGCCCAAGCTTCACTGAAACGGCGTCCAATCGACCGGCAAACCTTCAAAGACCCAAATCCCGAACGAAGAACGAACTCGTGAGACGATTTTTCGCGCACTAAGTAACCGCATCTACTAATGATGCACGTGTATACCGATACGTGGGAACAGGTTACGCGCCAGGCACAACTGGAGGAAGGAAAGCAGTCACGAAAGGGGGGAAAGGAACCGATACCTGGTTTATGAGATAAAATTGTACTATTGTACTCCTTATCCATGATTGATGCGTGTATTGTCTCATCTAGAACCGTTTCCTTTTTCGCGATTTTCAAACAATGAACCGTTTTGACACTATGACAGCCCGGTTCCATGCAAGTACCATGTTTCCAGAGAGCTTTTCAAAAATTTTCGGTCGACAAACTGGTCTATGAGGAAACGCATTAGTTCTTTTTTTTTACAGGACGCCATCGGTCCCACAAAGAAAGCTTTCGCTTTAAAAGACAACGAGGCAACTAAGCTTTCTCCAAAGATGCGAAAATGCGTCAGCATCGCTTCTCACTTAGTTATATCGCTGAATTATGTTGGTGAGCTTCGTGTAGCTGAATTTCGTGCTACTCAGGTTAGTGTTACTTGGTGTATGACGTCGCGAAGCCCACAAGAGAATTTTTCTTCTTGTGGAGGCCTTACCGCACACTTTGTTGTAGGAAACTTAGTCGACACAAAGCTTTGCACCAAGATCCGTTTTACTACTTTGCACAACTGCATTGCTAAGAAAATAGGCTTCCAGGCGCTTGACAATACGAAATTCATAAAAAGAGGAGGAACAAACGATTGTTAGAGCAGTCAAAGTTGTTTGGTTGACCGCCTGGTGGGGGACCTCCTTAGTTGAGGAAACTGCGGGTTTTGGCTGCCTGTCTCGTCCGGTCTACCAGAAATTGTTGGTGATCCCGGTTGGAGCTGGTCATCCGACCCTCCCACTGCTCAAATACAAATAAGGAGTTTGGACTTGGGGCAAGGGATGGTGTGTGGCGGCACTCCCACACCATGGGGGAGAGAGTGCATGGCTTCGTGTAGAATATACATTTGTATGTGTGTATTTTTTATTTATGGAGTGTAGTAATGCACCATGTGGAAATGTGTTAGTTTGCAGCTGTGTGTTGATGACCGTGTCTATTTCTATAAGGGCACAAGCTATTGTCAGGTATTATGTAATCACCTCCCCGAATGATATTTTTCTACGACGCATACATTCAAAACAAGGACGAATTCGTTGTCCGCGCTGCAAAACAATACCAACCTCTCACTGTGCCAATATTAGGACTAAACGAGGCGACAACAGAATTCACTTGCCCCTGAGATATTCGGAGGCGACAGTGATGATATGCTGCTGCCGTCGCCGACGCCCGTAAGAGCGGCGAAGAAGCGCGCAGTACCGCGTCCCCGGTTAGCTCTTGTTGGCGTTCGAGCACTCAATCAAGACGCAGCTGTTTTTTGAAGTGCCCTAAATGTACTATTTCCTTACAGACATCACCATAACAAGTTGTTTAGGGCGCAGAAAGGAAAAAAGAAGCGAAAGAGAACCAGAACATTGCATGAGCCGCTATCAGCTGCGCAGCGGTCATCCCGTAAGCGCCGCTGAGAAGCGGCGGCAGGCGGCGCAGCGATCGCAAGTAAGAACTTTATTAGAGCACCCAAGAGCGAGTCAAGGGGAGGCTACCCTGTTAGGGGCGCCAGTGAGAGTGACCAGTGCTCAGACGTCCGGTGAGGGGGATGTAGTTGTCCCAGGCACTGTCAAACCCAAGTACCGGTGGTGTCCGGTATTATCCTGGGCGGTGCCATGGGTAATCCCCTCTGGACGGCGAGCCGGCCTCTGTTGCTCTAGTGCTTTGTTGAGTAGTCTAGTGGCCCGGGCTTGTGTCTCGTAATATTCGCTTCTCATCGCAGCTTCAAACATCGGTTGGAACGTCGTAGTGGTGCTAGTAGGAGGCTGGCAGTTCCATAGTACATGTACCAGGGTAGCTCGTGCTTCTTGGCATAGACGACAGATGTCCGTGGCGTACACCTCGGGGCATACGTACCGGGCAAGGGCTGGGGTAAAAACAGTAAGTTTGCAGTTGACGATAGAGGAGCGCCTCCGTACGGGTTAGACCCGGGTGTGGGGGAGGCATAGATCTTCTACTGTTGCGGTACCATTGCACAATTTCACTGTAGGCTAACAGGGGTTCCTTGCCCGTGTCGTAAGACTCTGAGGCGTGAGTGCAGTCGTTCCCTGCCGTGCGGCAAGCCAAATCTCGCGCTGCAGAGTGGACTATTTCATTATGATTAGGGTTGCCCTTCCCCAACACATCATGTCCCATGTGGGCAGGGAACCATTTGATGTAGATGGCACGGTAACTGGCTCGCACACCGCGAAGAATACGAGCAGCTTCCGCACACACAGTGTTTCAGGCGTAGTGGAGGATTGCAGTCTTGGAGTCGCTGAGGACCGTTGTACACTGGGGATCTGTGATGGCCAAGGCGATGGCGACTTCTTCTGCCTGGGTAATTGTAGATACTCGGACGCTGGCTGCTGATTGAAGTACTCCCGTAGTGGCAGGCATCGTTGCGGCAACGTACATGTGCTGCAGATGGGTTGCATCGACATACACTGCTCTGTTGTCCCGTGCATGGAGGTCTATGAAGGTTTTTGCCCTGGCGAGCCGTCGTTCCCGATTATGCTCAGGATGCATTTTGCGAGGTAGTGGTGTTCGTTCATGAGCTCTGGGTCGCTTGAAGGTGTAAGGCCGGCTCTTTGTAGTATGTAACGTCCAGTCCGTGTTTCAGACAGTCGTTCAAGTTGAGCGACACGTTTTGCTTCAGCTATTTCATCTAGGGTATTGTGTACACCTAGAGCAAGAAGCCTTTCGGTGCTCGCACTTTGTAGGAGACCCAATGCGATCTTGTAGACTTTATGGATAGTAGCATTCATGCGGTCTTGCTCTTGTTCGCACCAGTTGTGAAAGGCAGCAACATAGGCGACGATCGGGCAGGCTGGCGTGCCAGTGGAAATGTGCCAAGACCATCCTGATCCCTAAACCGGGCAAGCCGCCAGACACAAACAACCTCGGCCAATCGCGCTGACGTCCTGTGTGGGCAATGTGCTGGAGCGCGTCTCGCGCGCCGATGGCAAGACTACCTCGAAAAGGAAGGCCTATATCCAGTCTCCATGATAGGGTTTCGACACAAGCTGAGCACGCAAGACGCCATGCTCCAGCTTAAGGCGGGAATAATCGACAAGGAAGGCAAGAGGAATAACAGAGTAATCCTTGGCCTGGATCTCCAGAGTGCTTTCGACAAGGTAAAGCATTCGGCGATCTTGGCACAAGTCTCCAAGTTGAACATGGGCGAAACCAGCTATAACTACATCAAGGACTTCCTTGCGGATCAAATGGTAGAACTCCACGCGGGGGACCTACAGCTTAAAAAGAAGATGCTCGGAAGCACAGGCACGCCGCAAGGATCGGTCGTCTCACCGTTCCTCTTCAAACTCGTCATGATTGGGGTTGCGGAGGCGCTAGCGCGAACGGGCGTCTGGCATACCATATACGCCGACGACATCACGCTGGCGATCGCTGGCGGCAGCGACGCATACATCGAGAGTCAATTGCAAGCGGCAGTCACCGCCATCGAGCAGCATCTCGTTGGTACCAGCCTGCTCTGTTCGCCTAGCAAATCTGAACTACTCGTGCTCGCACCGAAGCGCAGCGGCAATACGCCGCAGCGCGAAGCCAACTGTATCAAAATAGTCACCGCATCGGGGCAACGCATCCCCGAAGTAACAAGACTCAAGATTTTGGGCATGATCATTGACAAGAACAACAGCAACGGTGAAACCCTTGCCGACCTCAACAGCAAGACGGCCGGGGCAATTCGCCTTATTCACCGCATTTCTTCGAGAAGAACGGGCATGAAGGAGGACAACCTCGTGAGACTCGTCCAGTCGTTCGTCATCAGCCACATTACGTACGTGGCCGCGTACCATAACTGAAGGGTCAAGGAACGGGCCAAGATCAATACACTCATACGTAAGGCTTACAAATCGGCACTGGGCCTCATGGAAACCACGAGCACTGCGCGCTTACTACAGCTAGGAGTGCACGATACCCTGGAAGAAATCACGGAGGCGCAGTTGGCGGCACAGCTGGAACGTCTCTCCACGACAAAGACGGGACGCCAAATCCTCTAGAACCTTGGCTACAACCCTCGCACGCCGGACCGGCAACAGCGCGACATAAACGACGAAGCGATGGCACACATATGCGTTAACCCAGTACCTAGAAACGTGCACCCGGAGCACAACAAGGAGATGCGTGCAGCGCGGGTCAAAGCCCTCATCAAGATGCATGCCCAAGACGGGCACGCGTTACGTCGACGCAGCAGAGTACCAGCACGAAGGCTACGTCGCGGTCGCCGTTAAGGTCTCCACGGGCACTAAGACCACGACTGCGAGTGTACGGTGCACCGAAGCCACGGACGCCGAGGAGGTCGCCATCGCCCTGGCCATCTCTGAGGTTGAGTGTCGCACAGTGCTCTGTGACTCGAGAATGGCCGTACGCAACAACGCGAAAGGTTGCGTTTGTGCCAAGGCGGCCGCCATCATCGGCAAGGAAAGGCTCCAGGGCAGAGAAGTTCGTGTCAAGTGGTTTCTGGCACACATGGGCGAATGCGCAACTGCACCCAACCACAACGAGACGGCACACTCGGAGGTGCGAGCACTTACCCTCCGCTCCTCCGAGACCGACCGTCCGCGGTGGTTCGCGAACAAAGATCGCCTCGTGAGCTATAACGAGATCACCAAGACTTACCGCCTGGATCGGCGGGTCATGCCACCCCCCACCAGGGCCTGAGCCGGGAGGAGGCAGTTCTACTACGACAGCTCCAGACCGGGTCCATCCTCGCTCCGGCAACGCTGCATAGGTTTCATCCAGAACTTTATTCGACGGGCATGTGTAAAGTGTGTGGCGTGGGTCTGGTAGACCAGTGGCACATCTTCTGGGACTGTGCCCGGTTTCCAAACGAAGCTCAATCAAGAACTTATCCGCCGCAGCTCCAGGACGCTGCACGCAGTAGCAACAAGGACACTCAACTCTGGGCCATCCAGCAAGTACGGGGTGCGCTCGAAAAGCACAGACCAGACGACCCGGAGACGGGAAGCGTTGGCGCTGCGCCTAGTAACGGCAAACCCTAGGACGACGCCAGGCCCGCGTCGCGGGGCTTAGTCGTTTTGCAGGCACAAATAAAGTTTTTCCTAATCCTAATCATAACCCTAGACGATATTGCTGATAGCAAAGGATAGAATGTGGCGTAGGAGACTCTTCTCCTTCATGCCTGCTCTTCTATTAGAAACACGCCGGATCAGTTGTGACGCGGAGACTGCCTTGGCCGCAATCTTTGTTACCGTTGCTCCGTTGCGACAACCGCGTTCAAGGAGCATTCCTAGTATGCTGATCTTGGACACTTCAGGAATAAGTTGCCCTTCTTTCGTTTTCACTTGGATGTTGTGTGTATAGTCCCTTTTACGCCGACCGAAAGGTGGGATGATCAGTAGCTCAGACTTGGACGCGGAGCATATGAGGCCCGTACCGTCCAGTTGCTCCTCATCACATTGACAGCTTCCTGTAGCGTTTCTTCAATGTGACCATCACTACCTCCTGTCACCCATAGGGTAACATCGTCAGCGTATATGGTGTGCCGAACGTCTTTAACTTGTTCTAGACGGTTGGCTACGCCGATCATAACTAGATTAAAGAGTAGCGGAGAGATAACGGAGCCTTGTGGTGTTCCCACACTGCCCAGTTGTTTCTCCGGTAACTCTATTTGGCCCGCACAGATATGGGTGTATCTTCCAGTGAGGAAATCTCTAATGTGGTTGTAGGATCGCTGACCCATGTTGAGGTTGGCCACTTGTTGTAGTATCGCAGAATGCTGCACTTTGTCGAAAGCATTTTGTATATCGAGTCCGAGAATTGTTCAATTATCCCGGGTAGTGGTGTTATCGACAATTTCCCGCTTGAAGAGCAGCATGGCGTCCTGGGTGCTGAGCAATTTTCACTGAATCCCACCATAGTATTTGGGTAGAGTGCGTTGTGCTCTAGATACCGTTGCCAGCGGTTCATAAGAACATGTTCGAAGACCTTGCCAATACACGAGGTAAGGGAAATGGGACGTCGGTGTTCGATGCTGGGCGGCTTTCCCGGTTTCGGAATTAGGATGGCCCTAGCAGTCTTCCATTGGCGAGGAAGTCGGCCTGTGCTCCAACAGACGTTGAAGCATCTCGTAAGGGCGTCAATTGCAGAATAGTTGAGATTTTCGAGTGCCTTGTTCGATACCCGGTCAGGACCTGCTGCCGACTTACAGTTAAGGGTTAGTAATGCAGCCCGAACTTCCCATGATTCGATGTCTCGGTCTAGGTCGGCGTTATCCATTCCGGCGTATTCCGGGTGGTCGTCGATGGGTGTTACGGGTAAGTACTTTTTGTCCTGTCTTCTCTCTACTTCACTTTTCCCCACGGCCACCAATGCTGTGGAGGATACGTTGTAACGTGTTGTGATGACGGCTCTTTGTCTTGGTGTTATCGAGAAGATGCCGGAGCAAGTTCCAAGTCTTACTCTTATGAAGTTGCTCGTCTGCCTCCGCAGACAGCTCGTGCCACTGTTGCGTACATAACACCTTACAGTGGGCTTCGATTTATTGAGAGTTGCCACCTTTTTTCAGAGGCGACGGTTCAGACGTTGCTTCTGCCATCTAGCCTTGATGGATTTCTTAGCTTCCAATAACTGCGCCAGGCGACTATCAGTTGTGGGGGTATCGTCCGCAGTCTCTATTTCTTGCGTGACTTCCATGGTCGTTTTGACTACAGCAGCCGCCCAAGCCTCAATGTCATATATTTCCATTTTTTCTGTGGGTAGAGATTTCCGGAAAGCTACCCCATCCGCATGGGTGTGTTTATGGACTATGGGCGTCTTTTCAGAGAGGGGAACGGTGATTTCAAGGACATAATGATCACTGCTTAAGTCCTCATGGGTGTTTCTCCAACGGATAGGTAGCTGAGTGTGCGGCGCACTGACAAGTGTTAGGTCAGTGGTCGTGTCTCTTGAGATCGAAGTGCCACATTGAGTGGGATCGGTTGGGTCCGTGATTATATGGCGACCGATTTCAGTTCCATCCTCTATTAGGTAACGGCCTTTGGGTGTAGACGTTGAATAGCCCCAGTCTTGATGTGGAGCATTGAAGTCTCCGCCGATGATGAGTGTGTTGTCGCTTGCGAGCCTCGATGTCTTGTGTAACCATGCGCGAAAACGTTGCTGCTGGTGCTTAGGGTTACTATACAGTGTTACGAGGAAAGTGCTTGTGCGCTGTGTCTTCCCGGCGATGACCTCTGTAGCACAATGCTCGATAGCGCTGCGTTCTAAGAGTTCATGTTCGACAAGAGAGAGAGAGAGAGAGAGAATAAACTTTAATTAATCCAGAAACTGCTTGAGAGAGGCGTCCTCATTCCAGGATGCCTTGAGCTCGGGCCGCGTCGACAGCCCTTTCGATCAGGCGCAGCCGATCTTCGAGGCCGGAGCTGGCCAAGGCTCTCTCCCAAAGCTCTGTGGAAAGGTGGATGTTAGGGGGGTCTAGGGTGGACTTGTCGCAGCCGCCCACTATGTGTCTGAGAGTCCCGGGCTCTCCACAGAAGCGGCAAAGGGGAGAAACGTGTGTCCGGTCAAAGAGGTGTAGTCTGGTGGGATGCGGGAAGGTGTTGACCTGCAGGGCACGACATAATCTTTCCTGATCTCTCGGTAGCGATTTGTGCGGCGAAGAGTAGGTTTTACGGGACAGCCTATAGTGTTGCGTGATTTCCTGGTAGGTGACAAGAGGTTGCATGCGCTCGGGCTCGGCTTTGGATTCACCAGCGCTGGCTCGGCGGGTCAAATCTCGAGCCACGAGGTTGGCGATCTCGTTGCCGGGGATTCCGCTATGAGCTGGTGCCCATACAATCCTCACTGGTCTCGTTTGTGGTCTCTGATTGATTAGTCGAAGTGTTGTGACGTGCAAGCGACCGTTGGCAAAGTTGCGGCACGCCTTCTGAGAGTCTGAGATTATAACTTTGGCGTCGCTTTGGCTAAGCGCAAGTGCTATCGCCGCTTCCTCGGCTTGGAGAGGGTTGTGTCCGGGAATTGAGATGCTGCACCTGTGCTGCTTATTTAAAACAACGCGATGCCTTTACGGACAAAGATGGAAACTCCGCGCCCAACTCCACGTGCTTCCGCTTTTGCACTAGCTGGGCTAGCGTGCGTGCGGTAGCCAGAGAGCTTTGGTGTAATTTCGCTATGCGTTTCCTGTACCATTATAATGTCCGGTTTGCGGGTAAGCGTTGTGAGGTGCTGTTTCAAGAGTGTTTTTTTACTTTGGTAACGATTGCAATTACACTGCCAAATGAGGAGATCTTTTACTGTGGAGGCCATGATAGGTATTGCACAGGTGGTGGAAATTGGGGTAAAGGCATTGTCGGCTGTCCTAGGGTTGTAGGCACCGAAGGTATCATAGGTGGTGGTGCTGCGTGCTCAAGACAAGACTCTTGAGGAGGAACAAGAGTGTTAAGCTGGGCTTGCATCCGTAGCAGCATAGTCTGAATCTGTTGGAAATGATCAGCAGTCCCCTTAGCAAATGCTTCGAATCTATCCTAAAGAGCTGTGACACGTGCCTCAAACTTGTCCTGTCGTGCTTGCCATTTTTCCTTTAGTGTGGAAGAGAGTTCCATCACTCTTTTCTTGTTAGTCGGCTCACTGTCTCCTTGCGAGGTACTAGGCGTTACTGCCGTTGGTGTAGGAATCGGGGCAAGGGTTGGAGGTGCGTTGAGATTAGTTGATTCATCTTCTCTTGAATATCCCTGTTAATTTTCTCCAGGCTTTTAATTTTCGTCTTCATCTGCTCGTGCTCAGTTCCAAGGGCCTTCAAAGTTGCCGATTCCTGGGTGGGATGATATACTTGCATCAGAGGCGTTTTCAGGGTGTCCGCCCAGGCTACACGTTCCTTCGAATGGGACGGTTGGCTATTTCGGCTGACACGGCGTTGCCGCGAACCGTTGCCGCGTTGTTCGCTATTGTTCCTGGACTTCGAGCGACTTCTACTGTTCTTGTCGTTAGAAGGCTGACCCAATGACGGAAAGTGGGATTCCGCTAGGTCTAGAGCCGGGGGTTTGCGCAGCTGTTGACGTTGTTGGTCTTCTTGCAGCTTGCGCTCCCATTGTCTTCGCTTTACAATATATGGAATCTTGTACCTGTTTGCGCACTCTTTCGCCCCAGTCACGCGACTACCGTTACACTGCTGGCAGCGAGGTTTGCAATGGCGGGCATGCTCGGCGTTAGGGTTAGCTTCGCCGCACGCAATGCAAACGCTTGTATCTGGGAAGGGACTAACATCCCCCCTATGTCCTATTTTACCACACTGTCGGCAAACGTCGAAATGTTTGCGGTAGAGGCTACATTTGAGCAGCAGAGGACCATTTTTGACATAGTTCCATAGTCGAAAAGTACAATGACCGTGGTTTCATTTCCAATTCTGTGGGCTTGGTGGGCCAACGGGTTGGCGGAATCGACTATATTAGCATTAATATCATGTAGCGTATCTTCAATAGCCACTCCTCTAATTACTCCTTTTGTAGTATCTTCCTGTGCGGCTTGGTACGTGCAAATCTCGTGGATCTTGCCTCCAATAAAGTCTTCATTCTGAGGTACTGCAAAGCTCGTTGCTGGCACGGAGTGCTGATGAATATAATATTCTGGGCATTATTATTGCAGACTGTGTCTGCGCTGGCATCTCGTTTTAAAACTCCGGATGATGCTAAGAGTGCCGACATGACGACAGTTGCTTTTGTTCTTGCTAGGTTTAGGCCACCACGTGGTCGAACAATGATCTTGATGTCCTCTCTAGGCAGCACTTGCGGCATGCGAGCTGCCTAGATAAGAGCTGTGGCTATCCTCTTGGCGTAATTGGCTTTCTCTGTAAGTCTTGATGGGCGATCAATGGCAGGGGAATCACCAGTTGATGGCGTGGCTTGTTGTTGCGCTTGCCGGTGGTGGTCCATCCAGCTGTGTCCGTAGAGATAAGGTCCTCACCGGGGACTTCGACGCTCGTATTGCCTTCGTAGTTGCCCAGTCGCATATCCGGGCTACCATCTTCTTCCGTCAGCGTCGTGGTATCATCCATTTCCGTCGTCGTAGATGCCATGGCGTGGTCAGCGAGGCCTATCGCTAGGCCTAGCCGCCCGAAGTCGGCCCGTCGGTGCCTGTGAAGGGCTAGGCCTACTGTAGGCTTACCGTGGTCGGGGCACCGCACACCAAGAAATCGGAGAGAACTCTAAAATATTGGGACCAGGTAGTCCAAAATGGTATCTGTAGGTACCGGATGACCTCTAGAATACAGTACCGTAGTGGAAATCGTGGTACTGGCTAATTATGCTTCATTAAATGTCATTATTGCAGGAGCCGATTCGAAGCACTTCCGCTCGCCTTGACGAATGCAGCGCCACCCACATCGATCGCGAAGCTCGAGGCGTCCCTTACACGCTCATTTATGCCCAGTGTTGCATATGCGCAACAAGCTGTAGTTGCTCATAAAAAAAAATTCGCGGTGGTTTTTATGGTGTTTGTATTTTTATACCTGTTTTCTTTGGATTTTATGGGAATGGGAATTACTGGGTTAATACTGACCTCCGGCACTCGGCTTTCTGCAGGTGAGATACTCGTCTTAGCGACCTCCCCCTTTAAACTGCGAGGATAGCCGTGTTGTGGAAATATGAAAGGTGAAGAGGATGCGGGAAAGAACGTCTGAAAAGGTGGAAAGCACAAACTGTACTTTGGCCTTTAACGAGTAATGCTGTTGGTTCATGCTTCATAAAAAATAGGGGCAACTGTAACGCTATTTCCTGCTACTGTTACCATGTAAAAAAGTGACAGTATTACAGCTAAAAGTTCCTCTAACTTAAAATAACTGTAGTTACAGTTACAAGTTACTGTAAAAAGAGACTAGTTACCAATAACATGTAACAAGCTACTGCCCAAGACTGGTTGGAAACTTTGTCAATTCAGTGTTGTAATGTTGACTAAATGGCATCAAGCGAAAGCCCAGGTGCCGAAAGGCAAATTTCGTCAGCGTAAATCAAACACTGGATATTAAGCAGGAAGCAATCCAGTAACAAGGTCATGACTACATTGAAAATAATGGGGCTTAACACGCTGCCTTGGGGAACCCCTTTGTAGAAATGAAGGCATCTGTTGGCCGAGAAGTCTGACCTGACACACACCATTCAACCACGTATGTAGAACAGCACCAATCCTAAAACATGAGTGGATAGCTGTCACAGATGTGGGATCCAAAGTGACCTCTTGTGGGCGGCTCAGCTAGGACCCAATCAGAAAGAAGAAATGGCATACCCTGTAAGCTCGCCAGTGCCAATTAGGGAGGCACCTGGGATTCACCACTGTACAAAGGCCCTCATTATATGCAGACCCCATCAGGCCTTGGATACGTAACTCCACAGCTAAGACAATCCTATGCACCCACATAGCATCCATAGTGGTAATCACTAGCGGCACCAAGGCTTGCAAGCTTCAACAGGTGGTCATGCTGACAATGAATTTGCACCACTCATGCTCATACTACAGATGAACGCGTATCATTATTTGCACTTGCTGCACCACAAAATGCTGAGTATATGTTCCCATATAGCTTTCGTGTTATTATGCAGCTAATGTGCATATAGATGTAATGTGCAATCACATTATGTGTAATGTGAAGATCCATAATGTTCAAAACAAAAGTGCATTTTTGATGGCCGAGTGGGCTTCTTGCTGCCCTTTACTCACATGTCCACTGCGTTAGCAGTGCCTTGCTTGCTCCAACATGACGTTTGTCTATGAAGTTTGCTTTTCATTGGTAAACTGTACACGAGTTGTCGTATATTATGCTGGATGCAAGCTTGTCTTTCCTGTCGTGACAGGCAACACACTGCTCGCACGAAATGCCTCGCACCTTCTGTGATGCTGCGAGCAAATGCAACAAACAGGGGAGGGATAGAATTCAAGAGCATCAAATTTTACATGGAAACCAAGGGAAACAAAGAATAGGCAGTAAATTGCTAAGGCTTAAAAAAAAAAGTTAGGAATACCAAGAAGAGACAGTTCACATGGTGCAAGTGCTCTCTTTATTGATCATCTCAAATCAAGATGCGGCCATAAGACCTGTCACCCGCACACCATCCCCCCTCCCCTGTCCACAGAAGATGCACCCTGTGCTCCAGATCAAGTGACTAACGCTGCTGCTGTGTTCTCGCTGTCATGACAGTTGTCTTCAAGCCTAACACTTTCCTTGCTGTGAGCCTTTTTTTTTTGCTACAGACAGGACGGAAGCATTAGCGCTTTTTGCTGCTAGCACAAATGCATTGATCTTGCTAATGGCCACCGTTGAGCAAGCTGCCGAGTGATAAGGTGGTGACATTCTCAGATGCTAATATATGAAGAACTCTTCAAGTGTATGAACAAGCTTTTTGCATACTCTGACCTTGGTCAGTATGGGATGTGCAACAAGGTGTATGGATCACCAAATGTTTTTCCTATTCACGTACTGAAAAGCATCAGTGCATTCAGTCCACACAAGACAATGCGCTAAACCTCAGATCAGGAAAAGCATATCTTGGCTCGATGATGTGGACACTGTCAATGCAAGTGCAATCAAATGAATTCTTATGCAGTTCACAACATTTCAAGTCGTTTCCTGGCTCATTAGGACAGCACACATAGCAGCAATTTTTAGTCACGCCGTTAACACACTAGACAAAAAATATACAGTTACCGCAAGAAAGATCACAGGCCTTTCGTTTGCACCATTCTGTAAACTATGCATTCTGTCGTGCATATGCTCCAATGATGTGGCTTCTTGATTCCAGCCCTGGCAGCAAATTTTTCTGAACTCTTGCCTTATAGGGACACAGCAGTTAAAAAGGTTCTTCAAAAGCTTCAACTTATCGAGCAGCCTTTTAAATTTTATCTCCATTACCTAGCTCTTCTGCTATTGGCTACAAGTGCACAGAGGCGAGTGAAGGCCTCTTTTGACGGCGCTAAAAGACACCCTGCTGCACAGGACACTCCTGTAGGAATTTCCACTTCTGCGAATCAGTTGACGACCAACAACTATCACTTTGTGCATGCTTAACCATCTTGAGCAGCAAAGGACAGGTATTATCTACAGCTTACCGCAACCATGACGCACTGCTTCAAGTCCGATGCCGAGAACAGGTATCGCCTACGTGGTGCAACAATAACACTTCTCCGGTGCCAACTAAAATGAGAGCAGATCAACTGTAGCCCCTCCCCCTTTCCTTGAAAAACACACCCAGCTGCAGCTTTAGCACGGCAACCTTATCCTGTGACGAAAAGCTCCACAAAGGGCCGGTGACTTTCGGTGAACAAGCAACTGCAGCGCCGAGATGTGCGTCTGTATTGTCCTGGTGGAGCGGTGAACAGAAAAAATGTCCTGGCGGTCGGGAGGGACGCAATGACAGTCCCACAGCAGCACGAGCCGCGGGCACATTTCTAAGAGGTCACGATGGGCTTGCGCTCGGTGAAGAAACCCTTCAGCACAAAGACCTGGCCGACAAAGATGACCAGCATGGCCAGTGTCTCGCCTATTGACCAGTAGAGGACGCGGGCATTGAGGTCCTCAGCCCGCTTGCGACCCTGGGCTTCCCGTAACCGGTGGTGCGTCTGGTAGTCCACGATCGTGTTCAGGTTGTTGTGCATACTCTCCGATGATGACTCCATCTGCACAGAGAAGCCACGCAATCCGTACAGTAACATGTTATGCACTGATACCTTGACAGAACAATGGTTTCACTGAACCTTTGCAAGACCCATACTAAAATTATGGTGAACCTGAATTCAGGATAACTGTGCAGACAGCCAATAATATTGTTACATGGTGGCTGGACAAATGAGACGCACGATGACATGGGTGAAGCAATCTATACACAAGATGTCAGCCACCACAGCACTGATCGAAGCCTTACTCCACCTACACAGCTTCATCTTCTTTGTCATCGTTGTATCCTGACAATACGATAGGATGATGTGTAGGAGGGTAATACAGTGCGCGAGCTGGCTAAAAATCTCCATATGGCCGAAGTCTGCGGAATTGTAGCAATGAAACCTAGAATGCAGGAACGTATGGCGCAGCTACTGACACAGTCCCATATCATATCAAACCTGCTGTGAGCAAATAAAGCCTAGGAAGAGGGACAAGAGAGGGCAACAGACCCAACAGGTCCACCAGACAAAATTAGTTTATCCTGTTTCTTGGCTACGCATCGCCATTTCCTACTCGCTGTAGAACATGCACACCGGGATCAGACTGCGTTAATTACAACAAAAGGAAGTGCATGGCACATTGTTTAGGACACCGCTAAAACATTGCTACTATTGGTTTGATTTAGGAATCGTCAGTGCTGTATAAAAAAATAAGGGCCATGCATTGTGCGATGTTATACAGTTGCTGTTCACCACTAAAGGCAGTATCAGGAAAGTTTCCACCTATCTTTTGAGATATGCGAATACTGATATTTTCCATCATAGCTGCACAAGTGGCCACCAACAATGGACAAGACGTTTCATAATAAATGTACGCTTTTTTTAAGCAATCGAATGGCCAGCCCGACTGACTGAAAGTTGGGCAAGTTGGTGACACATTTTAGAAAAAAAAAAAGCGCGGAAAAGACGACACAGAATGTCGACACACACAGATGACGAGCTCTTGGAAAAGGGTACAGAGAAGACGGCACAGAATAAGAACACCCAGGGCCAACCAACACCTCAGAGGCTAAGAAACGCATACAAAATACTAAGCAGTATAACTGCAGTGTACCGTGCTTGCACAGAAACTAGGCTGCTAAAGAGTACTCAGACCACCACATCTACAGCCCGTGCAAGGAAGACGCTTGTCACGAGCACTTGCATAGCAGGTCCATGCACCCACCTTGGTCATGGCCGTGAAGTGCTCGCCCAGGCCCGGCAGCGGCTTCTCCTCGCCCACTTGGAAGTTCATGTAGACCAGCTTGTGGGAGAAGGTGGAGAACTCGTTCGAGAAGCAGGCCGTGTACGTGCCCGTCGTCTTGGGCGTGATCTTGACCGTGTCAAACTGCTTCTTCACGCCCTGGTACAGCGTCTCGTCGTTGGGGCCCTTCAGCGTCATGTCCACATCGTAGTGGCCACCGGTCACCACCTGCACGGCACACGGACGGCCAGAAGTCGAGATCAGCAGAGGCCAGGGCAAACAAGAATGTCACCCCGAAAATACTTACTACTTAAAAATACACGAGGCATCGAAACTTCTGCTATAATTCCTTGGGAAAGAAAGGTATCACGATACTTGGCAAAAATAAATGCTCAGAACTTCAAGTATCCCCAAATCGCAGTCCCCCGTTGATAGCCCGAACGCACAGTCGTGACGCGTTACAGCGACGCTAAGTGAGCGAGAGCGTTCCGCAGGGCAACCTTGTCTGTTGAACGCGCATTTCCGTTTCCTTGCAAAGTTTTCCCATAGCTGAAATCAGTTTTTGGGAGGCACGTTGCAGCTACGAAGAGGAAACAAGTCGTGGTCCGCCTGTAAAGGGTACTCTACCGCGAGCACAGTTGTTCTGCGGAAAAGGCTGCCGGTAAGGGTTACTGGCGAGCAGCTCGGCTTTCGTGGAGGCACGACACCGCCGCTGTCAACGTTTATAGATGTGTGACCAACTTAGCGCGTAAACATGCTGATGTTGGAGCCAGAGACCAGTGCCGTCTACTGTGGGGATTATAAGCGAAAGTTTTTGACAAGACCGATGGTGCCCCATGAAAAACACAAATGCATTTCCTCATAGCCGGACGTTGGCCGCTGTCGCTGACATGCCCGCGTTGAGACATGTTTTCCGTGCATATAAAGTTTCCCCATTTCGCAAGCTATTTTTTTTCTTCCACGAGAAAAAAATCACTCGTGTAAACAGGTTAACCCAGCGCTCAAAATGAAGTACAGTTACGAACCAGCTCAAACTAAGTGTGCTCCTGGGTCTACGGACGTTACCTGGCAGACCAGATATGGTATAGATTACACAGCAAACACTTTTTCGCGATACTCCCAACTATAGGTAAACGATGCCGCCAATGCTGGACATAGCAGGAGAATTCACGCACCATCTACGGCCCCCCGAAAATGAAAGTAAAATTCGCCAGTGCACCAAGCATATAATGGGGAAAAAAAAATATTACATTCGCATGCCAAATCGCGAACAGGCTCACGCCAATTATTTTCTAATAGATGAGCTACGCTTCGAACACCAATTCGTGTATGTGTTACACATGATTCCCGAGAAAGATGGAAATCAGGGCATTTCTAGGAGAACAATGCTCGTTTGGAATGGAGAACACAGCGTTTGCCAAAATTTTGGACAGGCCTGACATTCTCCCGTAACGCGAATGAAAAAAAAAATTCACCGGCGCATCTGATTAATTCAATTATCGTGATACCTATGTTTTCTAGCGTATGCTGATACCATAATTAAGCATGAGAACACTATACTCAAACCCCTACGCCCTCCCCGGTTCAATGCGGTAGCATTAGGCACTACAAAGACGACAAAGTTCCACTAATAAATGAAGCTTAATAGCGCAAAATTGTGCCCCAAAACAAAAAAGCAGACTCCGAAGAAACGTTCAAACAAACTGACGTTCGCAGTGGGCAGTCGGTGAATGGAACGCCACCGTATTTGGCTACCTGAGTATAAATTAACCAAAACGCCGTCGATCCCAGAAACACGCAATGGTATTCGGAGGCACGGTACATAAGTCTAGAATTGTCACAGCGAAAAGGAACGCCACCAACGAAGCTCATGCTTTGAATTCTGGTTAGCTGCAAGCGACCTGGTACTGAAAAAAAAAATATTCAGGGTTAATTGCGCTTACGAAGAAATCGAAATACGATGACACGTACTGGGTGTATTCATAAAGGCGCAAGCGCACCGACGCGCCAAGCACTCGTTCGCTATAAGCAGAGTTCGTAATAAACGTACTTCCGCCGCCGTATGACCCCTCAGAGCCCACAGCAGTTAAAAGCGGCACAGACAGCCAGCGCAGACGGCGCCAATTCGTCAGGCCTGGTTCTAGGCGCGCGCGTACAAGTCGCAGCCGGCGTTACGCGCACAGCTGCCGCGACTGACGTCGGCGGACGGCGACAATGCTGCACGAATTCCCATGCAAGCAGCGCACAATAGAACTCGCGAGAATAGAAGGCCAGCGCAGCATTACACAATGCCTGCCGTCTGGTGACCAAGTCAAAGCGCCGAGTGGCGTGCTTCGTGGCTCAGGCAGACGTACCTACTACAGGCGCAGGCTTCCGCATTCGCAACGAGGGGGAGTAATTTTAGAATCATACAACCTTCTTGCTTCAGGTGGAAACAAACTGGAGGGGGAGCGAATAACTAATCCATATAACAATTCAATTCGCTATCGAAAGTAAGCCCGTGCAAACAAATGAACGGCGACACCACGGCACAAATATTCAGAGCAACGCGCATAGGAACAAGGGTAAAGAGTTTAATTTGCGCCGTCGCATAAACAATCCATTTGGCAGCACATATCATCCATTCCCTTTCGCCCTGCTCAGGCTCACTCTTCAGCAAACGCGGCTGACAATAACGAAGGTGGCGGGGTCGGCGCTTAAAGAGGCTCCGGTTCCGTCGGTGGAGAATTCCCTTCGCTTACGCCAGTGAGTGGAAATCAATAAGGCCAGCCCTACAGAGCCGACACCTTCACCTTCAAATCCTCAGAATTTTCTCGCTTCGTCTTTTGTTTGTGCTGTCGCTTCACGCCAGTTTCAGTTGCCACGCATCCATCATACGGCACCCACGGCCCCGTCTGGACCGCCCTCAAGCACCGCGAAGGCTTGACGGTGAACCTGGTTCAAGCAGTGATGCCGTTGTGAGGGCATTTTTCTATCCATTGACACTGCCTGGAGAACTGCAGTACGTTACCCATTGCGCCCCAAGTGGTGGCGCTTCGGGCCTTAAAGGGGCCATGAAGACAAAATACAAGTTTGGTTCTTTAAAGAGACTGCCTTGTCCCGATGACAATGATACCGATTTTATCGGAAACTTCGAACAAATAATCGAGATACGAAAGGGAAAAATGTGAAGCGCTGGCGACTCCCCAGCTACATTCAGGTTATTTGTCTGTGACGTCACAGAATCTTGTCTGTGACGTCACAGAATCTTGTCTGTGCAACTGGCGGCCGCCCACAAGAAACGGGACTGGGCGATTGTAGTGGAGCCTCTAGTTCTCTTTGAACGTATCGCTTGAATGATAAATGAGCACATAAAGCAGATAAGGCCCATGCGTAACAGGTCACTGTAGCGCAAATTTTAATTTCAACAATTCCAGCGTTTTCTTTTTGCTTAAAAAACGTCTATTGTGGCTGTAATGGAGCTGAGGCGATGTTCTTTTAAATGAACCACAGTTGTGTTTTGTCTACACGGCCTCAATAGGCAAATCAACTACACAAAGGGAATGCCCGCAAGGATTCGCTGCGACGATACGCCCGCGAGCAATGTTCCCTGGAATTGGCTTTTGGAGAACGAACGCAAGCAACTTGACTTAGCTACAGCTTGTGTGGCCCAGTACTTGCACTTTTACCGGCGCTTTTCCGCTCGGCTAACTTGTATCGAAGACATTAAAAGTGAACGGTGCTGAGAAGTGGAATCGATTCCAGACAAGAAAACCGTACGACCCGCTGTTAGATTCCCCGTGGTGGACAATTTATGAATCCTAATACAGCGATATCTGCAACGGCCCTACCACGCGGAAAAATCGTCAGCAGCGAGAATTGGGCCGCTCAGCTACTACACGATCTTTCTTTTACGCGCAGAAGTGAAAGACCGATGTGTGTGACTGTGGCTTTTTTGCAGTGTCGCGCAGTGTTACCCGGCACCACATCAACGACTTGTCTTGGAGCGCGGAGCTCGATGCGGCGCTCGCCTTCACTAGAGACGATCCACACGCTAGCTCAAACGTCTACCCTGTCAGCTGCTACCCTTTCTACGACTAGGCATTTACATCTTCCCCTCCCTTCATCACAGACAACATTTCCAACAGACAACCACGTTTCCTTCACAATCCTCTTCAGAGTTGCATAGTTTTTTTTTGTTTTTCAATCTGTTTCGCGCTTTTGCCTTTGAGGCCAATTATTGGTCAATCACACACGCGGGTATGTGCCGCAGGAGAGAGGGAACCGAATTAAGGTTATACGCCAGCGCTCTGGTGTATAAGAGTACCGGGTACAGAAACCCCAACGAAGGTTGGAGGCGACTTATTGAAGGAATATGATTAAAGGAGCCATGAAGACAAAATACAAAGTTGTGTTATTCGATAGATTTCGTCTTTTATAGTGCCCCCAGCGTTTGTCCGAATGCAAACGATGCTTTATTCACTGAGAAATTAATTAATGTAAGTTAAAATTTTTTATTTTCCCGCTAAATCATGCGATTTCGTAATCTGCAATGACATCACAGGGCCGTGTTTACCGTTAGTGAACCTAGATGGCGCCACCACACCATGGCAAGCCGTTTTCTGCCTTTTGTTTGTTTGTGAACGTATTTGTACCTGGCTTGTTTTGCTCACGGAGACAATCGTTTCGTGAAACATAGTGCTCGCTCGACAAATACGGTCCCGTAAGACATCGTCGCTTGCGTCAATCGGCCAGTGTCGTCTGAAACAACCCCAGAGCACCGTAGTCCTGTGCAGTTAAACCAAGCATAGTGCGCGCAGTTCCAACAGCAGTACGCATCGGTACTTCTGTTTACGTGTGCTTTCGTAACTTCCACTGTTTGTCCCACCATTCTTATAGCTTTAAGAAGAATGTGCCATAAATTTAAGCGCAAATAGCTCGTTCGGCAAGCTTATAAGCTCTGCCTGATTTGCGTTTGCTTTTGCCGCCCTCCGCCAATCGCAGAACTGTCTGGTATGACATCTTAGGTTCTGTTGCGGGAAATGAGCTAGCTGGTCACATAGTCATTCCCTTTTTCCTAATTATGCAGCTTATTTGAGCGAAGAGTACGTTAAAAGTGGTGTCAGTATGATTCTAACGAGGCCACCTTTTGAATGAACCAAACTTGTATTTTCTCTTCATGGCTCCTTTAAGCCAGTGAATGCGGCGTTCGTCGGGCGAACGGACAGTGTGGCGCTTGATTGGCGGGCGATCCAAAGGTGCCTACCGCTGTTGGAATGATGCATGGTGGAGAAGACGTTTAGAAGCGTTTTAACAGCGAATGCTGTTTCACGTGGTGGTTGGGCCAGCGAACTCTTTCGAAAAAAACCTCCCCGAGCGATGACGTCACCGCGCGGGTCGGCCCCGCTCGACCTTCGAGAACGCTCTGCCCAGCGTTCGTGGCGTGACCTCTCGCGTGCTGCCGTTCTCCTCGCCAGTTCACATGCGTTCGCGCGTCAAGCGGGAAGCACTGAAAAGCTCGCGCTACAGACGCCGAGTTCGCGAAGCCGGTTGCCGCGGGTTCTAGCGAGTGCTAACGCGGTCTACTTTAAGAGAGATGCGAAATCTTGCAGACAAAATGATCTTCACCTGCTAGTCATTGAAAACTTTCAGCGACAAGTTCGGAAATCCACTTGAAGTGCAACAGCCGGGACTCCGACGAAGGGAGAGGTGGAGACAGAGGAAGAGCGTCACTCCCGATGAAGAGGAGGCGCGTCGCTACTCGAGAACGGATGCTACGACTTCGGTCCAGCACCGAAAATCGCGCCAGTGAAGCGGCGGCAAAACGCCATCGAGTTGCAGAAACTGCGGCGTTAGGAGCTCGCGAGCATTGTGCGTACATGGTACATAGTTTAATGACCGCTCTTAAAAAAAAAAAGGGGGGGGGGGGGGGGGGGGCTAACGATGACACCACGCAGATAACTTGACCGAGTCTCGAAGCATAACCACGCAGAGGCCTTGGCCGAGTCTCCAAGCAATATCACGCATAAGCTCAGCCTAATTAAGAATAACCTAGGTAAGGCCGTCATCTCCGCTGTTTACCCAGTCTTCCTTGGCCCCACTAGTGCAAAGCTGCTCCAATTTTTTTCATTGATCACAAAACATTGATTCGGTGAATGCAATGACTTCGCGGCAGCTTATGTCAAGGTGACACCAAGGGCGGATCCAGAGTGCCCGCTAGAGGTGGAGGGATACCTTGGAGCATGTCCACAAAAGTTGAGGGGGGGTGACGGCGCGGGGTTCGCTTCCACCGTTTTAAAATACAGAGCTTCGTTGTTCCCTTGCCGCTCCCACCTTGACATCGATGGTCATAGTCGAAGAAACACGGACGTCCATAAGCAAGATGCACGAGACACCGCTGGCGAGTGGAACCGCCCGTCACGTGATTTCTTGGACCTCGTCAAAATGGACTGTGGCGTATTCGGCCAGCTGGTGATTTTTTTCACGGCGGACACCGCAATCTCGCACACGGGCGCCTTCATATTGCGCATCCACGAGACAAACAGCAGGAACACCGTAGCTAGCATTACACCTCAACCCCTAAACAACCACTAGGATCGGTCGCAACCTGTGCAGGCTTCATTAGGCAAATCACCCAGTCAACTGTACGTCTAGTAGCCGTCGGAAGACGGAAACGACACCCCTGTAACTGCAACACCACTTTGCACAAAAACTGATGCAGCAAAAAAAGTGCGCGCAGACATTTCGCCCGTCGATTACGCGAAGGAGAAGTCTGGAGTAATCAACTGTCTCGACTTTTTCCCGGTGCCCCGCCCCGCTCCCTCTAATCGGCAGTGCGGCGGCAGCATTCGGTCGCGAGCAGGCCCGTGCATTTTCCCGGCAGGTCAAGTTTCTAGGCCGGGGCGCGCAGCCGCTTTCTCTGGGCCGATTAAAAGCGGCGATAAACGGGTCCACGTCGCCGTCAAACCGCCGCTTCGTTTCGACCCCGCTTTGACGTCGCGAAAACCGAACGGCTGGGAAACGCAGGCATGGCAAGAACCTATACGACAATGTAAACACACCAAAATGGCCACTCTGCTCGCCCGCACAATGTTGATGCTCAAAGATTTATTCTATTCCAGTTGGTAAAGGTTAAAGTTGTTGCTGTCACCTCACACTTCTGTGGTTTCCAGCCAAGAATTCAGCGTTGCTCATTAGGGGCCACTCCTGTGTGCCGCATTGCAAAAATTACGACAGAACTGCGAAATAAGATCTGCACGCGGGATTTTTAGGACTTTACCCAAGCCGTGTCCCCTTTAGTATTATCTAACAAAACAGGTCACCACAGGAGGTTACCCTACAAAAATATGGAACAACCACGTCGTCTTTACATTACAAAAAAAAAAAAAAAAAAACTCGAATCTTCGCGTCAGAACTGCAAGAGGTCATGATATCAGTGCTTCAGGAGAACGTATTCTATAAAAAAGCCTGAGACTATATCCTCAGTGCAGTACGGCTGCTGCGAAACTTCCTGGAAGTGCCTTCAAAACAAAAAAAACCTAAGCGTCAAAACAATCTAGCACGGATGTGCTGGCAGCCAGGAACGAAAAACGCAAAAAATAGCTTGCTTCTAAAGCAAAAGCAACACCAGATAGCACCCTAGACATTGTGCATTATCAAT
Organism: Haemaphysalis longicornis; assembly: GCF_048455015.1. Lineage (NCBI taxonomy): Eukaryota > Metazoa > Arthropoda > Arachnida > Ixodida > Ixodidae > Haemaphysalis > Haemaphysalis longicornis. The sequence goes on from NW_027526361.1 coordinate 133,087,787, forward strand.
CACGAAGCCATTCTTTCACAGACATCGCCCCGCACCGTTGCAAAAAAAAAAAAAAAAAAAAAAACGAGTAGACTTCCAAAGAGGCAGGCGACCAGAAATATCTCTGGCCAAGGTACATTCTTGAGTCATGACTGTCTCAGCACGCCGAACAGGGACCATGGAATGATTTTGTTGGAGTTCAGTGCCTCCTTTTTTTTTCTTGTAAAACAGTTGTCCATGAGCTTTCATTAAGGTTGAATACCAATAACGTTGGCTTGCATGACAACGTCGTGTGGGCGAAAACGACAATTAAACCCCTCGCTGCACTGAAAAAAAAAAAAAAAAAAGCTGTCTCCTAAGCTAAAAAATTAAACACAGCCTGACAGGTGTCACTACAAGTTACCCTTCGCAGCAAGCAGCATTGCAGAAAATGATTTTGTGAGTTACAGCGAATGTATGAAGGCAGAGGTGGGTGGTAATTAAAGACACTTTGCAACAATTTCCACGACTTTTTTTCTAAATCTTAAATGCTTTCAAAACTTTAGTCAATAAACCGATCCAGTACTTGGAGTAGGCAGTCAAACTACCTCAGCCGAAAATTGCTGATCATCAATGCCCGTCAGATGAGTAAGAAACTTGCTCACAAGATTTCTCTCTCTTTCCCGGTCTTGGCGTCCTTCCAGCGCTCGAATTACGTCAGTAAAGCGGTGGTGCAGCGGCTATTGGCCGGCTTTCAGCTGCAGCAATAAACGCATTCGGTGGCCACTTGAAAAAAATCGCCACAGAAACGAAGCAGAGACAGAAGGCGGATCTGCTACGGTGAGCAAATCAAGTAGTGCCGCTCCGTGCTAGCAATAACTATATCTTTCACAGTGCTTCCAGACGCGAAGAAAAGAAGGCGTTTATAAGGAGTGTTGCAGAGTCCCTTTAAAGACCGTCCGAGAGGGCAGAGTAGAAGTGCGAAATTTCGCACCTAAGAGAAATAAGTCAACACTTCTCGTGAACTTATTTTGTGCATGCGTATAGCTGAGCCTACCGCCAACGGCAACACAATGTGAAGTCTGGGGGGTAATCACGAGTTCCTGGCATATCGCCATCATCAGAAGTACAACAGCCACAGGGTGGCAGTGAAGCTAGCAGTATCATGTGCTGCAGCAGGAGGATCCAGCGACTCCATCACTCTAGCAGGTCAGAAAAGAAGCTGCCTGCTTTGAGTGGCTGCGATACATCCGGTTTCTGCTATGCCGCCGCCCCCTCTTGTCGCATTTATTACATGAGCAGTGCGCTTCACTAAGGGCGACTTACCGGATCACATTCCTACGGGACTTTTAATTGATGACCCACGGGCTAAAAAAGCACCACGCGCCAATAGGAAAAGGTTTAGAGATCCACAGAAACGTTGCTCGTGGCCTAGTTTGCTTCTTTTTGAAAACATATAACTTCTTTAAAGGAGCCATGAAGAGAAAATGCAAGTTGGTTTTATTCGAAAGATTTCGTGTTTTATAGTGCCCCCAGCGCTTGTCCGGATACAAACGGTGCTTTATTCACTGATAAATTAAACAATTTAGGTTAAAATTTTGATTTTCCCGCTCAATCGTGCGTTTTCGTGGTCCCAAGTGACATCACGGGAACCGACCGCTCTGCAGCCTAGAGTACCTTCATTCACGCATCCGCCGTACAGGGTAGAGACACGTAACGCTGGCGCCGCCATGTTCGGTTGCTCGCTCGCCGCCGAAGCAAGTCATTGTGTCAAAACCGCGCTAAAATTATCGCCGCAACGCGGTTTACTGAAGAAGTTTGAATCATATTGTCTGTTTCGATTTGCTAGGTCTCGTGGGAAACGAAAAGAATAACGCGTTGAGCCCGTTGGCCCAATTGCGGCGGCACGGGACCATTCAAAGGTTGTCTCCACCCTGTACAGCGGTGTTGGTTTGTTCCCGCGTTTCTTTACGTTCCGTAACCTAGATGGCGCCACCATACCGTGGCAAGCGTTTGGTTTGTTTTTGCCCGCATTTAAACCTGGCTTGTTTTTGTTCTGGGAGAAAATATTCGTTCCCTGAAACAGTGCTCGCTCGACAAATGGGGTCACGTAAGACACCGTTGCTTGCGTCAATCGGCCAGTGTCGTCTGAGACAACCCCAAGCCCCGTAGTGCTGTGCAGCTAAACCAAAGCATGCTGTGCGCAGTACGAACAGCAGAACGCATCAGTACTTCTATGTTTACATGTGCTTTCGTAACTTCCACTGTTTGTCCCATCATTCTTATTGCTTTGTAAAGAATGTGCCCTAAATTTAAGCGCAAATCGCTCGTTCGTCTAGTTTGTAAGCTCTACCTAATTTGCGTCTGCTTCTGCCAGCCTCCGCCAATCGCAGAGCTTAGCCCATGTGACATCACAGGTTCTGTTGCGGGAAATGAGCTGGTGGGTCGCATGACCATTCCCGTTTTTCCTAATTATGTAGCTTATTTGAGCGAAGTTTACGTTAAAAGTGGTGTCAGTATGATTCTAACGACACAATCTTTTGAATGAACCAAACTTGTGTTTTCTCTTCATGGCTCCTTTAACGAAATAAAAAATAAACAAGAAACACATTTTGGTTTATTTAGTTTTCTCTAGATGGCGCTAGCGGCCTAGCAAGTGAGAGTTATGTGTATCTATTTCAGTACATAAGCTCCACATTTAAAAAAAAAAAGCAAACAAGGTCGTTGTAAAGATTTGTATGTATATTTGTAAATCTTTTTGTATTGGTGCGCGTTGGTTTTTCAGCCCGCGGGTCACGACGTAGCAAGCCCAATAGGAATGTTATTAGGTGGGCCCCCCCTCTAGTGACACAATCTCTGAGCACAGCAGCAACATGAAAGACTTATGTGATATCAGGGATGGCAGCCAAACAATAATAGCGCAGCCATTACTGCAATGATCCATATGCTGGACTCGTTTACATTTCCCGTGTGCGCCGACAGTTGCGCCATCTTTCTTCGTCTCCATGAAGAAGTAGTGTGCGCTTCCTGGCTTCCCCAGCCCGATTTCAGCATATTTACAGCAGTTGCTTGCAATGTTTCCTGGGATTATTAATCCCATCCCCAGCTTGTTGCAAAGCCCGAGACATGCCAGTCAGTGACTGCTACGTCGCTTGGCACGCAGGCACATCCCCCCTCTCCCCTGGGATTCGGTTAACGTCCCTCCCGGCTAGCCCCACGAGCTTGAAGGATCACAATGTTACGTCACAGCTGTTTGGAACCAAAGGTGACCACTATTACAGTTTATACTTACGCGCCGCGTTCGAATGGTTCGCACTTATCCTACTTACACTAGGGTGAACGCGCGTGCTTCTTTCAGAGCTAGGATTAACCAAGCTCTGCGAAGCTTGCATAAGCCAAGGACCTTGCCCATCCCTGGCTGATGGATTTTAGTTAACTGCCGTGCTCTAAGGTCCCTGGATAGGCCACTGAACTGCTGGCTCCTTGTACTTTGTCTTTGCTTGTACAGTGTTCTAGCTTAGGGCCTGTCCCGAATTCTAATTTCCTATTTCTGCACATTTTATACATTTTTCTGGAGCAGATTGGAAAATTAATTGACTCGAATCTCACAAAATGTCAGGCAGTAGCCTCGGCACGCACACACCACATTGGCATCTCGGCAATGGTAGAAAGCTAAGCTCCATTGCCAGCAGCTAAATCACTGATCCTCATTAAATTACATTATAAGCGTTGTACAAGAACACAAGAACATATTTTCGCTCATTCATTTATTGGTTGAATGTGTAAGTTAGCGAGCTCAACTTGCCACAGTTCCAACTGCTCCATTCGTCCACAAAAGTAAGAAAAAACGGATAACACGTGATGTGTGCTATAACAATGGCAAGAGTAACAGGAGTCCTCCACAAATTTTTTTTAACAACGAAGCTGTTTAGCAAATCGTAATTTTTTGTGTCCGCAGTTCAAAATACTACGAAATCGCCGAGCGCGCGATTTCGAGTGCGCGATCCAAAAAGAGTGCCTACCCACACGTCCCTCTTCCTCACGTCACCCCTGGATAACCCGTGACATTGTAAACCTTTGTCGCCGCAAAAAGAAACTCTTTCACAAGGCCAAGCGTACCGGCAATGCAAGCCACTTGAGCAGAGCAAAAGAACTTCAGCGTGAATTGAAACGGCTCATCTATGTGTCGCATGCCCGTTACGTGCAGTCAATCGCTGCCAAAGCCTCGCAGTGCCCCAAGCTTTTCTGGGCCTATGTTAACTCACAACGGAAGTCCCAACCAGCTCCGCAGTTCTCCACCCAAGACGCCGTTCTCACCGATCCCCAATCCATCGCCAACCTCTTCAGCTGCCACTTCTCTCAAACTCAAACTGCTGATCCTACCCCACCAACTGCACCACCTGGTTTGCAAGCTAGCCCCCCTAATACCCAATTCGACCTGACAGCCATTACCCCTGCTGCAACTCTGCGCGCTCTTAACTGTCTTAACCCCTACCAAGCAGCCGGACCCGACGGCATCACACCTGCAGTACTGAAAGCTTCAGCCCCTCAAATTGCCCCCGTCCTCTCATCAATGTTTTCCCGTTTCCTCATCATGGGATGTTCCCCCGAACACTGGAAGCTATCGTTTGTCACACCTCTTCTGAAAGGTGTCAGTTTACCAACCGACCAAACCTCGTCCTACCGACCAATCTCCGTTACCTCAATTGTTTGCCGCACCATGGAACGTGTCGTCTCGAAAGAGCTCACTGAATACCTGGAGCAAAATTCCCTCCTGTCCCAATACCAATTTGGCTTCCGACCTGGCCGCTCTTGTGCCTCAGCGCTTGCTCTTGCAGTCCATATCCTGAGCGACCACATGGATAGCAAGGTACCCTGTCACGTACTGCAGATCGACTTTCGTCAAGCCTTCGACATGGTAAACCATGCCCTTCTTGTTGAAAAACTTGGTCTCTTTGGCATACACGGCAACCTTCTTCGTTGGCTCACGGACTTCATTGCCCACCGACAGTTTCAGGTTCTCTTTCATGGCTGCCGCTCCGAGCGCACACCAGTTCACTCGGGTGTCCCGCAGGGCTCCGTCCTTGGGCCAGTATTTTTCAACATCTTCATCAACGACATAACGAACAACCTTGAGTCCACGCCCCTACTGTACGCTGACGATGTCACCCTCATCCAACCGATCCGAACATCCCAATCTCTTCTTTCCTTGCAGAATGACTTGAACAAAATTGTTTCCTGGTCCAATCGTAATCGGCTCCCGTTAAATCTCTCAAAATGCACCTCTATGATCTGCACAGCACGCCGCCCAGCCAACTTAGACCTCCCTGTCCTGAAGATACTTGACACTCCACTCACGCAGACTACAAAGATAAAGCTTCTAGGTGTCACCATCGACAACAGACTCTCCTTCAGCGTACACATGGACGCCACCATTGCCCGTGCGCGTCGTCTCTTCGCATTCGCCCAGCGCGCTACATCCGGCGCTGGACCGGTTGCCCTGCGAACACTATTCACAGCGCTTGTGCTTCCCCAGTTGGAGTACTGTGCCCCTGTGTGGTTGCCGCATCAGGCCTCCCGTGTTGCACGTCTCGCGAGTGTACAGAGGCGGGCAGCATTTGCCATCCTCAAGAGGTCCTCCCCACCCGACCGTCCTTACCGAGACTACCGAACACCGGAGCTGCTTCGCGCCGTCGGTTGGCAGCCCCTTGCGCAGAGGTACGACGCTGCATCACTCCGGCTGCTTCTGGCAGTCGTCAGCCCTCTCGGTGCCCCCCACCCACTGGCAGGGTATATTCGTCGCACCAGGACCAACGACTTGGCCCCCATCCTTGGCCGGACAGTGCGCCACCAGAACTCCTTTGTTCCGCGCGTGGTGAGCTTGTGGCGCTCCCTCCCCAGTGCGCTCAGGAGCCAACCTGCCACTGACGCTGATGCAGTGAAAAGCCTTTGCCGCCAAGCAGTGCGCCACCTGAGAACGGTCCACTGATCGTCTGATTCAACCCGCCTCTCTCCTTTCATCCTTTCCACCCCCCCTCCCCCTCCCTCCTTTTCTTGCGCTGTAAAAGTCGGTGTGCTGGGCCTTTCGGTATGGGCCTTTGGCCTTTCCAGCACACCCCAGCCCTCCTGGGTTGAAATAAAGTATTGTTATTGTTATTGTTATGAGCGCGGGCTCGCGGCGACCACCCGGCAGTCAACAAAACCGAGAAAATGCCTAGCACTCGTGTGTGCGTGCCTCGCGACGGCCGCCCGGCGTCCCCTGCGCACGTTTGGCAAGCCAAGCGTACCCACTTAGGGAGATTGTCCAAGATTGGCCAAACAGAAAATCTCCAGCGTTCGCCGTAATCGTGGCATCACTCGCTTCGAGCGAGAAAGACACGTCATAGCGTACACCCCTCCAAGGTGATGTCCAATGACTATCACTTCCAAAAAAAAAAAAAAAATGAAGGAAGCTAACACTTATAGCAACAACGATGGAGTAAAGGTGATTGCGGCAGCGAAGAAGAAGCAAATGGGCTGCAATCGTGGATTTAAGCCGTCGTGATGGTTGCGGAGGTTGCGTACAGCTTCGCTACGTTCTAGTCTTACGCGTTAGTGTGAGCTTGCTCTTTTTTTTTTTTGAAGGAGCTTTCTTCCAGATAACTAAACCTGGGAAAGGACCTCTAACACCACATTTAATGGGAACCTGCCATACATGGGAACCCTAGCTCTTGTCTTCACAAATGGAAGCATAAAACAGGGGTGCCCGAATACTTGTGTTAAGTTTTTACGGGAAGCCTAAGTGATACAACAAAAAAATAAATTCCAATCTTTAATTAAATGAAACAATTACAGCTGTAATGGGCAAATTAAATACACTGCTTCTTTAAGGCGGTGCTATTTATATATATATATATAAAAAAGGAGCAGCTGGTAACAATTCTTACTTGACAAAAAGCGCTGATTCAATAAAAAGCATAAAGACATGGCGGGCTATGATGAAATTACCAGAAAATTAGGCTGCTGTTTGTCCATGTTGTATAAGTAGACATTAATGTTGAAGGTAGCAATGCAAGAACACAAAGCAGCATGTGCACCTGACAAACGCCTCCACAATTGGTCAAATAGATTTTTTTTTTTTAAGCCAACACAATCAAGCCAATGCAATTTTTTGTTTAAAAATGCATGAAGAAGTAACAGTTTATGTTATGTCAGACACTTATCACACGTGTCAGGACGTTCAGAGCTCCTTTCCGACATATGTGGAGCTACCATAAGGCCCGCTATATCTTATCGTACGGCTGTTCCTTATCGCATCCCCTCAACGTTTCCCACCTTCCGTTGCACCAGTGACCGACTTCGGATAGAGCAAGGTCGCCATGAAGGTATAAGTTCGCATATAGGAAAACTCTAGTTATAGTAAAAGATACCACACAACTCGTAATGGAAGGGCGGAAGGAACAACAAATGTTTTGTTATAGTAAATTGCTTGCATCCCACATATTAAATCCAATTTGATTCTTTACATAACAGTATTCATACCTACGCCTAATGTTACGGCTTTTTCCACATTCATTTAGCAGTTATATGACAGCTCGAATTATACACCAACCAATGTGGTGTTGACAAAATGAGTGGACAGAGTTGCGACATGTAACACGCTTCACCATATACGCCAATACTTTGTAGGGGGAGACAGGCACTTTCATTTTGGACTCAAAGTTGTTCGTGTTAAATTCATAGGGTGCATAATGGGTGCACATTAAAAGTTTTAACGAGAGCCCAAAATGAACATGAGGGAAGGTTGCCACTTGTCATAGTACCTAAACTACAAGACGCACGTACCAGCGCAAAGACTGCACATCTCACCAATTGTGCTAACTGCATGTTTTCAAGGATGTGTTTGTCACTTAACAAGACATGGAGAATAAAAACGGGCGACATTTCCCAAAAATTTCTGACTGCTCAGGATGATAGACACTATGAGGATGTACGACCAGGTGGACTTCAAGTGTTTCGGGTTACGTGAGGGGTAGTTAAATGCTTAAATGTACATGTCAGCAGATTGGTAGGTCCACTTAAACTTCGCTTCAATGCCTGTCACTTGGCAATGCTCGTATTTCTTGATGAAACCTCAGAGGACAGAACTAGAGGTGTGGTGTCCTCGAGCATAAAAAGCGAAGTAGTCGATGACTACTAAAGTGTTGGGACTCTCAGCAGGCTCACATTCATGAGTGCGAACTTCAATGTTCTCATTCGTACTTCCTGTATGATTTACAACACGTTTTTTATAGCTCACTCGAGCAGCTTACATTCTTTTAACGCAATTGCTGTCACAGCACGACACACCTCATTTTCAACCACGGCTACAATTCAATGCTGAACAACACCACTGTTACTTCAAACTAAAGCCTCGACCTTGCACTTTGGCTGCCGTGCCACAATTCAAACTGTGTGAAGCAACTTGAGACATGCGTGCTCCTAAGGTCACCTCACTCTATATTCGGTAATTTGCTAAAGCTGCTAATCTATTGTCAGGTAACTCACCAGCAACATCATTATTAGTAAGAGGAGCCAGAGAAATGCAATTCAATGCGCGTCCTGTTTTTGTTATTGTTTACCTTGGTGCCTTCCCATGTCCAAAATTAATGCAAACCAACTATACCAGCGAGGGATCCTAGTCCTTGTTTTTATTTTAGTTTTTTCGCCGTAACACGCTGAAACATGGCTAAGGTCTTGAAACAGAAAGGGAACTAGAGGTAACCATTTCGGTTGTGCAAGTGACCGACTTCGGATACAGCAAGGTCGTTATGAAGCAAAACCACAGAACGGAGGAGGTAACAGTTTATAGGCTGGAAAATTCATTAACATAAACACTCACAGACTTCGACGCCTCCTTAATTTGTCTCGCTTTTCTTTCACAAGTACGGACTGTAATTAGCGATTATTACGCAACAAGTGCGAGTATGTGAAGCTCCAACATGCTCGAAACAGCGCGGTTTTCCTTCTAGGATTTTTGCGCTGGAAAAGGGAGGACTACGCTGAGGCGAGTCATCACATCGCGAAACGCCGATTGAAATTCCACGATCCGGTTGTTCCATCTAAAACTGAGCCATGCCGCTTTTGTCCCCCTTTTAGAAACAGCAGACACTTTAGCTGTAGACTTTCGTCTTCTGTACGGGCTGATAGTTTGCATCACAGAAGCGCAGAGTCTGTATAGCATACGAAGTTTTTAACGCCGCCGCTCACCATAAGTGGGCTAGCGCACGGCGCTGCGTTGGTAGCCAACTCATTCAGTTGCATAACAGGCAACTGTTGAAAGACAGCCGTTAGTGAAGTTTCCACAAGCACGGAAAACACCCGAAACACACATACCGGCGACAGTTGAACAACAAACCCGGCAAAAACGGAGCCGTCGGTGATGGTTCCGTAACATATGATAACGAACTACGTTGACGTATCCCAGGGAAACGCGGCCAGCATCTCGACGTGCGACACCGGCAAGCTCCCGTTACTTTTTTTCCCAACTAGTCGTTGAACTCGGACAGCGATTCTAGCGACAAATTTTCGCCCTGTACGAGTCAAAGATCGGCTGTTTACCTGAAACTCGATAGTAGTCTGTTTGTTCGCCTCGATGTCTTCGTGAAAGCACTGTTTGGAGTTGTCCGGCAGCTCGAAAGTGAGCTCCACACCGAACGCAGTCTGCACGACGGCCACAAAAGCTATAAGCATTCGCATGGAGCACATCTTGTGAGTTCCGGGTTTGGAGCAGCACGCATTAAATAAATATGGGGCACTTTGGCACCGGAATAAATCCGATTTTCACTAGGTTCCAACGTGTACAAGCGGCAGACGCAAGCGGAAGCTCGACGGCGCGGCAGCGCCCCCTCGAAATTGACGATTTTGCAAATTAGCACTTCCGTTGGAAAGTTCTTAGCACAGCTAAAAATCCACGTCTTTCAAATGTTTGGTGATTGGGATTATAAAAATGCAGAACAGTCGTGTAATAAATTTAACTACAGTTGTTATATAAATCAACTACGGCAGGGAAAGAATCGGAGGAACTTCCTGGGGAAATTGACAGGAATGTGACGTCGTAATAACAGGTCGTCTGCGATTGGACAATGACAATGTTGAGAGCCAATAGCAGGCGAGTTTTGACATTACGTCGAATTCCCGACTATTTCAAGATGAGCTCGTGCAAAACACGTCCTGAAGTCATCCTTCGCCTATGCCTTCGCCACGCCGTTCCGCGGATTAGTGGATTAGTTAGGGTGGATTAGTTCCGCGGTGCGCTGCTGAACACGAGGTCGCGGGTTCGATTCCCGGACGCGGCGCCGCTTTCATGATGGATGCGAAAGGCAAAAACGCCAGGGCAAGGTCCTCGGAGGCGTTGCCAATTCACCCACCTATCCGACTGGGTAAAATCAAGACAGATTGATCAGTTGCAGTTGCGAAACGACACCAGCGAGGTCCGCTGTACTAGATGGGAGCAGTCTGTCTTGATTTTTACCCAAACCGCTTCCGCTCACTGACTAGCCAGCGTCACTATCAATTATCTCGGAATTATCCGGAATTATCTCGGCTGCCTGGGGAACTTCAATGCGCGCCAAAATTTTGACGCACTGGCATTGTTGTTCTATGCCACCATCAGGAAAACAAAAATATGTCATGCGGGTCCAAGCACACGTCGCACCTCAGAAATAAAACAATTGAGAAGAGTATACTTTGTCTGCTTTTGTGTGAGGAGGCATAGGTGCGCTCTGCAGTATTCATTTGCACTTTGATTACACACTTTTGGTTGCAGGAGCCGCCACAGTCAATATCAGAGAAGCTGTAGACATGGAACCAGTGTTGAGGTAGACAGGGCTGAGGTGGCCGGAGTGCGACATTTTGACAGTACGTGCTGAAATTATGCTTCCTCTCATCATCACAGCGTAACCTTAGGCCCAATGTCAGGCGGGTGCATACACACACCATCCCCTCCCACTGTCCTTCCAGCAGTTCAGCTGGCTCATTATTATTTTAAGTGCAGAGCACTTTAGGGCTGCGCCTTGTCGTCGTTGCTCGCTCACTGGACCCAAGTAGAGCCACGTGCACGTTGTTCCATTGTAGACGCTGTCGTTGCAGCGTACCCCAGAGGTTCCAAAAGCCAAGCGGTTTATATAGTCATAAGCGTTCAAAACTCATGGACTGCTGGCACTTGTTATAAATCTCCTCGTGGTTTAGCGCAAAGACAACTGTAGGTGCATTTGAGGCAAAATATACGTAATTAACCGGCAGTGCCCGCGTTCATTTAGTTAGGAACGCTTATTGGGTTAGTTTTCACGATAGTAAGTGAAAAAAAGTGGCAATGCAACGCCGTCACGTGTGGGAGGAAAAGCAAGCACAAATAGAACAGAACTCTCGCTGGTGCTGTTTCAGGCAGGGGGCGCGTGAGCACTGCGAAGGCGGGAAATTTTAATTGCCTTGGGTGGTAGCAGTCAGCGGATAACAGCACTACAGCTCATTAGGGCGAATCACTGCTCTGCACTTCTGAGAACTTTCACTGAAAGTCGAACAGCTTTAATTTTTTATATGAAAACATGGAATGATGAAATGGTTATGGCATCCACCATCAAGAAAATGCTCATTAGCTGCAGCCCATTATGTGGCCATACATCACATGCTCCAGCTCCTGCTAGCAAATGTATGCGGTCAAATCGCAAACAACTCAGGCAAACACCATGACTCACACCTACACTTTCGTATCCTCACAAGTAAACGGGTGTCCTCTGCAATTTTTCCTCTGGTTCCATCTTTGTGTTGTTCTTGAGTACAAACATGCAATTTCAACACTCCAGGGATCAGCAAGAAGTAGCACCTTCATTTTTTCTTTATTTTCAGCATTTGCAGCTTTGCTTTCCACACAACCTCACCAAAACGTTTCACTTCCAAAGGCACATAAGTGACAGCACTTCTGAGAAAACTGCAAATGCATCCGCATGCATAAATGCACCATGGGAGGGAACAAGGTGAAACACGAAAAATGAAAAGACTTTACAGATGATCACATTAAAGTATAATGACTACAGGGACAAACATTGACAATGTTGTTGCACAATTCTCCAAAGACAACTTGCCATATGAAACACCTCAAAGTTGTTGCCTCGAGTCATGCCACGTTCAGGAGACCACCTGTGAATTTTATTAACAAGGCAAGATGTAAAACAAGAACTCAGCTTCAAACAAAGCGAATAAAGAAGTAACTAAGGTGGCAAGTTGGGTGAGTTGGTTACTAACTAAGGAAATCATCGTGCTAGTGAACATTAAACAGAGACAAAAGAAAAAAGAGGCGACAAAACACACACCAGCGTGTGTTTCGTTGCCTCTTTTACCTTTGTCTCTGTGTAATGTTCTCTAGCACGATGATTTCCTTAGTGAGAAAAGAAGACTTGCCAGTCATAAAGGCTGCACCTCTATAAGGACAAGCTTACTGTGGAAACCATCAGGACGATTTTTCAAGGACGGCAACACTAGAAGAAAATCCTGTGGGCATGCCTGCATATCTGGAGTGTAATTGATTGATTGTGGGGTTTAACGCGCCGACGCAACGTAGGCGATGAGGCGCACCGTAGTGGAGGGCTCCGGATTAATTTTGACCACCTGGGGATCTTTAACGTGCGCCGAAATCTCATACACACGGGCGTTTTTGCTTTCTGCCTCCATCAGAAAAGCGGCCGCCGCGGCCGGGAATCGAACCCGCGACTTCGTGCTTAGCAGCGCAACGCCTTAGCCACTGAGCCACCGTGGCGGGTATCTGGAGTGTAAGCACAGACAGTTGATCCCTCCGGATATACCTAGTAAGGTATTGGGCTAACGTTTTTTGGCTTACCACCAAAATGGATGTGTGTTGTGTGCATGGGCACGTTACTACGGCACAAACAGAATACGATTTTTGTAGTTGCTGCGTCCAGCCGCAGCAGAACCTACAAGCCACCATAAACCCTTCTTTCACCTCCCGGATCCTACAACAGGCCACAAAACTTTAAAAACCCTGCATTACACTTTGTTGAATATTGTAAACACTTGGCTGCCTTTTTTTCCCTATCATCGTCAACACCAAAGCCATCAAAAGGGCTGAGTTGGGCCACCTGGTGAACATTCATTATTGATGATCAGGGCACAAAGGACGAGAATGGAGTAACAAGAGTTGGTAAAGTGTTCCGCGCCGTTGGTTAAATGCGTAACAGGTGTTACCCCTTTCAATCGGACACTAAGGAACGTGAAAAACCGCATAACGTAATAAAAGTGTTCTTCCACGCTAGAAAATTGAGTACGAAATTTTGCATGCACAAGTGTGTACGGTGTCACGCCAGCAGAACAAACCCAATAGTCGCACTTATTGTAGTTCGCTAGTAAAACTATTCATGTTTTCACCTTTGGTGTTTTGCACGAGAAATCATGCGAGAAGTTGAGGGAGGCTTAACTTTGAGAAGACTGAAAGACTGCTCTCCAGAATTGCCGATGGCAGCACATCAGACATTGCTCTCTCTGATGGGGAGGAGGAAGGGGAAAGACATACAGATCAACTATTCTGACCTTTTTTTTTGTTTCCTTTTCAGTTTACCACTAAGTGTTTACCTTAATTTCCGTTCCCTTGCTTTTGTGCTGAGTACAGTAAAACCTCATTACAAGAGACACTCAAAGAACCCAAAAAACATGTCTGTTGTAACCAAGGTCCCTTGTATGCAATGTTGCTAACATGGCGAGCATAGGAAAGCCAACCTAATTGTCCTCATTCAAATGTCTCGTATAAATGTCTCGTATATTTTTTTAGCATAATGTACTAACTCGCCCACATCAAGCGTTTGTCTCATATAACCAAATGTCTCTTGTAAAGAGATTTTACTGTAATTGGATTCCCAAATCAGATAATCAAAGTATTCTCGGCCGCGTTTACTCCAGATGGGGTATGCGCTATTTTTCTGTAGGCCAGCGACAAGAACAACAGCCACGAATGTGATTCCGTAACATTTCTGAGGGCAGTAATAGAATAACTCGTCTTTTGCAGGCTGCTCCCACAGACAGTAATGCTGGCCTGTCTGGAGTAGCACACTCTTTTCCTCTTCAGCCACACAGTGATGACCAAGATGAAGTCGTCGTCATCATCATCATCATCAACCCATCTGCGCCCACTGCAGGGCAAAGGCCTCTCCCATGGATCCCCAATTATCCCGGTCCTGTGCTAACTGCGACCAATGTATCCCCGCAAACTTCTCAATCTCATCTGTCTAACTCTCTGCCGCCCCCTGCCACGCTTGCCTTCTCTAGGGATTCACTCTGTTACCCTCAATGGCCAACGGTTATCTTGCCGTCACATTGCATGCCCTGCCCATTCTCAATCTCATCTGTCTATCTAACTCTCTGCCGCCCCCTGCCACGCTTGCCTTCTCTAGGGATTCACTCTGTTACCCTCAATGGCCAACGGTTATCTTGCCGTCACATTGCATGCCCTGCCCATGCCCGTTTCTTCTTCCTAATTTCTACAAACATGTCCTTAACCTGCATTTGTTCCCTGACCCACTCTGCTCTCTTCATGTCCCTTAACGTTACACCTATCATCTCATTCATTATGAAGTCGTTGGCCAGCAAAAGAAGGAATCTGTTTGGACCACTGCTGAAGTTGAGGTGCCCGACACCACATTTCATCATACCAGCGACCGTGACGTCATATTGCGAGTGAACCGCCTGCGTACTTCTTCAGGTACTTCACAGGTGATCTTATTGAAGAAATAGCAAGTCGCGCCAACATCTACGCGTTGCACACATCAGGAGCCATTCTGGGAACAACGCCACAAGAGATCAAGACATTTTTTGGAATGTTAATGATAATGGGAACACTGAGATTCTCACGCATCAGAATGTATTGGAATCCTGCCAGGCAAATTCCAGGTGTGTCAGAAGCCTCGAGCGTGAACAGATTTTTCAGGCTCTGGTCTGCATTGCATGTCGGAGGCAGAGACGAACAACAGTGCAACAAACAAGTTCTGGAAAGTACAACCTCTCCTTGATGCTGTGAGGAAGGGGTGCTTTGGGTTACCTGCTACTGACAAAAATAGCATTGACGAGCATATGATCCCCTTTACAGGAAGAGTTGTGAAACGAACCTAACCCCGAAGGGGTGAAAGTGTTTCTTCAGTGCAGCTGTCGCACATGAGTGGAACTTATCAAGGCAAAGGTATCAGCACGTCTCCAGAGCACAATGACCTTGGCCTCAACTGGAGGCTGTTTCGTCATGAGGTTAGCGGAAGGTCTCCCTAAGCAAGAGAACTTCAAATGTTACTTTGACAATTATTTCACCTCTACACTGAACTGAAAGACACAAGCATTTGAACCATTTGCAGCAACAGATTGCAGGGATGTCCACTGAATTCTGACAAAGTGCTGAAAAAGGAGGTACATGGCAGTATGGATGCCAGGGTCACTGAAGGCAGTGATGCAACAGTTGTAAGGTGACAGGACAATGACATTGTGAACGTTACATCAACATTTGTGGGTGTTCGAAAGCCAAAAACTGGTAAAGGGTGGAGCAAGTAAAAAAAAGCAGCACGTTGATATACCATGCCCTGAAATTATCAGCTAATACAATAAATCGATGGGCAGAGTCGACCAGATGGATTTCTTGTAGCCATTAAAAGAGCAAACGAGGAAATGGCCAGTATGTGCAATTTTCCACTTTACATCCTTTGCACTTGTAAATAGCTGGAAAGAATACTTGACCGATGCGAGTAATAACTCCCTTCCTTGCAAGAAAGTTCTAAACTTCCCAACCTTTCAAAACAACGTCGGATTGGCACTAATCATGTCTAACAAGAATGGCCCCAGGAAAACCGGTCGTCCAAGCAACACCAAGGAGCCAACAAGAAAAGGGCACAATGCCAAGTTTTCGGCCTGTAAATGCCGTCTGGTATGATGGCCTGCCTCGTTGGCCAGCACACATGTTGAAAGCTAAAAGGCTGCAACTCAAGAACGCCAGACCACTGCAGAAAATGCAGTCTGTCTTTCAGGTTCAAATGACTTCTATGCATTTTAAAACCAGTGAGATTTGATTTTCATTTCAACAGCTTCATGTTAAAGAATGTTAAAGGAAGCAAATGTTAAAGAATCTTCAACATGTTAAAGAATCTTCACTTTCTGTGTGAAATAAACAAATAACTTGACTGAGGCACAAGTTGAGCTTCCTGTTATTTGTACTGAGTGACTCACAATGTGTAATTTGTGACTCAGTACACGTACTAAAGTTTAAGAAACAGTAAAAACATTTCTACCTTTGCTTGAATTATGTCTTTAGATCATCCTCTAACAGAAAAAACAGGTGAGGTAATTTTCCTGTGCTTTGTTTTAATGCGTGACTGATCGAAGGGGATATTTGTGGGAAAATCTGGGAGGTGCATAAACACTAGGCTGTCAGAGCACCGGCTAGCACTGCATGGGAATCCGCACATTATTTAGCACATTAAACCGGAAGGGCTTCAACGCCATGAAGCATAAGTCCCATTTGAATATCGGTTGGGATAGGTGTCTTGTGTCCGACCACTTCTTCTTGCCGCGGTGTACGAAGTGTGCAGAACATGGGCACAATGCAATTGACTGCGAGGGCCCGTTGCGATGCACCAACTGCGGAAGAGGAGGACACCGGCAGGAGGAATGCCGAAATGACCCTCACTGTTGTGCCTGCGAAAGGGAAGGACGAACAAAGGACCTGCGACACACCATGATGGCGTGGAACTGCCCTGTTTACCTCGGAAGACTACATACAGAAAAAAGGAGGATTACGGCCCGTTTAAACTAAAGAAACGACACTACTGACAACACGATAACAAATAGCAACGAAGGGGAACTTTACTTAATACAGGCTAATTTGGGTAGATGCACTAATACAAAAAAAAATTACAAAAGACAATAAAAGCCCGCTGAAGCCCGGTGTCGACCGCTGATAGTAGATCTTTTCCTCTTTTCTTATTTCCTCTCCATTCCATTTCTCTAAGTAGCACGTGTGGCTGTGTGCCAGTCTTTAAAGGTGCAACGGTGCTTTCAAAACTCAGGAAAGAAATTGAGGTGTACCATATAAGACAATCTGACTGCATCAGCATGTCCTCCTTAGTGTTGCAGGATCGAGAATTTGCCTATTTAAATGACAACCTTGTTTAGCCATGTTGATAGATTACGCCTGCATAGACATGCCAGTGATTGCGTGGGATTAAACCCAGGGCGATGAGGACTGCATGGAGTTGCATTTCCCGCGTCAACTTGTACGCTTCCATCTTTGAACAAACTGCGCAGTACAAATGATTAGGGGTCGACGAACAAGAAGCCGCACGCCTAGATATATGTATGATAAGCCTGCTGGTGTCTGTAGCGATAAGGAATAGCATTCTCAAGTACCTCGCGCACCCTGTACATTTTTTCAGAGCATGTAGGGCTGTAATCGCCTACTGATGATCCCCAACTCATCAAACTTGGTACACGTACTACGCCCCGCATTTGCAAATGCAATTATTCGCCTCTTGCCAAAAACATTAGAGTTGCTGGAGCACCAGTAGCGGGAGGTTGGAAGAGGCTTGGACACCACAGACAGGTTGCCAGCAAGGCTGTGCAGAGGGATGTGGGATGGTCGGGCTTCAAAACATGAGGCTTTAAACAAGATCGCCCACCCCACCTGTCTCTTTTTCCTGCCACACGTGCAGTGTTCGAATATATCTCAGTGACCTGCATGAGAGCAGAATGAACAGGTCAGGTGTACCAGGTGGAAAAAGTATGGCTTCCTCCAGAAACAATCACCGCTCCACAGACTCTAGAGGGACTGCAGCTGGCCACGCTGCAAGCCCACCTGGCTCGGCTCGAGGGGAACATCGTGAGCCAGGTTCAGTCAATACCTGAGAAGACAATCGAAACGTCCGTACGCACAATCGTGGAGAAACTAATCCTCAGTGGCATGTTCCCTCTCGAGGCACCGTGAACGTTGGCAACAATGCTCACTGGTGCAATTCCTGTGGCATCATCAAACGTGAGCTCACTGGAGCAAACATGCGACCCTGCATCCTGCGTGCATCGTGGCTCAAAGTATGGGCAGGGCGATGAGGCGACAGCCTCAACCTTGATGTTGCGCGGCACATCTTCAAAAGTTGTACCCTCAGAACCTTGTCCTCCCGTGTCCCCAAAAGGATTTCAGCTTGAAATGTACGGCGTGGAAACATGCGACATGCAGCGGGAGGGGCAGGAAGGTGATGGAAGATGCTAACCACTTTAGTCTCTCCCTGCTCAATCTGCCACATGCGTACAGCCATCTCGAACAAGCGGGCAGACAAGCAGACACCACGCCAGGCCTCATCTGGACGTCTAGACCTAAGCTCTGCACATGGAAGGTGCAGGAGGGTTCAATGGGCAGTGACCACTTTCCTATAGGGGTCACCGTTAGGACCAGGGGCAACAAATCAGGAAAAAGGACACAAAAGAGACTGCTACGTCCCGCACTGGGATCGCTACAGAGATATGCTCAATACACTGTCAGTGCCAGTGAATGTATCAGACCTGGACAAGCGATGACTGTCGTCGTGTGCCAGAAGACCATCCGGATCTGGACAGGCATCTGCTGCGTCTATGGAACTGCAAGCTGAGACTTCTCGGTGGTTAACAAAAACGCGGACGTCGAAAGACCTCGGCATGAAGCTCTGTCGCATTCAGGACGAAATCGAATGCTATATGAACCAACCTGCATCTGTACAGTTGATGGAAACAAACGAGCAAGAATGGTCATACAAATTCAGCTTCACCATGGGATATCTATCCTTCACACACTCTTGGGGCAGTGTAAGCCCAATGCAGCTGCAGAAGTGGCTTTGAGGGAAGGCGCCAGTGCACAAGACATGGCAGATAATGCAGCGGACATCTTCTCCCTGCAGACATCCACACCGGATGCCGAAACATGACATGAACACCGGACTTCTTGATGCTGAGATTTTGAACAGCCCATTCGCGATGACTGAACTAAAGCAGGTGATTCAGCAAGTGAATGTGCACAGTGCAGACAGGTCAAATGGCGCAAGTGTGGCAGATGTTAAAAATCTTCCCACCTCATACAAATCAGCGTTGCTCCAAGACTGTGGATATCTGGCCGACTGTCAGACAAATGGCTACATTCCATCGCAAAGCCAATTCCACAGACACGAAAACCTCCGAACAGTCTCACAAACGTTAGGCCTATGTGTCTCTCACATCATGACTATGTAAGATCACGGCAAGCATGGTGAATGCCTGCCTCATTGGCCCCCACTCAGCACGGTTTCTGACCGGCTTTAACAACACAGGAAGTCATGCTTTGCTTTTAAAGTGGCGGTCCCACTCCCTCGACTTTCACAGCCAGTTTTGGATTATGTTTGTGTAGCCACTGTTGCGCTTCAGTTTACACCACAGACGTGGCTAAGGCATAATAACAAAGCACAAGACTTCTAGTTTCCGATCTCGCTAACCAGTATGCCTCAGCTGATTTGGCCGTAGAAGAAGAAGCCAAATTTCATGTTCAAAAAATCGTATCTTTGGTTCGCTTGCATCGCCATTTGCAATAATTGAGGAAAACTATTGGGTGTGCAATTAGGCTTTCGAACGACTTTTCACCAAAGGACTTCACCTTGTTCACAGACATAAAAGGCCTGCTTAGAATATGCGGCCAACTCTGCTCTACAAACAACACGCAAGATGAATGCCACCCGATCGTGCTGCCACGAAAGCACCTATACATGGTCCTGCTAGAAAATCAAGCACACCTGCAACTAGACACGCACTAAGCGATACTGGATTGTTCATGGATGCCAAATCATGAAAAAAGTGGTGCGGTCTTGTGTTGTGTGCCAGCGGTATAGTGCTTCCCATATTCAGGCAGACACCAGACTCTTTCCCCCTGACTGGGCGACTGGACTGCTCAAGCAGAACCCTTTGAGGTAGTGAGCACAGACTTTGCTGACCCCCTTTTTGTGAAGGAAAAGGACAAGACAGTAAAAGTATACATAGTGTTGTTTATCTGTGCAGTGAGGCATGCAGTGCATTAGGAACTTACGGACATGAGTATGGAAACTTTCACGCTTTTCGTCGTTTTGTGTCACGCACAGGGTTATGTCAAGTAGTGTACTTGAACAACGCCTTGACATTCAAGTGCACTACAAGAGCGATGGGCAATCTTTGGAAGGCCCTGCAGCACCCCGATTCCAGAGCTACTTCTCTAACTCGGGCATTTAGTGCAAGTTCATAGCAGAACGAGCGCCGTGGTTGGGAGGTTTTTACGAGAGAACGGTCCGAAGCGTCAAATTGGCTCTAAAGAAAACCATCAACCGTCGAAGTCTAGGGGCTTCGTTGAGCAGTTAACAGTGCTTGCCGAGGCCAAGGATGTCACAAGTTCATAAACACTGTTAAGCGCAGCAAAGAGCACAAAGGACCTAGAAGACAAGGACTGGCGCTTAAAAGGATTTTGCACAGCCTTAAAAGGATTGGTGCAAGCGCCGGCGTGAAAGCTATCATGTTGGCCCCTGATAAAATATCTAATCTTTGCAGCAAAACGTGTCCTGCGAGAAAAGAAAAGACGAAATGCCTCGTTAATCACTGGAACCAGTGCGTGCGCTGCGCACAAGGGTCATCTGCAAGTTGCCCCTTTCTTGTAAACGAGCATGCATTGCTCAGACGGGCTGGTGCCTGAACACTCGCTTAGGGGAACATTTCAACAAGGTACAGAAAGGCAAAGGTGGTAATTTGGCTAATCATTGCCAAGAGTGTGATGAAGATGCATGAGATGCTGATCAGCGCATGCAAGATTGTTGAGGCCGCTGTGTGTAAGCATGACTGTGTAAGCATGATGTCCGTATCTTCGACTTTGAAGGAGCTGACCTTCCTGGATGGGCATTTTTGACCCACGCCTGTATGACGGGGTGCGTGGTGGGCTGTGCAGTGGTGTGAAGAAGTTATATGGTCATGTGAGCGTGTTGTTCTTCTATTTTTATGTCCCTTTGTAGTTATCGAAATTCAGCTGTAAGTTGCACTTAACGGTGTTCTCAATGGAGTACCAACTAGCTCGTACCGATAAGTTTATAAATTCCAGGCCCCTCCCTTACACAAATGACAACCCCAATGATGCTGCCCCCCCCACACACACACCAGCCAGCTTCTTGGACAGCAGATGCCCAACCACACTGCCACTACACGAGAGATAGAGAGAGAGACAGAGAAACAACTTTATTTTTATCCAAGAAAGCTAAAAGGGGAAGGAGTGGGATTGTCCTGCCCTTGTTTTCAGTCGTCAGCTAGGAGTTCTTGACCCCTGGTGGCTTCTCCAGCTTCTTGGATCAGTAGTAGTTGTAGGAGCTCTTCGGAGCTGAGAAGCGTCATCGCCCACTGCTCCTAATTAAAAATGTTTATTCTTTGTAGGTCTTGTTGGAGAAGCGTGAACCCTGAGGGACATTTTCTTGACACCATGTTCAATGTATGCCAGCACCAACGATGAATACCGTACAAATGGAGAGGGTCAAGGACGGTGCTCATTTATAAGGGCGACAAATCGGACCCAACAAATGGGCGACCAATCACCCTTGGAAGCACCACTGCCAAGTTGTACGCCAGCTGCCTAGCCTCCCGTATGCAGCAATGGGTCCTGGATGAAGATATACTATGCAAATGCCAGAAGGTTTTTTTTACCATACGACAGCGTGTTTGAGCATAACTTCATCTTGCAAGAACGACTTGACACTGCATGCACAGGCCAAGGGGAACTCTGTGCAGCATTCCTGGATTTTGCAAACGCGTTTGGCTCTGTTGCCCACAATGCAGTTTTCTAAGCAGTGCGCTGTGCCGAAGTGGGCGAGGCCTTTACCGCGATAATTTCAGACCTCTACCGAGGAAACGCCACAACAATTATGGCCGAGGGCGGATTCACGGACCCCCTCACCATATCTGCAGGAATTCGCCAAGGATGCCCCCTCAGCGGGCTCCTTTTTAACATTGACATAGACCCGGTAGTACGTGCAGTGCAAGGTGGAGGAGGGAAGCAGGCTATTTTGGCATATGCTGATGACCTCACTCCACTAGCAGAAGACCCTGGCATGCTGCAAACCCAGATAAGCACTATCTCGACGCTGTCAGCACAGGTTGGCCTGAGCTTGAACCCAGCCACAGGAAAGACACCAGTGGGCACGAGACCAACTACGTTCAACATACAGGGAACGCTGTCGCGAAATTCGGGTCCCTCCATGGCTGTCTTCTTTTCGCTCGCCATATTGAGACCCAGCGGGGGGATGCCGGCGCAGTAGGAATGTCTTCGCCGCCATTTCGGCCCACGGGTCAGTGGGCCATGTGTTTCGGCGAGAGAGGGGCGAGAGTGCTGCGGCCAACGGAGGTCCCACCCGCGTGGTTCTCGGAAAATGTGCTGTCCGAAAGTCTGTGTGCTCGGTACAGCACGGGGTTCGCGACTCGCGGGGAGAAGGAAGTGAGAAGTGGCGGTAGAAGGTCGTGCGGTTGTGGCGCGGCGGCCGGTTCGGAGGGCTGCGGTGTAGCCCCGAGTGCGGCGACAGCGGCGACTTCAGGCACTGAGAATTTCCCTCGAGGAGGGGACTGTGCGCGGCCCAGGTGTACCCGAATTGCGTCGCCGATCGACGGACTCATCGCAGACCGCCGAGCCGACGCATCTTCCCCGGCGAGACCACTGACCAAACCGAGCTAAGACATCCTCCCCTTCCCCACTCTTCCGCAGACTCTAAAATCGCCCTCTCTATTATCTTCCGCCTTCACATAGACTCCGCGGACTTGATTATCCTCTCTTAGTGTACCGTGTTGTGTGTACAGGTGTGTGTGTGTGTGTCTAGCGGGCCTATTAGAGTAGCAGGGGGAAGCTCCCCAGCCCGCCTATTGTCTGCCTTTCTCCTCCCCTCGTGTTACGGCCGCCTGTTTCCTGAGCCGAGCTACGTTTTCTTTGCCTGTATTACTTTCTGTGTCAGTGTGTATTTCCTGTGTGTGTGGAAGAAGTAAATGTGCTTTGTTTTAAAAACGGTTATCCCGTGCCTCGTCTCGTGCCTTACGCCAGCGGCCAATCAGGCGTGAACCTATCGCCGGTTAGCAGGTCCGAACCACATTCTCGAATTCGCCCGCAGGTGGGAGTTGTTTGTCGCTCCTCCCGTCCGAGACATCGGCCCCTAAATTACCTCGCACAATTCTGTGACAAGCTGACGTCCACGGCAGGACTGCTAACCATGATTGGCCCGGGGCGTGAGGCATAGGGTAACGGGTGATTTTTCCACGGCAGACAGAATGGCAGATCTGGAGCGTATAGTTGCTCTGGGTAAAGAGATGGGCTTCGAAGGGACCGCCCTTCAGGAATTTTTTAGAGAAGAAAGAGCCGCAGGGCGCGAAAGGCGCCGAGAGGAAGATGAGCGTGAGAAGGAGTGTGAGACGCGGGAAAAAGAGCGTGCGGCGCGCGATAAAGAGTGCTCAGCACAGAGGGTGCTAGAAATGGATAAGGAAATGCAACTCCTGCGCACGAGGAGTGAGGCTAGTAGTAGTGGCAGTGCAGTGGGTGTTTTTTTTTAATGAAACCGAAGCAGCATTACGACCGCCCGCGGTTAGCCTGCACAAGTTGATGGCGGCGTTTAACGAGAAGGGCGACAATCTCGACGCCTATTTGACTTGTTTTGAACGTGTCGCAGAGGCACAGAAATGGCCCCGAAGTCAGTGGGCCACGACGCTCAGTACTTGCCTCACGGGAGAGGCTCTCAGCGTTTTCAGATGAATGCCCGCGTCCAATTCCGCTGATTATGACAAGGTCAAGCGGGCACTTCTTCTCTGCTTCCGCCTCATGGAAGAAGGTTTTTGAAAGAAGTTCAGGGGGGAAACGCCGAGAGACGACGAGACTCCATCGCAGTTCTTCACCCGACTGGAGAATTATTGGGAAAGATGGCTACAACTTTCCGGGACGGAGAAGGGTTACCAGGGGGTCAAGAGTCTGCTCTTGTCCGAGCAGTTTTTGGAGAACTGCGGGCCGTCTATGGCAATGTTCCTAAAGGAGAAGAAGGCGCGGGATACCGAGGAGCTAGTCCAAAGGGCGGACGACTACGTAATGGCTTGGAACTTGAACAACTTTGGTAGGGAAGAGCAGAAGCGGGAGGACCCCACGGTGGGCAGGATCACCGACCCAGGCAGGCGCGAGCCGTACGATAGGCAGCAGCGTCCATCAGCGCCCTACGTACGCTGTTACCTATGCTCCAAGCCAGGGCACGTGGCTGCTCAATGTAGGATAAACACGGGCCAACAAGAGCAGTAGAACAGTGGTCCCGTTGCTGCAAGGAGCGTGTCAGTCTGCTGGCAGGATGGGTGCTCGGGACTTGATGATGGCAAGCGGGTCCCTGTCGACAGCGCTGGCGAGTTCCCAAGAGCACCAACCCTGCCGGTGGTGGAAGGCCGCATCGGGGGCAGAACTGCTTGAGTTTTAAGGGACACGGGCTGAAACATCGCCATTGTCAACGGAGGGTTCGTGGACGATAGACAATTAACAGGGGAGCGTTGGGCGGTCCACTTGGCGGACCGCACTGTTAAGACTCTACCGGAAGCTCAGACCCGGATAGACACCCCCTACTATAGCGGAGAGATACGGGCGGGATGTATGGAAGACCCTCTGTTTGATCTCATCCTGGGGAACATTGAGGGTGTACGGCCACCAGGGGAGCCGGATGAAACCTGGGAGGCAGAAGCAAAAGGTACAAGGGTCAATAGCGCAGTAGCGACGCCGGCCGTATCCGCATCTGCTGTGGCGACCCGACAGCAAGCTAGAGGAAGGATGCCTAACAGCCAGAGCCTGTGCGCGCCGACGCTGATCTCCGACATCAGTACGAATGAAATGCGGAAAGCACAACGGGCGGACAAGACGCTTTTACCGTGTTTCGAGGCGCAAAGCCGAGGAACAAGGACAAGATGCCAAAAGATGGTTCTTTCTGCACAATGGTCTCCTCTTCCGAGAGTACGTAGGCAATACAGGGCCCCCCGTCAGTGCAGCTCGTGGTGCCCAAGCAACACCGGAACAAGGTGCTCCATTTGGTACATTCTGGCTTGATGGCCGGTCATTTCGGCCGTACGAGGACCGCTGACCGGATATTGGACGATTTCTTCTGGCCGGGTCTTCATGGAGACGTGAAGAGGTTCATCAGATCCTGCGACGTCTGTCAAAGAACAGGGGCTCGCTGCACGGATGGAAAGCTATCGTTGCAACGGGTTCCGCTAGTGGGCACCCCCTTACGTAAGATTGCTAATGGCACTGTGGGGCCTCTCCCGCCAGCCGGCAGATACGCTCTGACGTTGGTCGACTGCGCTACTCGTTTTCCCCGGAGCGGCGGCGCTGCCGAGTTTTAATAGGTAAAGGATGGCCGTAGCCCTGCTGCAGATATTCACGAGAGTCCGTGTAACCGAGGGGAGGCTCAATGACCGAGCGTCAAATCCTTCTTCCGAATTTTTGACCGCGGCCCAATTTCGTACTCGTTTCGGGCACTGTACTTGTAAAGTGAGAGACATATTCTGTTCACCGGGAAAGTATCTGAGTGTATGGCCCAGCATTTCCGCTGACGCCCTGGGTGGTCGAGCTTTGTCGGGTTTCTCAATGGGCCTTAGGATTCATTTTGCGTGCCTATGGGGGAAAGTATTCTTGTGTGTGAACAGTGTGTGCCTTTTTTGTATCTACTTTATCGCGGTTGTGCAGGAGTGTGCAAATATTCTCCTTTTCAATGTACTGTGACTTTGTTATTGTGTGTATCCACTAGTACTGCTTAGCACGACCACCCCCTTTTTGGGCGATGCCGGTTACTTGGTGTGATGTTTTTCTGGTGCCCGTATTTCGCTTTGGATGTTTGGTTTGAATGCTATTGGGAATACCATTCTTGATGGGGGGGGGCAGTGTCACGAAATTCGGGTCCCTCCATGGCTGTCTTTTTTTTGCTCGCCATATTGGGACCCAGCGGGGGGATGCCGGCGGAGTAGGAATGTCTTCGCGCGCCATTTCGGCCCATGGGTCAGTGGGCCATGTGTTTCGGCGAGAGAGGGGCGAGAGTGCCGCAGCCAACGGAGGTCCCACTCGCGTGCTTCTCGGAAGACGCGCTGTCCAAAAGTCTGTGTGCTCGGTGCAGCGCGGGGTTCACGACTCGTGGGGAGAAGGAAGTGAGAAGTGGCGGTGGAAGGTCGTGCGGTTGTGGCGCGGCGGCCGGTTCGGAGGACTGCGGTGCGGCGACAGCAGCGACTTCGGGCACCGAGAATTCCCCTCGAGGAGGGGACTGTGCGCAGCCCAGGTGTACCCAAATTGCGTCGCCGATCAACGGGACTCATCGCAGACCGGCAAGCCGACGCATCTTCCCCGGCGAGACCACCGACCAAACCGAGCTAAGACATCCTCCCCTTCCCCACTCTTCCGCAGACTCTAAAATCGCCCTCTCTATTATCTTCCGCCTTCACATAGACTCCGCGGACTTGATTATCCTCTCTTCTTAGTGTACCGTGTTGTGTGTACGGGTGTGTGTATGTGCCTAGCGGGCCTATTGTTAGAGTAGTTGGAGAGAAGCTCCCCAGCCCGCCTATTGTCTGCCTTTCTCCTCCCCTCGTGTTACGGTCGCCTATTTCCTAAGCCGAGATTCGTTTTCTTTGTCTGTATTACCCTCTGTGTCAGTCTGTATTTCCTGTGTGTGTGGAAGAAGTAAATGTGCTTTGCTTTAAACGGTTATCCCGTGCCCCGTCTCGTGCCTCACGCCAGCAGCCAATCAGGCAAGGACCTATCGCCGGCTAGCAGGTCAGAACCACATTCTCGAATTCGCCCGTAGGGGGGAGTTGTTTGTTGCTCCTCCGTCCGAGACATCGGCCCCTAAATTAATTCGCTTAATTCTGTGACACTCGACACTGTCAGCACAGATTGGCCTGACTTTGAACCCAGCCAAGTGCAAAACCCTGCACCTATCTGGAAAGACACCAGTGGCCATCAGACCAACTACGTTCAACATACAGGGAACGCCAATCCCGAGAATTGATGATTTCGACGCACACAAGTTCCTCGGGCACCCAGTTGGTTTCTGCGTCTTACCACTAGAAGCTACCATCAACCAAGCTATAGACCTTGGCAAGCGACTCCTCTTGTCAATGCAAGTGCCTTGGCTACGACTGGATGCTTTGAAAACATTCTTGTGTCCAGCACTGAACTTCGTGATGAGGATGGGGATGCTGGGGAAGGAAGCCTGGAAACGACTTGATGATGCGTTACGGCCACTAGTCAAACAAACGTTGCATCTACCAGCCAATGCAACGAATGAGTACTTATATGGAAGTGCAACAGCTGGGGCAGTCGGCATACCCCCGGTTGCGGAAACAAGTGAGGCCTGCAGGATCGACAATGCATTCAAACTGCTATCATCAACCGACTCAGAGGTGAGGGACATGGCGCTTGACACTGCCACGGAGGTGACATCAAAGAGACTGAGAAGACCCGCAACTGTGGAAGATGTGGCAGCTGTGGAAGACGTGGAAAACATGGCAGCATACCTCACCGGAGACACCGAGGGAGAGTTCAGGGCTACAAGGACTGAGGCTTGGGCATGTTGGTTCATGACTTGAAGGAGGGGAACAGCGCAAATTTGACAGACACGAGAAGAAGGAGACGACACGCACAGCGCTGACTTACAACAGTTTATTCTTTACCGCTCGGGCACATATATACCACCACGGTTAGAAATACAAGGAAAAGCAAGACTAACACGATAGTGTCTCTTATCACCATTGCTCGTCACACATCACCACTTGCTCTGCGCCACAAAAACACGTGCTGCACTAACCTGGGGTCAAAAAATCTAATTCTTTCTGGGAGAGGGTCAGAGAGGGCATGCTTACGCATTTATCTTTTAGGCGGGCGATTTCGGCAGCTTCAATTATTGCTCTGGTGGTTTTATGCTTATTTTTTGCTACGACCTTTGTTTCAGAAAAAATGTGTGGCAAAAATGCGTGGAAAAAATGTGTTACAACGTGGCAAAAATGTGTAGCGTTGTTTTTACAAAAGCACTTCAATCTATTAAAAATAAATGACCCGTTTCTCGTGCGCAAATCTGACGAAATTATAGATTTTCTCGAGAAGTGCAATGACAAAAGCTATATGGCTTGTTCCTTTGATATTAAGGACCTGTATTACTCTTGCCACATCGGGAACTTTTGATCTGTGTTGAAGATTGTATCGACAATTACGGTTCCGTAGCCTTTCAAAATAACACAGGCTTGTCAGTTCAAGGTTTTTTAGAACTTTAAAAGATGTACCTAACCTCGACTTTTACGACATGGGATGATAAGCTTTACATCCAAACTAATGGGATTTGCATTGGGTCTTGCATAGCACCAATTCTGAGTGATCTTTTCTTAGCCCACCTAGATAATCTGCTGCATGATCAACTACAGAGTTCAAGTGTAACCAGAATCTTCCGATATGTAGATGATTTTTTAGTAATTCTTAATACTGACGAGGTGGGTCTCGAACCGTTAATGTTTCAGGTTTTACACCAGTTTCGTGAATGTTTCAAGCCTTTTGTTTTAACATTTGAATTACCAGTGGAAAAAACTATCAGGTTTTTAGACCTCAAGCTTCGGTTTTCGCCAAATCACATCTGCTGGGCGTATGATCCACGCGCCAGCAAGCCACTTCTTCCGTTTCAGTCATCCCATTCCAAGCTGGTAAAAAAGTCGATAGTTACCACGTGCTTAAAAAACGCCTAAAACAAATCATGTATTCACTGTATGGCTGACAGTTTTATTAGGCAGATGGACAGACTTCAGATAGCGGGGTACCCAAAACAGTTGCTATCATCCGTAGCAGAAGCATTTCTACAAAAATTAAAAAGAAACACGCAGGACAGCCTACAAGTATCAGATCAAAACAGAAGCAAAAAGTAACTGTGATTCCCTACTTGCATCGAATTGCAAATAACTTGAAAAAAATAGGCAAACGCGCTAACGTGGAAGTAGTGTTTTCTGCCCCCAATAAATTGTCAGCCATGTGCTCAAGAGTCAACAAAACAGCAAGAACAATGCAGTCTTGCTCAACAAAGCATGAAAATCGGTTTGTAGACTGCATAGAAGGTGAAGTCTATTCAGTTCCGCTGTCCTGTGGTAAACAACATATAGGGCAAACAGGAAGGTGCTTAAATGAAAGGCTGAAAGAGCACCACTACAAAGTAACCAAGGCAATCAGTGGCCACCTGGGCCTCCACTGTAGGGACTGTAGTGTTAGCGGATCCAGCCCTATTTTTTCTGAAACAAAGGTCATAGCAAAAAATAAGCATAAAACCACCAGAGCAATAATTGAAGCTGCCGAAATCGCCCGCCTAAAAGATAAATGCGTAAGCATGCCCTCTCTGACCCTCTCCCAGAAAGAATTAGATTTTTGAACCCAGGTTAGTGCAGCACGTGTTTTTGTGGCGCAGAGCTAGTGGTGATGTGTGACGAACAATGGTGATAAGAGACACTATCGTGTTAGTCTTGCTTTTCCTTGTATTTTTAACCGTGGTGGTATATATGTGCCCGAGCGGTAAAGAATAAACTGTTGTAAGTCAGCGCTGTGCGTGTCATCTCCTTCTTCTCGTGTCTGTCAAATTTGCGCTGTTCCCCTCCTTCAAGTCAGCGCTACAGCCACGCAAATTCAATCAGTTTGGACAAGGGCTCGTAAGGCCTCACGGCATCTGGGTATCACCCGGACCTTGCTGGCAGATGGGGCTTCCATCGAATATGACAACCTTTCCCTAACACCCCGCCACCGCCGCAAGCTACTTCAGACACTTCGTCTAAAGCAGATGTCAGCTCGTGACTCCTCTCTGCAGGAGACGCCGAAACAGGGCACAGTTATGGAATGCGTTGCAGCAGGTCCGTCGAGTAGTCACTTCATGCGATCGAAGAAGTACACGCGGTTCACAGACTGGCATTTTGTCCACCGCGCAAGACTTAACCTCCTCCCCCTGAACGGTGCCCGCCCCTGGGCTCCTGCTGCGGACCAGCGATGCCGGAGATGTGGCCACACGCAGGAAACCTTGCCCCATGTGCTGCGTCATTGCATGGTGCAAATCAGAGCCCTTACGGAGCAGTACGACGGAATTCCCCAACGTGTAAAGAAGGCGGCTGCGGGGCAAATGACTGTGGTGCACAACAACAGACCAGTGAGGCACAGAACACTGCGCCCCGATCTCATGCTGGTCAGAGAAGAAGCTATCATTCTTGATGTATGCATCCCCTTTGAAAACTGCCTTATTGAGAAGTACAAGCCCGTGAAAAACTATCTCATGCAGCGGCATCAGAGGGGGACAGCGGATGCAATCGTGGTTGGTGCACTGGGGTCCTGGGGCAGGGCAAATGGCAAGATACTGCAGCGTCTATGTAGTCGCTGGTACCTAAGGTCAATGAAGAAACTAGTGGTCAGTGTTACCAGTGCGGCCTCCCGGGACATCTACACCACACACACTGCAGGCAGTGCCTCATGATGCACCCCACGATAACATGTGTGTGCCGTCCCCAAATTATTTTCCTTGTGTGTTGCATCTTTTTTGCCCCCTGATCTATCAGTTGCTTTTTTTTTTGCTGTTGTTTTTCTGTTACTGATGTTGCTTTATTGCCGCTGCTAATTATGTTGTTTGATGCCTTTTATTAGCCATGTATACCCTTGGTTTATACTCACCCAATTAATTTGTATAACATGTTGCAAGCCTTCATTAATCTGTATAAAATGTCACTAAAATGTCACTCTTTCTGCCTGTATTAACTTGTACAAAATGTAGTAAACATGCAGATAAAACTTAGTTCTTTGGAGCAGAGTAGTGTCATCTCCCATTGCTCCTCATTAAAGATGTTCATTCTTTGTGGGTCTTTTTGTTCTTTTGAGCATGCCCATATTATGTGCTCGAGATCTGCCCTTTCGCTGCATGTTTTGCAAAGACGGCTGACTGTGCAGGAGTAGTAGCAGCTATACAGAAGTGGGTTAGGGAAAATTCCTGTCTGCATGCGTCACCAAGTGATGGCCTAGCATCTATGGAAAAACTCTTGAAAAGCACCGCGACTTTGCTCCGAGTGCTCTGGCAGAAGCAAAAACATGCTATACATCTGTTCTGCTATGTGTGGCGCAGAGAATACTCGGAGAGCTTCGTCCAGCTTATGCCTCAAAGCAAACGAAGAAAGGGGTTCCTGGAATCAGCAACGACCGCCCACCACTGCTGTGGAAAACAGACCATGTGTCGCGAAATTCGGGTCCCTCAATGGCTGTCTTTTTTTTTCACTCGCCATATTGACCCCAAGCGGGGGGATGCCGGCAGAGTGGGAATGTCTTCGCCGCCATTTCAGCCCACGGGTCAGTGAGCCATGTGTTTCGGTGAGAAAGGGGGCGAGAGTGCCGCGGCCAACGGAGGTCCTACCCGCTTGGTTCTCGGAAGACGCACTGGTCCGAAAGACTGTGTGCTCGGTGCCGCGCGGGGTTTGCGCCTCGCGGGGAGAAGGAAGCGAGAAGTGGCGGTGGAAGGTCGTGCGGTTGTGACGCGGCAGCCGGTTCTGAGGGCTCCGGTGTAGCCCCGAGTGCGACGACAGCGGCGACTTCAGGCACCGAGAATTCCCCTCGAGGAGGGGACTGTGCACGGCCCAGGTGAACCCAAACTGCGTCGCCTATCAATCAGCGGGACTCGCCGCAGACGACCGGCGCATCTTCCCCGGCGAGACCACCAACCAAACTGAGCTAAGGCATCCTCCTCTTCCCCACTCTTCTGCAGACTCTAAAATCGCCCTCTCTATTATCTTCCGCCTTCACATAGACTCCGCGAACTTGATTATCCTCCCTTCTTGGTGTACCGTGTTGGGTGTACGGGCGTGTACACACACACACATACACACATAGGCTCGCTAGACACATGTCTAGCGGGCCTATTGTTAGAGTAGTTGGGGGAAGCTCCCCAGCCTGCCTTACTCCTCCCCTCGTGTTACGGTCGCCTGTTTCCTAAGCCGAGCTTCATTTTCTTTGTCTGTATTACCCTCTGTGTCAGTCTGTATTTCCTGTGTGCGTGGAGGAAGTAAATGTGCTTTGTTTTGAAACGGTTATCCCGTGCCCCATCTCGTGCCTCACGCCAGCGGCCAATCAGGCATGGACCTACCGCCAATTAGCTTGGTCCAAACCACCTTCTCGAATTCACACATAGGGGAGAGTTGTTTGTCGCTCCTCCCGTCCGAGACATCGGCCCCTAAATTACCTCGCGCAATTTTGTGACAAACTGACGTCTACGGCAGGACCGCTAACCACGATTGGCCCGGGGCGTGAGGCATAGGGTAGCGGGAATTAGGTGTTCTTTCTGCGGCAGGCAGAATGAGAGATTTGGAGTGTCTAGTTGCTCTTTGTTGAGATGGGCATTGAAGGGACCGCTCTTCGGGTATTTTTTTAGAGGAGAGAGAGGGCAGAGCACGAAAGCACCAAGAGGAAGACGAGGGAGAGAGGGAGCGCGAGTCGCTTGAGTGGGAGTGCCCGGTACACGATAAAGATCGGCTGGCACGAAAGATGCCAGAGAAAGAGAAAAGAGATGGAATTCCTGTGCACGAGGAGCGAGACTAGTGGTATCGGGGGTAACGGAAGCGCTCTTTCGATGGACTGAAGCGGATTCTTTCCGGAGCAACTGTTTGGCAGGTTGCCGGCTCCAACCAACCCTTGGTGCTTTGCACAGATGCCTCCAACAAGTGGGGGCGGGGTGAGGTTACTACAGTGAAAAACCGCCGTGTTCCACCCTTGGGAATCTACGAATCGGAAGTTGTTTCCGAGGGAACGGGCGTAGTCAGCAATAGAGGAGTGCCGCCTATGGGCAGTGAAATTATTCAGCTCCTGCATGTATATGGGAGGACCTATTGAAATACCGGAAGTGTTTGTCTGCTCCACCGTGCAGCTATCTGCGGGTGCATGGTTTAGCGTGCCCCGTGCCGCACTATGCGGTCTAGTTTTGCCAGGTTTCTGGTAGTACTTTGGGGTTCTTTTGCTTTTCTTCATTACACGTACATATAAGTGTAGGTATTAATGCATGAACAGTGTGTGCCTTTTTTTTTGTCTCAACTTGTTGTAGTTGTGTAGGTGTGTGCGAATATTTGTATTTTTAGTGCACGGCTACTTTGTACTGTATACATGTGTTTGTACTTCCGAGGGTTGCGCTTTTTTGTCGAGGCCGTTTACTTGGTGTAATGGGAGTGTTTGGGCCTGTTGGTTCATACTTCACACAAAAAACAGCGCTCAAGACGGGACAGAAGGAAGGAGGCTACACACACAGCGCTGGTGTAATGGTTTGTTTTTTGTGTGTGTGTTCCCGAATTTCGCTTTGTATGTTTGGTTTGAATGCTATTGGGAATAACATTTTTGACGGGGGAAGTGGGGGGGGCAGTGTCGCGAAATTCGGGTCCCTCAATGGCTGCCGCTCGCCATATTGGGACCAAGCGGGGGGGATGCCGGCAGAGTAGGAATGTCTTGACAGCAGTGACACCATGACAGCAGTTTTTCCTGGCCGAGACGGCAAAATCCACTCTTGCGAGGTCAGGGTGCCGCAGAAAAAAACGTTAAAGTGTCCAGTTCAGTTCAGCTTCTGTTCCCTTTGGAAATTACATGACCACTTTCAGCGTAGAATGAGCCTCGTCTCGGTGTGACAGGGAGTGTTGGAACTTCGGGCAATCCTTCCGTCCAGAGGTGGAGAGGGAGAAAACGGGCACAACTGCACGGTGGTGGGCAAGGCAGTTAGAAGGCATCTCTGACCATATCGGGACACCACCACTGGCAGGACAGGGCCGCCCAGAGAATCCCAGGAATTAGACGAGTGGGCAGCAGAGGTGGCAGAAAGGAATAACGGGAGAACGACCCGGAGGAGCCCAGGGATGAGCATCGCTTCAGTGACGGCTAAAATTCGCTCCGGCGAGAAGTGTGAGAATAAAAAGTTAACGAACGAAGTTACTTCTTTCGAATTTCTTTCAAAAACACCTCGATGGTGGAAGTATTCCCCCCGGTACTGCTTGCAGGGAGATGTACATGAGGGATTCACTGAACACAGTGCTTGCCCTTCTTACTGCCATGTGCGGGACTTCACCCTCCAGGCGAACGCTCACTCCGTACGAAAGACGCCATGAAGCCAAAGAAAAAGTGCGTTATGACACTTTATTTACTGTAAAATAATTTCAGTGTTTCGACCGCCTCATAAGAATTGGGAAATTAACAAGGCTCAGTTGTGCTGTTCGAAATTCAGGCGGTCATAAGTTACGATGAGCTGAACCAAGCCGTCCTATATTTAGAACACTGCACAAATAACGCGTCATGGGGCGATGCGAGTGACCAGAATAAATTGCTACGTAATTTTACCGAGTGCATAAGTGCAATACTGCTTCTTTCACACGCCGCTTGTGGACACGGCACGCCCTCTGTATAATAGATGAATGAAATAGTTTGGGTCGTTTTTTTTTTTGGTGGGCACTTTGAAGAGGCTTTGGTAATTCACGTGTGCTGGTTCTCAGATTTTTTTTTGTTCACCCCACTGCATGGCTCGCGTCTCTATATGTATAATAATAACAAAAAAACATGCGCTGGCAAACATTTACGCTAAGTAGATAATATGAATACGAGCTGATCCCGTGTTATGCTTCTTTTTTCTTTTTTTGAGGGAAGGAATACCGTGTCCGGTGTTGTATGCGGACACACCACCACCGAGAATTTCGAACCATGTTTTAGACCTTGCTCATGCTGGTGGCAGCGGGCCCTCCACACTGGCAATATTGCCACCTGACAATTTTGCAGCCCCAGCGAATGATGAATAAAGCGGGGATGAAAATGACACTGACATGGCTCGCTTGCTTGGAAGTGCCCTTTGAGTGGAAATTGTTGGCCGGGACTTAGTTGAGTCAAGTGAAGAAGACGATGAGGTTGAGCCAGCCAAGAAGGTCACAAAATCCAGCGCAAAATGGAAAACGAGGGACTTGAAGACAAAACTACCTCAAAATGAGTGGATGGCCAACGAACAGGATGAAAGAAGTTTCCTCACTCCGGCAGAAGTGTTTGAGAAATCCTTTGACGACGACGACGTCGTCACACTTCTTGCGAAAGAAACTAACCGCTATGCGGACCAAAAAGATCGGAGCCTAGGTGTTAACAGAAGAAGAAATGAATTGTGTCACAGGCGTGCTTCTTCTTAGCGGGTACGTGCCTGTACCTCGCCGGAGAATGTTAAGGGAAATTTCCGAAGACTGCCACAACGAACTTGTTGCGAACTCTATGAGGCGCAACCGTTTCGAAGCAATCTTTCCAAATCTGCATGTTGCGGACACCCAACAGCCTGCCTCAGATCTGCCAAGATGCGGCCGTTATTCAGGCTTCTGAATCAGAAGTTTCTTTTGTACGCACCGCTTTTGGAATGCTACAGCATCGACGAAAGCATGTTTGAATATTTTGCAAAGCACGGGTGTAAACAGTTCATGAAAGGAAAACCAATCAGACTCGGATACAAGCTGTGGTGCCTGTGCACACCTCTCAGCTATTTGCTGTCAACTGAGCCCTCTAAAAAAAAATGTGGCGTGGCCACTGAAAGCAAAAATGACCTCGGTCTCGGAGTTTCTGTTGTGGTGGACATGGTCGGCAGGCTCAAGGCTAAGACTGACCTCTGTTTTCACGTGTTTTTTGACAATTTCTTCATGAGCTTGAAGCTTGCTTGCAAACTGACCACTTTGGGTGTGAAATACACTGGACCTGTCCGTGAAAACAGGATTGAAAAATGTCAACTTTTTGCACAAAGGAGTATGAAAGGTAAAGACCGAGGCACATTCGACTGCAGAGTGGACAGTGATAGCGAAGTAATTGTATGCCGCTGGGTGGACGACAGTGTTGTTACTGTAGTTTCAAATGCGCATGGTGTGGAGCCACACGCAGCAGGTGAAACGATATTCAAGAGAAAAAAAGGCAAAAGTTGCGGTAAACCAGCCGTTACTGATTGCTAAGTACAATGCCAACATGGAAGGTGTAGGCAGAATGGACCAAAACGTCTCCAAATACCAACCGGCCATGAGAGGAAAAAAGTGATACCCATCTCTGTTTACCAACCTTCTCGATGCATCCGTGAACAATGCTTTGCAGCTGTATAAGCTGAAGAATGGGAACGTCGAGCATTTTTCCTTTCGGAGGTCTATTGCAACGGCCTACCTCAAGAAATACATACGCATGCAAGCCCTCCCGTGGTAAAGCCCGCCAGTCCGCCATTCAGGCAGAAAGTCGTTTTGATCGCACTGATCATATTCTTATTCCTCAAGCCAAGCAGACAAGGTGCATTCATTGCTTGTGCGAAGTGCAACGTGGGTGTGCACGTGAAGTGCTTCAAGGTCTACCACACCCGCACATAGCCCCCCTAAAGCCCAGTGTCCTACATGTAGGACAGCTTTGAAAATAGTGCTGCCTTAAAGTAACTGTAGATAAAAAAACGGCACTTTTTGTTTATAGCAGAAGTGCCCCTTTTGTGGCAAAAAATATTTGTTTTGCAATTTTTTCTCAGTTTGGGCATATATGGGATAACAAAATATTTCTAACAAAACGCTTTTCTTTTCTTTCGTCTGAGCTGCCCGCCCATGCAGCGTTTTGATTGCTTGTGAATTTGTGATGGACCGACGATGAAAACATACCAACGTGTATGTTCATAATACCTATCAAATATTATTAGAACTCATAAGAATGATGTATATTTTGTCACTGGTCAGCAAGCGTAGCATGTCAGCTTCAAAAAATAGGGCATCTAAGCATCAGCATCATCTTGTCCCCATAGGGCCCCAAGGATGCAGCTAGCCCCAAATCTCAATACTTCTTGGCACTGGTAAGATGAGTGAATATGGTGGGCACACCAATAAAGCAAGCTCCGCTCTAATGGCCACCAAGCTGTGGCTCACTCAGTGGTGGAAAGTGCAAAGCTGCGCTGCCGGAGACATAGTAGCGTGAAATTTTAAGGAACCCTCACCTTACCTTCAAAGTGAGCACTCTTGTCGATGATATCAACGATTTTGAAATCAACGAGGCATGCCTACTGTGTCCTGACCCATGGCCAAATGCGTAACTGGCAGCGGTACTCGAGCCACTACAATGGCACAGTGCAGCTTTCCACTGCATGCATGCACTGTGCAATGATGCTACAAACGGCCGCTACATGAAGAAAATGATCTGTGGGGTGTGAACCTCAACATGGGTTGCCCAAACTTATGCAAAGCAAATCACACTTCATCACTGCGGCAAGCTTTTCCCGGCCTGCGTAGAGAGCTGTACTGTTGCACTCCGCTCCGAAAACATACGAAGCCACTTCCCTTGCAGCCACACGACGCTGACATATGCTTCTGGTTTTCCAGATCCGTGAGATAACTACTCTGTGAAAAAATATTTGTCAAAGGATCCCTTTTGTGATACAAAAATATTCAGGGAAGCTTGCACTTGCACGCAAGACTTGAATGGCGAAGCTGTTATAGGTGATCGCTGACGGACACAAAGTTGAGTTTCAGTATCGTTGTGGTGTCATGGCTGACGTCGGCGGCATGGCATTTCAATGAACTTATGTTGGTCAAGGCCAGAGTGACCTCGTCGTTTTGCTCGGCGTTTTTGTACGCCACTCGCAAGTGCGACTTACCATCTCTAGCGGATGTTTTGCATGCCAAGCCTCTTGAAGCGCGGCTTCTTCCTCGGCTGCACAAACTATCCGCGGTCGAGCCATGTGGAGTCAATGATCACTTACAGCAGCTTCGACATTCAAGTCGCGGCTCTTCTATGGTACAGAACGCATGCGCACGACGACACTAGAACGAACGTATGAGCGGCGTACGCTATGACATGTCTTTCTCATTCTGAGCAAGTGCTTTTTTTGTGGCCAATGTTGGCCAACCAATGTTGGCCAATCTTCCTAAGCGGGTACGCTTAGCTTAACGGACGTGCGCTCAAAACCCGTGTGCACAGGCGCTCAGCATTTTCTTGGTATTGTTAACTGCGGACACCCTACACAAACGATTTGCTCAACAGCTTCGCTGTTAAAGAAAACACCAACAGGTCACTACACCCGTGCAAGACAGAAGACACCACCTATTGAAAAATTCTAGCGAAGGAGTCATCCACACGGGAAAACGACACCATCACTATTGCTGGTGATTGAATCGAACAAAGCCGTTCAATACATTCAAAGTGGGCATAGGGCCCCGATTTCGTGATATTATACCTTACAGCGAAACATGTGCTTCAACAGTTGAGGCAGGAAAAAGGCACGGCGCCTTAGCAGACGGCTGCCCCACCCCAAAGGAGGCCGCCATTTTTTGGAAACACTTCAAAGTGACAAAATAATTCGAGCGCATTTGAAACAATGGACGGGGAAAGTTAATGGCACTTTGGATTCAGAGGGCCCAGCGCTCAGGCAGTCCAAATTTCGCACATCCCTCATCACCAGTCTAACAAAGCTCCACGCCGGTTTGCCGATTCCAATTTGACTTCGGGAAGCTTGGGGTCGGGGTCCGATGAGGCAGACTCTTGGAGTTCAGCAAACTGAGCAGAAAAAAAAATATATATCAAATAAAGTAAGGTTACCTATGTAGCCAAGCCCACCAAATAAACATGCATTGTGGTTTAAAAAAAAAAAAAAGGATTTAAAAAGAGGCTATTTCCGTTTTGTGGCCCATTCTCATTCCATGTGTGTTATTTACAAAATTGAAGTTAGGTGGGCCATGCAAATCCATCAGTGAGGTGCAACAGGCAGTGTGAAATACAGTTGAACCTCGTTAATTCGGACTCGAAGGGGCATGAAAACTAGTTTGAATTAAAAGAAGTTCAAATTATCGAAAGCTATTTCAATACACACAGCTTTGCCATGACCGCAGCACCCATTTAAATAAACTAGAAGTTCAAACTAAGCGAGTTCAAATCAACGAGGTTCAACTTCTAAATAAAGGAAATAAATAATTACAGCCCGTTATACCAGCCGCATTCTTTGCACAACACTATCTAAAGTTCATCAGTGTGGTAATAACTGGAGTCCGGGCAAAGGTGGAAACAACGCTTAATTTCCCGAGGCACACACTGACAGCCTCACAACTAAAGAAGCCACAACTCAAAAATACTGGCTACGCCCCAACAACCAATACATGCCCCACTTTTAATCCGCCGTCAGACATTTTTCAGGCATTGGGCTTCTGCAATTGTTTCATAAAATGCGCAAATCTCGCTTTTCACCTACGGTATGTCGTGCTGAAATATATGCCGTGTTCACTTTAGCAACCACGCTGCAAACCCGGTGTGATCTGCAGCTTCCACGAGTTGGCATTTAAACGTCCTTGTTTTGCTGCCCATTTTATGTGCACTTTTATTACTTTTTTTTAGCACAACTATAACAGCAAGCAAGTAATCATTGCTCCCATCGCCTCCTCAGCCAAGTAAATTGAGAGGAAAGTTCCCAAGGGAACAAAGCTGTCAGAAAGAAAACAATGCATCCGCAAAAAAAAGAACCACTTCCATTTCAAGAGACTCTAAAGTGGTGCTGATAAGTGCTTTCACTCTTTCCTTCACGCCTAGAAGCACTTCGAGAGCTACAGTTAACGTCAGCATAGAGCATCAATGCACGATTTGCTCGTCCCGGCAGATCTGGCCCCCACTTTGCTTTCGTTGCAATTTTCTTTTAAGTGGCTACCAAGTGCACTTATGCTACAACTAATAAGAAGCCAGCCAATAGCTGAAATATGGCTCGAGTGACATCATTCGAATGATGAAACAATGCCCAGTCTTTAACTCTTTCACGACGGCGCCATAGGCAATCGGAAGCCGGCGTCCGATGATTTTAAATCTCCCGCAAAATCTGAAACCCTCGCTCCACAGACAACTATCCCCATCTGGTGTGTTCATTGCCAACTTCTCTTTCAATTTCGGTTTCGTTTGTTTATGTGTCTCGTGTGGTGGCGGCGTAGCAAGAGAAATTTGAACCGAAGGGGGAGGGGAGGAGGAGAAAAAATGGCGTCGGGTTCACGCCGCGCTCCGCACAGTCGGACTGCTGTAGCAAGCACTTGGGCAGCTCCTGCTGTCGATTTTTCTCATTTCAGCAGCAGTGAGGGGTCAAGCAATGATGTGGGATCTTCAGATTTCAGTTAGGACGACGAAGCTCCGGTTCAGGTGCCTCGCACTTCAACAAGCGCTGGCAGGTAATTTCGTTGTGACTCCGCGCTGTATTTATAAACAAAACGTGCTTCTTTCTGACGACTGCGGTTTTGATTTTGTGTTTAGGGTCTCGAGAACGTACGGCCGGGATATTTTGCGAAATGCACAGCGCTATATCGCGCTATCAGCTTCAAGATAACCTGGCGCTCGTGTCAGATTAGCCCTGCAGGGTTCAGGTGCGACGCTTGTCGAGAGCGCTCGTTTTTTTTTCTTGTTTTTTTACCACCGAACTGGTAAGAATTTTGTGCGAGGACACAAAAGAGTATACCGTAATTACCCGATTCTAACGCGCACCCGATTTTCCTGACAAAAAAAATAAAAAACTTGCACCTCCGATTGTAACGCGAACGGAACTGTGTGAGCAAGAAAATAGAATGCGAGAGAAACGGGTGATTTATTTCCCGAAGTAATCTCACTCATCTCACCCCTCGTAGCTCTCCACTGACCACAACATCTCGTCCTCGGTGCCGCCAAGCACGTTCGCGATGCCACACTTCTGAACTAACGTTCAACCATGGTCGATGGGATCGTGGCCCACACCTCACACGCCCATCCCGCGAGCTGCTTTCAGAGGCGCACGCTTCAGCCGACCGCTCATTTTGAACGCGTGAGAGCCGCTGCTGCCATTGCTGTTATCAAGCGCGCAAGTGGAACGATGTGACGATTTGTGTGAACGCCGATCGAAAAGCCTAGGCGCCTATCGCCTATGCTTCCTGCGTCCGAAAAATCGTTGCTAAAAGCTTTGGTGCCGTCTTGACATGGCGATGGCGATGGGTGGGACGAAATTTCCGCTGTTTCGGT
Source organism: Haemaphysalis longicornis (assembly GCF_048455015.1). NCBI lineage: Eukaryota > Metazoa > Arthropoda > Arachnida > Ixodida > Ixodidae > Haemaphysalis > Haemaphysalis longicornis. The sequence continues at coordinate 133,128,792 of NW_027526361.1, forward strand.
TTCGGTTTCGTATCCGATGCATGCGATTTTTCGACCTATTTTTCCGGAAAAAAAGTGCGCGTTAGAATCGGGTAAGTACGGTACTTGGATGCACGTTTTACAGAGACTCACTCACCCTTGAGTACCCTCGCGGCGTGGCACAGCCGTCAGTTGCGCTAGGTTGACGGGCCCTCAAAAAGCAAAAACTTGGTGTACACTGTTGAGTTATATATTGAATCATAGCCAAGGAACGTAGGAACAATTTGTATATCTTAAAATACCTGAAATAATTTTTAGTCTCAGTAAAAGTGCCGATTTGTGTTTTTCGTATGTTTTTCTTGGGGGCTTTTTCCTGATTACTTGACGAATGAACTGTAAGTTATTGTACCTTTAACAAAACTGCTGCTTAGTGTTTGGAAGAGCAATATATAAGCTACAATTTCATGCATAGCAAGGCTACGTGTGTTCAGTAGCTCAAGAGAAAAAAAATGTTTTGTCGAAGCACTTAAAATCGGCCGTTTTTCTGCCGTAACGAAAGAGTTAAAGCCTAGGAAGAAAGAAAAAATCTTTCGGCCAAGTTTTTAAATGACCTGATCAGTGAAGAGCACTACTTCCTGGTTTGGATATTTTGTGGCCACCTAATATGAGAACTAAAAATTGGCCATATTTCCTAAAGAGTTGACAATGCTTCTCTTCAGGTAAAACAACGTCCCGCCTCAATGGTAAAACACTGCGCTACGCCTTTGACAAGGTTTTGTCACTACAAACTAGAACAGTGGTCAGAAAGCTCACTCCTTTCTAGTTGGAGATGTTTGGATCAAAAGATTCCCTCCCATAAGTGCTCCCATTCTTGTGCTGCTGCTGTAAGACATTTTTAAACAAAGGTGCTAAAATACATAAATTACAGCCACATATCTCTAGTTTTTATTAAATCCGACGTTTTTTGTCAGCTCCTGCTTTGTCCCTATGCAAGTTTTCATCAGAGTCTAGTGCAGAAAGTCGGGCGTTTCTTTTGGCCTAATTCCCTAGTCTTTGAACCGGGGCCCTCTGCAATGATAGACGAATGATCTGCAGTGAAAATACAAATGCCTGCTACCCTTACCTTTGCCTTGTCCTTCGAGCTTTTGCCGACTCCCAACCTGGAAAAAGAAGAGCAATAATTTAAGGACCCTTTCCCATAATGACAGCGGGCAAGTATACAGAACATCATTGAACATTGTTTTCAAAATGCTTCCAGAAGTGCTGAAGTCGTGGCAAATAACTCCGGTTTTGTGCAGACAAAAACCAGAAGCAAGATATAAAGAACGAAGCAAACAAGTTTTTTCTTTCTTTTGTGGAAGACAACCAACATAAACAAAAAAGCTTCAGTATTGATGACCTCAATGGCACTGCTTGTATAGCACAAAATGAAGAAGTCAGGCATTTAAAGCCAATTTCTTGACACGTGTGTGGGGTGCCACGTCGGTAGAAGGCAGCATCCCAACATAAAACATAACTGTTTATTAACGTGGAAGCAGCAGCGGGGCAAGCATGCCAGCCTGCGCTCAAAAGGTAAGAGGAACAATCATAATCTCGAGCTTAGCGGCTTGGGTTTTATCGACCCCAGTGGTGACGTAAGCCTCCGGCGAAACTGCGGTGTCGCTGTCCCTTATCGGAAACGTGTTGCAGCGAGTGGCCGTGTCACGCTGGGCTAAACAGTGACGAGACGGAGGCTGCGCAGGTTTGTGCGCAGTGGTCGCCACACATGTTTTTTGCCTGAACCTGGACTCCAGGGAGGAAAACGCACTGCAAAATTTGGGGTTTACCATTTTCTCTCCCAAAAAAGTGGGCCATTGATTTATTGTGTTCTGCATTTGGCAAAAGCCTCGTTGCAAATTTCGTACTCAGTTCTGTGCTAAGAAGAGATGAGGAATTTGGGACCATCGATATTTGGAAGGTGTAAAAACGCCTGCTTTCTCCGTTTTTAAATCGCAAACCTTGTGAGTGGGAAAAGTTTAGAACGGAAAATAAACCAATTTTGACGCCCTTCTGACCATTTTTGCACATATGTACACTTCCCCATGAAAACAACCCTAGTGACTATATTGCCCCAAGAAGTACTGTACACTGCTCAAAATTTAATGACAGTAAGAAAAAGAGAAGTCTTGAAGAAATCAACCAAGCAAGCACATTGCTTCAAAAGAAAGCCTTTGACAGTTTCAGTCAAATGAGTCGTGCTTTCCCAACTCTCACGTCCTTCACAGCTCCAGAATGCTAAGCAAAATGTTCCTTCATGAGACCTGTGATCAGTACTGACGCTTTGTTAAAAAAAAACATATTGGACTTTTGAGACCCCGGGAATGTTGGCCTCAAACCAACTGCTCGTGCGCAGCTCGCACACTCTCTCGAAAAGCGGTACCGCCGCCCCAAGTATGGACGAGTAGCGCCATCCAGCAGCAGCCAGGAAAGATGCTTCCACGCCTGACAATTTGAGCACTTCTGGTGCAAGTTGCGTAGTATAGCCAGTGCAGTGGCACTCGTCTTCCGATTTTCCCTATTTTCTACCTTATTTTTAAAAAAGCTACGCATATGAGTGGTATATTCATGTTCTCAGTGAGCTAATCTATCGACCTAAAGCAACTTGTATGCGACTTCAATGCCCCTTGATATCCAACGCATTACTTTGCGATGCAAACATGGCACTGGGCACAATGCCTGGCTGATTCTGGATTTCAGAGCACTTTGTATATTTGTAAATGTTAAAGCCAGTGAGCTTCGTGCAAGTGATGTCTCGCTGTACCTTGTCGCTCTCAAAATATGAGCAACAAACATTCCCTCACAATCAGGATTCACGAATTTTGCAACAATCTTGCACTCATCGTAAGTAGCGGTAGATACGGGACACAGAAGAGAAGACACACACGACGGCGCTAACTCACAACTGTTGTGAGTTAGCGCCGTCGTGTGTGTCTTCTCTTCTGTGTCCTGTATCTAGCGCTACTTACGATGAATCAAAACCAACTAGCCCAACTGTCAATTTTATTGAACTACAAATCTTGCAATCACCCAGAAGAAACACAGTTGGCGCCACTCACCTCGGTACACCCCGGTTGAGCCCTTCAAGGAGCACACAGGCCTTGCAGAACTGCTGGCTCGAGATGTAGCCACAACGGCTGCACGTGCCTGCAAATGCACACACACACAACACCAGCTTACCCATACACCTCCTACTAACAGGGTGCCTTGTTTCAGCTAGCTGTGCTGGCAAGAATATTCCTGTTCAAGCGCACAACTAGGGTTGCCACCTTTCCCCCAAAAAGAAAACCGCCCCTCCAGAGGGGGGTATATAGATTGTTGAATTTGCAATGAAAAACAGACGCCACGTGTTTCTTTTTTTTTTTTTTTTGCCATGCAATGCCCGTCATTTTAGCGTTTTCCTAGTGAAAAATCAGCATATTATTTGTGCAGAAAGTGAATAAGAGTACCTAAAAGGGAAATGTGAACACGATTTTCTGGAAACATGTGACGTATATTCCCTGCCCACGTGTCTTTGCGCAGCTTGTCGGCACATATTTATCGTTGTAGTTGCTGAATTGACGCATTATAAAACGCCAGAACGGTCACAATCGTGGCCTGACGGCCGGTTTTAGATATGAAACGGCAAACGGCCCGCTGTGCAAAAAAACGGTCGGGCCGGTCAAAAACCGGCCACGTGGCAACCCTACGCACAACCAGACTGCCCGCTGGTCACCGAACCTTCGTAAACTCACTGAACCCGGTATTTCACTCTGTGCTCAGAATGGCAGCAGGACAGAAAGTATTCAGGCTTTCTGGGTGCAACTTCTGGCATAACTTGTGAAACCCCAGGACAAATAAAACATTTTCTTGCACCAATCAAAAACTGCAACTAGATAATACAAACAACTCAAACAGAAATTTTTTCGAAGACAAAGCTTGTGGGTTTCATTTGACTACTACAGTAAAACCTCATTACAAAAGACACTCAAGGGGCCCCCCGGGAAACGTGTCTCCTGCAACCAAGGTCTCTTGTAACCAAAAATTCTAAGAACAGTGCCAAGTTGAACATGACCACTTTGTGCTAAATCAGTAACAAAGCGAGAAAGTTCTCACTGTGGCTTAACAAAGTCATTCATAGTAGTTTCAGGGGCTGCAGATTGTATTAGCTTCCTTCCCAACTTTTGTAGGTAAACTGCTGACACTTTCTGTCTTACAATGCCCCCGTCACCATTCTCCTCCTCTGGTTCATCCTCTAGGGCACCATTTACTTGCACAAGAATCACATTATCTGCAGGCTCCTCAAACACACAACGTCCACATCTGCAGACACAAACTCCTCAAAAGTTTCTGGAACCTCTCAGCTTCATCTTCAGTGCAGTTATCCAATCCACAAGGCCTTTCATATAAGGTCCCCTGTTCATCGTGTCTCTTCTACATAGTAAAGAATGTCCTCTAGAGACCAAAAAAGTTGTCCTTAGTAAGAAAGTGTCTCTTGTATGCATTGTTGCCAACATGGTGAACATAGGAAAACCAACCAAGCCCTTTTCAAATGTCTCTTATAACCAAGTGTTCCTTGTAACAGTGTCTCTTGTAACAAGGTTCTACTGCATTAGGGGGATGCAAAAACACTTCCGTAAGCTTCCACTTGTACACATTTCATTGACACAATGAATGGCGGTGAGTGCTGGAGCCCTATCCAAGTGCTCTACGGTTCAAGTGTAATTGGCAAGAAGTTTTAGAAGACAGCTTTTTGCAAGCGATGATGCCACGATACCACTGCGCAAGTCTTCTACCACCCATGTCTCTTTACGTGAGAAGAGAAAGCTGTGTGGTCAACTTTGTCAAGCAATGTCACAAGTAAAACCAAAGCTGTCAAAGGCAAGTTCTCATTCGCACCTCCTCTATTTTTCCAATGCCTGCTTAGTTCCTTGGGCAGTACAAGTATCATTCGCCAAGCTTACATCACTGCATGATTTTTCCTACGGCCACCACCGTCTCAGTGCTTGTCTGTGTGCAAGCACGAGTGCTCGCTTGCCCTGTCCCATACTTAGGCCTGTGTTACAATTTGGCACAAAGTGCTTCGCCATGACCCTGTGCGCGCATGATACAAGTTGCATGCACTGCGGGGAAGTTCCGTGTGTGGCGGTGAAGCCAGCTCAATTCTGCAAACAAGTTTCGACATGTCAGAGCCTGTTCATCGTGTGTAGGCCCCTTGGGGCTATGACATAATATCTACAAATTACCAATAATTGTTCCAGATAGTCCACGATTAATTAAAAGCGTTGTCAAAACTGTCACAAGATGCATCAGAAGTGACATTGCGGAAAAATGTCCCATATCTACAAATTACCAATGATTGTTCCAGATAGTCCACGATTAATTAAAAGCGTTGTCAAAACTGTCACAAGATGCATCAGAAGTAAGTGACATTGCGGAAAAATGTCCCCTCCAGACCACTTCCTCAGCTTCCCAACACAAGCACGGTGTTTGCACTGCATGAAACGCGCAGACAGGAAGGATTTGCACACTTGCCTCTTTGAGGAAGCTTGACTCCCTCCTTGACAGCCATGCATTCGCCCGAGTGGATGATGTCTGCGGGGGAGAGAAATGCGCAAGTCAGATTTGCACCCCTCGAAGTACTTCCCCAGCAATGCAGTTCACGTTTATATTTGGCAATGAGACGAAACGGCCTTAAACGTTACGAGTCCAAGCAGAAAGTGGTAAGGCAGCCCTTTAACACACGATGAATAAGCGTAAAAAATGCATATGAACATAACTGCCTTACACAAGACAGGAAGCGGTTGCCAGTGGCCTCCAATGAGCTGACTAAACAGTGTCACTTGCTCCCCACTTCTCCCAATGCGCCGGTGGCCAGCGGGCCCTCTACTAACTTTTCTTTGCTCTATGAAAAATACCGAGGCTGCTAGCATTTGAGTCAAGTTGTCCAATCTCCAAACCGTTATCTCTAATTAAGAGCAAGAGAAACGTGCTTTCCAGAACACTCACCTAGGATGGCTGTGGGTCGGATGGCTTCCAAATCCTTGAGGTATGCCCGTGCGTGGCCCCTGGAATTGAAAGAAATGGGCAACTGTGGGAATGCTGTTTCAGTGCCTTCCAGGCATTTGGGAAGCGAAAACCTTGATCTGGTCGGCCTCATTTAGAAAAAGACTGATCCTTTATTTCCAAAGGCTTCTTTACGACCAAAAATGTTGCGAGAAAAGTAAATTCTTTGCCACACGCACAGCTACAGGGGAGCCTTCAATCAAGGTGGTGCTAGACACAAACAGGCTGCACAAATAGGCCAAGCAAGGACGATAAATTTTGTGCTGCTGCAATAAATGATATGCAATTTTCACTCAGAGGAAAAAGCCAGTGATTGTGCTGCTGAACCCAAGAATGCGGGTTTGATTCCTGGCTGCGGTGGCCACTTTTCTGATGTAGGCGAAAAGCAAAAACACCTGTGTGTTTGAGGTTTTGGCGCACGTTAAAGATCCAGATCCCCAGGTGGCCAAAATTAATCCGGAGCCCTCCACTATGGCGCACCTCATCGCCTGTGCAGTTTTGGCGCGCAAAACCCCATAATGAATCAATCAAAGAGCCAAACTGGCGAACTGGATTGTGGCGAACTGGATTGCACTTATGCTGGTATGTGCTGCCCGGTTTTTATTGCTGCATATACACTATTCTGGTTTTTCAGGAAATCTTCACTTGCACTGGTGCCTGTTTGGTGCTGCCCTTTTACAGCGCCATTTATGTTTTGAAGAGCTTGGACATAGAAGAGTCCTCCAAGATGGATTTGTCACAAGAGCACATAAGGTATTGGAAATACCAGTAAAAAATTCTAAAGCTAATATCCCTCTTTCATTCCAGGAAGACTGCGGCTGCAGTGGGTGCTTAGTGTTTAGTCCTGTATATATGTATACATGTATCCTCTCCCTCTTCTCCCTTTCCTGTCAGCCTGTTTTCCCCATCTCCCACACACCCCCACCAGCAGACATTCCGGTGTCCACCCTTAGGTGAGACAAACTACGGCTGCTGGTGGACTTTCCTTTCCATGGTCTATAACAATAAATTCATTCATCCATTCATTCACTTGGAGTGACAAGTCTCTGACATCCAAGAGAGCTTGTCCCCGCCCACCCTACAATGGCCTCCAGAAGGACCCAAAAAAACACTCCCTCTTCTCCACATGGGGCCATGAAAAGTAACCTTGCCCATTTTTACTCGTGTTGCCTTTACAGGGCCAACAGACTTCAGCAGGAGCCTACATATGCAGGTCGGTGCACCCATAACCACCAACAGTAGCTAAAAGGTCACGCTACGAGTGCGGTGCTTCCCTTGTCAGTCTTCAATGTTTTGTCATCGCATCAGGATCCTTAGGTTCTCACGGCATTCCCACAGGCAAGATGCATTAAGGTCCCATCTCATCAAGAACTACCGTATTTACCCGATTCTAACGCGCCCCCGATTCTAACGCGCACCCGATTTTCCTGACAAAAAAAACGAAAAAACTTGCACCTCCGATTGTAACGCGCACGGGACTTTGTGTCCCAGACAAATGAATGCGAGAGAAACGGGCAATTTATTTGCCGAAGTAATCTCACTCATCTCACTCCTCTTCGCTTCCCGCTGACCACAACATCTCGTCCTCGGTGCCTTCAAGCGCGTTCGCGATGCCACACTTCTGAATGAACGTTCAACCATGGTCGATGGGATGGTGACCCACGCCTCGCACGCCCATCCCTAAAGTTTCTCCAGAGGTGCACGCTTCAGCAGACCGTTCGTTTTGAACGCGTGGGAGCCGCTGCTGCCATTGCTGTTATCAAGCGCGCAAGTGAAACGATTTGACGATTTGTGTGAACGCCGATAGAAAAGCCTAGGCGCCTAGGCTTGCTGCGTCCGAAAAATCGTTGCTAAAAGCTTTGGCGCCATCTTGAGATGGCGCTGGCGATGGGTGGGACGAAATTTCCGCTGTTCCGGCAGTTTCGGGTTTGTATCCGATTCTAACGCGCACGCGATTTTTAGGCCTATTATTTCGGGAAAAAAGTGCGCGTTAGAATCGGGTAAATACGGTATGTCCACCTAGCTTGTGGCCCACACCTCCATTAGATACTTACAATGTGACTTGATGTTGACTTATCCCTAACAAGCACTGTCAACCTATCCACCAATGTTTTTCTGGTAACAAGCACTTCACTGGGAGAAACTCACTGACACACTTACCAAATGTGTCCCCACTCTGGCGAAAAAGGGAGCTTAAATGTGCCATGAATACCGTGCAAGTCTTCAAACTTGCTCACCAGCTAGAATATGTGCAACATTTGTCCTCTGGTGCCTATGCACCACATGTGACGTAAATTTTTATCTCGCTTTAACTTTGCCTCCCACAAAGATGCTATTTAAGCTTTGTTTACATTTGTTGAATGGAGGGCCTCAAACCCTGTGCCTCATTCCTTTTGCAGTTATTACCGACAGCAAATAACTCGCATCGGTGGTGTTCATGGCACACAATACTAAATTGCATGAAACATTCCCCACAGATGAATAACAAATACAACTGCAGTGCTTGCTTCTGTTTTTTGTTTTTGTTTTTCCATCCCATGTAACGGCAGCCGGCCAATCACCATGCCAAAAAGAAATGCCCTTTGAACATTGAATGCTGCCTCTACGATCTTGCACCACCTACCACAATACCCATTCAGCAGTGTCATTCCATATGGAACTTGCACACGCAGAGTGGCCTCACTCTCTGTGGTTGGACTGAGCTCCAATGCTTTTTTTAACTTGTGCTACAGTCGAACACGGGTATATCGAATTATTGTCTATATCGAACTCATAAATTATCCCCTTGAAAATTCTGTGTAAAAGTATAGGAATTCGTACTTCTATATCGAACCGCATTTTTCCCGACATTGGTTTTATCGAACGCCGCACGAGCTGAAAGGTGCTCTTCGGCGGTCGCTGCACCCCCGACTGAGGTTCAGGAGGATATAGAGGAATGCGCGGGCATGGCGAAGGCTGGCTCGCAAAACTAATCCCCCCTACCGGAACGAATTTGCGCTTGCCCAGTCAGGCCCCGCTACCGGCCGCCGTAGCGTTAGCGGACGGAGCCTGGTATGCTAAATTTCTCTAGGCACATAAGCCCAAACGCTCGGAAAATGTGACAGTGCGAGATAGGGTAGGGATGCGCCGAATGCGGACGTCCTTTTTTTTTTTTTTTTTTTTGCGGCTGCGTATGTTCCTCGGCTTGCCGAAAAAGAGTTTTGTTTTCTCTCTCTCTGGGTCTGTCTTCCCCCGACGTCGTCTCGGGAAAGGGAAGAGGGAACGAAGGCGCTGGCGGCCTCCTCCTTCTTTTGCATTTTGCTGCTGTTGCTGCTGTTTGGCGAGTTGTCCCGCACCTTTCGGAGATCACTGTTTCTCTCGGAGATACCATCGCGAGCGCTTGGAATTGTTACCTTCAAAGTTCTTGTGGTACGTGCGCGCTGTTCTTCTTTTGCGTGCGTGTTGTGCGTGGTGTGCGGAGGCGCAGCGTAGTGCTGGAATTTTCTAGTTGTGCAGCCTCGAGAAGATCGAGACCAGCGTCTTTAATTTCATTTCCAGGACGAAGAAGCAGGCGATTTTTTTTCACGGAAATAAAGCGTCCTGTTGCGTCCTGAGTGCGGAATTAGTTGTCATTCTTGAATGCGACGATCGGCAAGTGATCGTCCGCCATAGGTGAGGTCTCAGAGCCCATATTTTCTATATAGAATTTTTCATATATCGAACTATTTCGCGATCCCCTTGGAGTTCGATATATCCGTGTTCGACTGTACTACCTAAAAACTAAACCTCCCTGAATAAACATCAAAATGTTTCCAGGCCAGGATGCTGCACACCAGATCAGGAGGGACACACTGCTTTCGGATCCTGATTATAACAACCATGCAATAAGACTGGCTGTCAAGATGTGTGCAATGCCCTCCCTCCCCAAGGGCCCATTTTGTTTATTCATTTGCATGCACTGTACCTTGCTGCGATGCACAGCAAGTTTTTAAACAAACCGCAGAAGGCTGAATAAAGACAAAGGCTAAGGATTACTCTGTGGTGCTTGCACTGTGTGTGCCTCATTCATGGTTCCTGTTCGTAAGGATCGGCAGGCCCCAAAGGAACAGGACTAAGGGAACAGCAGGCACCCACCGGTAGGCGTTGGGAGAGTAGATGCACTCGGTGGAGAAGTAGTCCAGCTTCTTGAAGTGGGCATACCTGCGGGACAGAAGTACTTGGAATGCAGTCAAGTAGCAGCAGACCCCCCCCCTTATAACCACCTTTTAGATGACCATTGAGCTCAGTGATACACCATACTGAGCACCGCAACGACAGTGGTAAGATGATATGAGAAGGAAAGGAAGTTATGCTCACCTGACAGGTGCCTTCGTAAAATGACAAGCTGAGCAGAAGTCCTAGCCTGAACGCAACAGCAGCCTGTAACCGCTCGACAATGCACTCCTTGTCTAGGTGAGCCACTGGACATATTGAGGGGCTTACCGTATTTTCCGGTGTATAAGTCGCAGTTTTTTTCTGAAATTTTCGGTGGTGCGTCTTATCCACCGGTGCGACTTATGTATGGAATAAATTCGGTTCGCGGCGGCCGCGCGTGGCCAGTGCACGTTAAGAGACACAGCTCTATGGTCTAAATGAATCCGAAACCCACCGCTACGGTGTTTCTCATAGCCCATATGTTGCTTCGGGACGTTAAACCAAAGAATTTGCAGCTTTTTCTAGTCAAAAACAATGATAATGGCCTACGACAACTGCGCGCCACTTTCTGCCATGCGCAGTGACTACAGTTCAGAATAAATTCACAGTAATATTACACTGGGTTGCAAAAATAAAATGCAGCTTATAAATTATACAGAGAGTTACTCTGAAGAAGGTGAACGTGCTGCTAATTTTTAAAATGACAGCTTCGATTTTCGGGCCGCTTCCGGTCGCGTCACTTCCGTCTGCCATGACACCTTTATTGCGCTGATTTACGACAGCACGCAAGAGACGCGCGACGTTTGGAGAGGTGGCCAAATGGGTCTCACACTCGTGGGACTCCATTTCTGCAAAAACAGTTGTAGCCGGGTTCATAAAGGCCGGAATGATCCATTCCGCGAGTGGTGACGATGTTGACGAAGAAGACATCCGTGAGTCGGAGGACGACAGCAATGTGCCGGCAGAACTCCCACTTGAAGTTGCTGAATTGTTTGTTAGCGAGTAGGAGGTAGAAGACTTCAATGGTTTTGCTTAAACGCCGTCTGTAAGTACATGCTATCTGTGTGTATCAATAAACCATTTTTGAGAAGTTAGTTCTGTCTAGACTTTCGACGGTATATGCACGTGTCTAGCCCTCCTTACCCGGAGATGCGTTGATATGCGGCGGCCGCCGCAACCATGTACTTTCGCCGCTCTTTCTAACGATCTGGTTCACTATGAGTTTACCTAATTAACAAGTGCGTCTTGTACACCGGTGCGTCTTATACACCGGTGCGACTTATATACGTTTTTTTCGGAAAAACTGTCATTTTGAGGGGGGTGCGACTTATACAAAGGTGCGACTTATAGACCGGAAAATACGGTAGTTTAAATAACATGTGGAAGACTACATTTGGCCCTAGGAATGCAGATACAGTCTACGCCCCTTACAACAGACCCTCTTAATTAGGGAAAAAATGGCTGCTGTATCTATCCAATCGGGGAGGGGGGGGGGGGGGAGAAAGAGGAGTTATGAGCGTCAAGAGGGAACTTTGACCAGTATTGCATATACATGCCACAAACAACACAAACAATTTGTTCTTTCTACACGCCTGCAGCATCTCTGCAAAGCATCCACATTGGGGAAAAAAAGCGCCGAATGCTGTTTTCAAAGATTAACACCGGTACTTGTAAAAGGCCTAGAACACCTCGTTGAGTGCATAGAGATGCACACCAAGCTGAGCAAATAAAGCGACAATGTAACTAGGAGCAGTTACAAACCAGTTATAAAAATCACTCATGGCCAGCAGAATTGCCAGGCACTTTTCAAACCCTTCGTGATAAGGCAGGTTTACCCTAAACTGCTCGTAAAACAATTCAGATCGCTCCCTGACAATCCCCCAAAGCAGCTTCCGAAAATTTTTAATGTTTTTAGTCTGGTCAGTAAAACGGCGGATAAGAAATAATCTGATGAAGGACAGCTGTGAAACAGAAAGTTAGACCAGCTGGACCTCACACAGCCAGCAGCAGATTCCACACAATGGATGGGAACCGTCCCCTTGCTTGAGGCATTTCTTACCTTTTTCCTCAAATGGAAAGGGAACGATGCATGTGTGGGAATGATAAATGTCGAAATTCATTGAACCTGAGTTCGAGGGCAGACTTCACCTCGGGTGCGCCACTTAGCGTATTCGAGAGCACTGTCCTTCAATCTCACCGGGGCCATGTTTTTTAGCAGCGTCCATGTCCTTGATGGCCAAGCGAACTGGCTGCTTAGACAGGCTTGCACTTCTGGCGATGGCGGCCTATTTTTTGCCATGTTCAACAGTGTTAGTTATGCTTAGTTAATCAGACAGTGAAACTAGCTATCCTGCCGCTGGTCACCCCCCCCCAAAAAAAAGCAAAAACGATGGCTACCAGCACTGGCTTGGCTTGGCTACGCCAATGACCCAATATACGCTGACAATTTTGCAAGAGATAGCAGTTTTCTCACCAAAATGAACAAAGAGAAAGCATATCAGGTGCTGGCACTGAAGAAGACCGCCATTAACATTCAGTCAAAACCATTTCTGCCCGGAATTTAGTCTGTTGTTGCCGATAGTCTGCTACAACCGGGTACGTTATGAGTGGAGTCGATAAAATACATGGGGACCAAACAAACCAACAAAATGGCCTGAAGTCCATTGTTGTTGCCGGGTCTGCTGTAAAAAGCATAGACTGTAACACTCAAATGCTCTGACCTTTTTAGTTTTTTTTTTTACATCAGAAATTTCCCTAGACTAAATCCACAAGAGCTGCATAACTTGGCAGGCTGTATAATGATCTTGGTTCGCAATGGCTTAGCCAGATTACCATCGTAAATTCATTCCTTCCTCCAAGCTTGACAGTCTGTGCCCTATACGTAGTAGTCCGTGTGAATGCTAGCCTCTCTCTGCTGCATAAAAATATGTGTCACTTTTAGATTAATTTTTTTTCTCACCCAGTGACAAAAAATACTTGCATCACAGTGCAAAGCTACTGACAGCTCTTGTAATATTCCTTTCCATGGGCACACCCTGATGAAGCATTCTCAAGTCAGCACTTTCTGCATTCTGCTCTTCCCAGCAGCCCTCAAGTCTGCCTCCCACAAGCTCTCATTGACTCAACCAGCTATCAATGCCGCCCTGCATCTTGCACAGCTGGAGGGGTGAAGACACTCACATGACGATCTCCTTCTCGTAGGTGTACTTGAAGGGCTTGGAACGTGGAATGGCACCCTCAGAGCCCTGCAACAAAAAATTCAAGCCGTTCCACTCAATGTTAAAGCTGTCGGAGGTGCGGAGCAGTGATTCGCCATAATGGGCTGTGGCGCCGTTATCCGCTCACTGCTACCACCCATCACGATCTTCACCGCTCTCTCTCACTCCTCCTCTGATGAACTGAATGAAGGTTTGTCCAACACATTTCAATTTCCCGCCTTCGCAGTGCTCGCCACCGGGAGTTCTGTTCTTTTTGTGCTTGCTTTTCATCCCGCACGTGCTGGTGCCTTACTGCGCAGTTTGGAACGCACCGTCTATGGCGGCCGATGTTTTTCACTTACTGTCCTAAAAATGAACCCAACAAGCGTTCCTAAGTGAACACAGGCGCTGCCGGTTAATTACGTATATTTTGCCTCAAATGTACCTGCAGTTTTCTTTGTGCTAAACAACAGGGAGATGCATGACAAGCGCCAGTGTTTCACGAGTTTCAAACGGTTATGACTATAAAAACCGCTTGGCTTTCAAAGTCTTTGTGTTACACACCTACGGGACACTGTGTGGCTCTACTTGGGTCCGTTATCTCGCTGCGCCGCCTTATTCCGGCAGTCACTTGACATCGAGCAGCGTAACAGCAAGCAAGCTACGATGACAAGGCGAGCCCTTAGAGTGCTCTGTACTTAAAACACCAGCAACCACTGAGAGGGGAACAACAACAGAACACATAGGTTACCATGTCCAACACACCACTAGTTCCAGCACACGTGGTTGCAGCTTGCGGCGAAGGTGGAGAACTCTCCCAGTGCAAGGGAATGGGAAAGGAAACAGCGCATTCCAGTTCACGGGAGAACGTCAAGGCAGTGCACCTAAAATTGCACATGGTGACTGCATATGAACCTACCACAGACTAGAAAGAGAAGTGATTGAAGAAACCGGACATTCCAGAGGGATGGTCACGTGCTTAGGCGCACAATCCACGTACAGATATATATACAGCAAAATGTAAATGATTGGAACAGAAGGCCCAGTTGCCCACTGCCCAGATTTTGCTTCCCGAAAGGAGTTCGCAGTTCTGCGTTACAGGCCTTACTTAGCAGAGACAAGTTACAGTAAGCACAGTCAACGTGTGTGAGAAATGGCCTGTACCGTACAGTACACAGTACTTTTAGGTTAGCACACAATGATACAGGTCAAACTCTCTTCAAAAGATGCAAGAAGAAAATTACTTTGTGCTCATTTCCAGCACGTGTTATGAAGCAAGCACACAATGAAAGACTTCACAGTTACAAGAGCTTCAAGGCCCGATAAAGTGAAAGCCCCACAGCTCCCAGGCCAACACCACTTTGCCTCAGGACAAGCCAAAGTGCATAGCACCTCCTGGCTGAGTATAAAACAGCCTGGACGATCCCAGACAAGGCACCCTTCGATCTTCAGCCAAGAGGCTTGCGATGCTCACGGCTTTAAACTAGGGGTGTGCGAATATTCGAAACTTCGAATATTCGATTCGAATTTTTCGGTATTCGATTCGATTCGAACGGCACTTTTACTGTTCGAAATATTCGAACCATCCAAAACTAAAAAAAAAAAAATATTCAGGACGTGTCTCAACAGCAAAGTCGCGAAGCATATACACGGCGAACGATACGTGCTTTCGCAGACTGTATCGGTGTTTATTCGTGGTTACAGTGGAATCTCGATTATACGATTCTGGGTGATACGAATTTCCGAAAAGTTTCGGCGAAATTGCATTGTTTGCAATGTGAAAAATTTCGGCTGTACGAACGGACCTGCGCGGCCCGGCGGGTACGAACGAGCAGGCGAGGCCACCCGACTGCCGATCGAGCAAGTGATGGCTCTCTCTCCCCTGTTTGTCACTCTTTCTCCAGAAATGGCCGGGCTGTTGTTTTCTGCTCGCGAAAACGCGCCGCGCACGCCCCACGCGCGCTGACACCGCCGTGAAACCGGCGAAACCACCCGCACGCTGCGCGCGGCGCGGCCGGCGGCGGCAACATGACGTCGGCTCCGGCCGTGAAGTGGCGCGGGAACTGGAGCACCCGCTTGTAACCACTCTTTAAAATAAGGCTCAAGGGAGACACGAAGTTGCTTGTGCGGTAAAGGAGCTGATAATGCATGCGAAAACGGTACTATAAAACATCATCCCCACCGCTAGTGAAAGCGCCCATGAAATATTTGTGGGGGTGCTAAGCCTAACCATCTCCGGCGGAGCCAAGCCGGCTGTCTCGATCGCTTCGCAAGTCGTCAGGCTCCTCCATTCTGCCGCGCGCGTCGTGCGTCATTTTCTGACCGAGGTAGGCGCGGGCGCGAAATCGTCTATGCGGGCGTGAAAATACAGCGTGCGCAAAGCCGAGGTGAGCGATATCGCGTGCAAAAACGCACCATGCGGTTCACGCTCGACTGATGCGGCGTGTAGCGAGCTTGGGCCACTTGGGCATCGCGAGTGAGGAGATGAGCGCGAAGCTTTCCGTGCTCCAGAAAGGACTGCTTTGCGACATGGGGGTTAAAAAAAAGCAGAAAAAATCAAGAATTTCCTGACGCGAAAGCAAGAAAAGAAATAAACGAAAACTTTTTTCAGCGCTCACTTTTTTGGTCTGTGTTGGTTCATACGAATTTCGGATGATACGAATATTTTTCGCGGTCCCGCAAGATTAGTATCATCGAGATTTTACTGTATCAGCGCGCGGTAATGTGTACGGATGCCGGCCACTAGTGTCTCAAGTGAGTGGCTGTTTTCGGTATCTGGTATAGTCGTGACGAGCAGGAGCTCACTGCTCCCGGAACATGTTGAGCAGTTAACCTTTCTTCATGATAACATTTAAGTGAGTGCAGACCTTAACCTGTTGAGTGCAATGGTACTGTGCAATTCCTAATTTTACTTTATGGGATTTGTTGTGCAGTTTTTGTGTTTCTAGATGGTGAAAACTTTAATTTTACAAAAAACAATAAGTATTCGTATTCGAAAAATATTCGAAAAATATTCGATTCGATTCGAACCTTGTTTTCATTATTCGTATTCGCTTCGAAATTAAAAAATTGATATTCGCACACCCCTACTTTAAACCTTTTTGTTCTGGGCCCAGTACATGCCATTAGCCCGCCAAGGACACCGGTGACATGAGCTAAATTGCAGCTCCACCATCAACGATTTCGTTAGTATAAGCATACCCCAACAGTGCATATGTGCAGAACCAGTGAGCACTCTCGCAAGCTGAAACACCAAAGGCTTGTGAACCAAGCGCCTCTCCTTTAACCAGGACGGAGGAGATTAAAGAAATGTTACTTGAGGAAAAAACAACCCTTCTAAACTCACCGTGGTGATGTCTGTACACCGCTGTAGGCGTGCAATGTCGCCCCTCAGCACTGATGATGAAAGGGGGGAAAAAAAGGGTAACTTTAAAAACAAAATCAACAAAGCAATCACGCAACAGTGGTTTACAAAAGCGAATGCTGAAGGTCTATTAGACTAGAGTTCTTTAATGAACACAAAACATTTTCTAGAATTCCTACCCTAGTCAACGCTTTGGAAGAACTGGGTTCAACTAAGTGCATCTACAAATAAACCTGGTTCCACCCAGTGTGAAATCAGCTAGATCAGCGGAGCTGCGGTATTCTTGTGTAGGCTTAAACGTCAACGGCGCTCGCCCAAGAACAGCAGCGCTGTCGCTGCACAAATTCTACGGTTCACGCCAAGGAATCAGCACCTAAATGTCAGCAGCACGAAGCTCCTTCCCCTCTCCCTTAGCAGAAGGGAGAGGAACCCTCCCCTGTGAGGCCACTGCGCCCTCTATCGGCGGGTCTGGGAACCAGTTTCTGCAAGGCCGCCTGCGTGACGCACGACCTACAGCAGACTCCCGAAAAGGCTCGACATACAACAGCTTTACTGTTAAAGTATCACAAAAGAAGCACTTGCAGCTCCAAAACAAGGCCCTAGCCGCAAATACAATTACTCTGACAACGACAAACTGCACCAAGCATGTAAAGCTTTACACAAAGTGTAACTTTGAGGCCAAAAATGTCAATGCGGTGAATTGTTTCACGATTATGACATTTTATATTTCGTGACAGTCTACAAAATCTTGCTTGGCAGCGACTTTCGACAGCGTATCATCCAAAAGAACAGCCATTGTGTGAGGACAGACATTTAGAAGAAACCTGTAGGTGCCTTCCCACCAGTTCACAGCACATGCTGCTGTGATAATGTTCTCAACTCTGGATTGAAAGAGTTCTCAGTTGCAGTGCAGTGAACACAATACCCTGCCCAAAATGCCTGCACAGAAGATGCGGGTTTTAAAGCCTAGTTTTCTCTCTGTTACTACAGCGTTTTATTTTGGTAAGCACTACCTGTGATGAAGCATCGAGCAGCTTGAAGGCTGATAAAGTGCCACTTATTCAAATTCTGTTTGCTCATGAATACAAAACCTCAGTCTCTTAAAACCGTCAACAAAAACTTCATTCATCCCACATTCGCAATTTTCAAAGTGGGAACCAATTTTAACCTTTAACTCTTTCGTTACGGCGGAAGAACGACCGATTTTAAGTGCTTCCACAAAACTTTTTTTTTCTCTTGAGCTACTGGACACACGTAGCCTAACTATGCATGAAATTGTAGCTTATAGATTGCTCTTCCAAACACAAAGCAGCAGTTTTGTTAAAGGTACAATTACTTAGTTTATTTGTCAAGTAATCGGAAAAAAGCCCCCAAGTAAAGTATACGAAAAACACAAATTGGCACTTTTACCGAGACTTAAAATTATTTCATGTATTTTAAGATATACAAATTGTTCCTGTGTTCCTTGGCTATGATTCAATATATAAATCAACAGTGTACACCAAGTTTTGGATTTTTGAGGGCCCATCAACCTAGCGCAACTGACGGCATGCACGTTAGAATCACATGCGCGTTCGAATCGGATACGAAACCGAACCGAAACAGCGGAAATTTCGTACCCCTCATCGCCATCGCCATGTCAAGATGACGCTAAAGCTTTTAGCAACGATTTTTCGGACGCAGGAAGCATAGGCGCCTAGGCTTTTCTATCGGCGTTCACACAAATCGTCAAATCGTTCCACTTGCGCGCTTGATAACAGCAATGGCAGCAGCGGCTCTCACGCGTTCAAAACGAGCGGTCGGCTGAAGCTTGCGCCTCTGGAGAAGCTCGCGGGATGGGCGTGTGAGGCGTGGGCCACGATCCCATCGACCATGGTTGAACGTTAGTTCAGAAGTGTGGCATCGCGAACGTGCTTGACGGCACCGAGGACGAGATGTTGTGGTCAGCGGAGGGCGACGAGGAGTGAGATGAGTGAGATTACTTCGGGAAATAAATCACCCGTTTCTCTCGCATTCGTTTTTCTTGCTCACACAGTTCCGTGCGCGTTACAATCGGAGGTGCAAGTTTTTTAGTTTTTTGTCAGGAAAATCGGGTGCGCGTTCGAATCGGGTAATTACGGTATACTCTTTTGTGTCCTCGCACAAAATTCTTATCAGTTCGGTGGTAAAAAACAAGAAAAAAAAATCGAGCGCTCTCGACAACCGTCGCACCTGAACCCTGCAGCGCTAATCTGACACGAGCGCCACGTTATCTTGAAGGTGATAGCGTGATACGGCGCGGTGCATTTGGCAAAATATCCCGGCCGTACGTTCTCGAGACCCTAAACACAAAATCAAAACCACAGTCGTCAGATAAGAAGCACATTTTGTTTATAAATACAGCGCGGAGTCACAACGAAATTACCTGCCAGCGCTTGTTGAAGTGCGAGGCCCCTGAACCGGAGCTTTGTCGTCCTAACTGAAATCTGAAGATCCCACATCATTGCTTGACCCCTCACTGCTGCTGGAATCCCAAAAATCGACAGCAGGAGCTGCCGAAGTACTTGCTACAGCAGTCCGACTTTGCGGAGCGCGGCCGCAAACCCGACGCCATTTTTCCTCCTCCTCCCCTCCCCCTTTGGTTCAAATTTCTCTTGCTACCCCGCCACCACACGAGACACATAAACAAACGAAACCGATATTGAAAGAGAAGTTGCCAATGAACACACCGGATGGCGATAGTTGTCTGTGGAGCGCGGGTTTCAGATTTTGCGGGAGATTTAAAATCATCGGACGCCGGCTTCCAATTGCCTATGGCGCCGTCGTGAAAGAGTTAAACATACCGTATCTCCTGACATAACGAACCCACTTTTTTTCCAGAAAATTCGGCATGAATTTGGGCAGAGGGTTCATTATGCAGGAAAAAATTGCAACAAGTTGAAATTTCATATTGTAAAGTTGATAAGACAAGCACTGTCAGGGCCTTGCCATTTTCGTAAAAACACGTAGGTAATTATGAAATCAAATTTATTTTTTATTGCCAATATGCTAGTGGCCCCGCCCCCTACTCACCATGCAGCTATCCTCCTTAGTGAAGTGACTTCCGCCTCACATTTTTTGTCGGCCCACAGCGCACAGTCTTCCCTGCCGCCAAAGCACTCCAAAACTTCCCAGAAACTTCCCTTCTTTGGGCCCACGAAACACACGGCGATCCCTGTTCGCTGCCCAGAAACCTCTCGTTTTCACCCATAGCGTACACGCAGTGGGTCACCAGTGAAGTTCTGCCCCACCACGCAGTCTCAGACATGTGCATCAACGCATGCTCCACCACCTTCAGTTTAAGACCAGCTGTGTAGCTCGTGTACTGGCCCATCGTACGGCGCACACCAGGAGCACAAAAAAAGGTCGGAGCACGGCTGAGCCACAAAGCCACGGAGCATAAAGGCGAAGTCGCGGAACAGCAAGAGCAGAGGAGTGCGGAGTACGTTTAGCAAGCGTTCAGAAGGTGGCGCTCCGTAAACGCGCAATTTTAAATTGTGAGCCACGGCATTTGCACTCGCGTCTCCTGCTACTGTTGAGATTTAGTTTTGTTGTATTGCATTTTTAGCATTTCTGTGCGTACTGTAGCATCAGCAACCATGCTGAGATAAAAGCATATTCCCACTGCATTTTTTATTCAATGTGACAGAAAAGCAAATTCTCAAGAAGACAAGTAGGGGAAGGGTTCATTACGCGAGTGGGTTCATAACACGAGTAAATACGGTATTAAACATTATAGGTCCTCAAAGCAACAAAACAAATCCAAGTAGCCGACAAGCAAAGTAGAGCGACATTTGGCAGCCCAGTATGCAAATAAGTGGCCCCAATAAAGCACTGTCCCTGCCCAGTGCATTTGTGCCTCACAATGAAGTAGATCATCATCATCACGGATGGTGTCCACTGTCAAATGAATGGCTCCCCCAGTGACACCCACCCGAAATGCAAATCAAAGAGAAAAATGGTGGCATATCTGCCCCTTTCGTGGCAAATGTCGACGAATGTGGCAAATGTCGACGATAGTCGACTGGCGCCCCTACCAAGTAAATGCCTCCCTTCTCTTTCCCGCTCCCCTCTCATGCTGTTCATCTCACGTCTCACTCCTCCCAAGATAGCACGCTAGAGGTTTGCTCAAGTCATTTTAAATTTACTGCATTCCACTGCTCCAAACCGGGTGCCTCGATGCCAGCACTGCCGTACGGCGGAGATGCGCGTGAATCGAGGCACCCTACTGCAACGTTTATAGGACCACGTTGCCCTACTCCGCGAGCGTTCCAAGCAAAACGTGGAACATATCTAGTGGAACCATTTGTTGCTGTTGCCGTTTGATTTCTTAATAAATGCCGCCAGGAGCTATAGTAGCGCGGGTAACAACAGGCGACAGTTTTCTGCAGTTGACGTAGTATTTCATTGGCTTTTGCAAAATCCAAGCATCCATGAACTTTTTAATAAGGGAACACTGCAAATGTCATTTATGCATTGATTTTCTGCCTTACATCTGTAATGTCCTGTTCTTGTTCAACACATTGACAAGTATGAACACCGCCACAGGACTTCGGCATTTAGATTTGGCTGTGGGTATACAAGACTATTGCGCAGATTTTGGGTGGCTGAATTGAGTTACTGACAGACAGAGATAAAAACAGACCAAAATTTCTGTGTTTAAGTAGCCCAATAAATACTATCGTCATGCTCACCGTTCATGATGATGGTCTCCGCAATGTCGTCTGCATTGTGACCTGCAGTCATTACGGAACTACAGTCAATGTGGGAGAAACACAAGTAGGTACATACCATGATGGGCTGCCAAATCTGGCATTAGTAACAACAAATGCGCCACCCGTGTTGTGAAGGATAAAATAATTGCCCCAAGTTGTAAGTACTTCACTACTTCACAGGGTAATAAAGAAGGATACCTGAAACAGGCTCTACAGAAAGCTTTTGTTATTCTGCATGTTTTCAGCTAGTCTCAATTAGAACCAATACAGAAGAAAGGACAAACACATGCACTAAAAGTGTGACTCAAGTTGTTCATAAACATGGACTAATCACCTTATAGGGTTGAAATCCAGAATGAGCAGGCCATGTTCAGAGCTTTCGCATTCGTCTTACACCAATTTTTTTTCACGACAAAAGTGTGTTTGAGAGTGTCGCTCCCCTCGTACCAAACCTCCCGCGAATACGCTGACGTTGGTTGTGACACTACACTGGCAAATATGCTGGGCTAAATTTAGCTGACAGCTAGCATGTTTAATTAACCAGTCCAGCCCGCACGAGAACGAGGAAAAAGCTGGAATGAACCACGAAATGGGTGAAAACCAACATTTCTGACGATCGAAATAGCATGGCGCATGGTGTTTCTCCTTCTGCCACCAATCACAGATAAACAAAAGCAATCAGTAAAATAACGAACTACATTGCTGCACAATGCAGCCACAAATAAAACTGAGTAATTCACTTTAGTACCTCTAAAGATGCTGCGAATCACACATAGGTAAACACAATTCACTTCATGGACAGTGCACCTGGCTCCTAGGTCTGACCCCCAGCAAAGCCCACAACACAAGGCACGCGAAATGACTGCCAAACCAAGATGTGTAGAACTGAGGCTGGCCTAGGACTAGGCTACACTGCGTCTTATCTTGGCTTACGAGCCCCGCCATCCTGCTGTGACACTATAGATGCTGGTAATTGTACTAGCTCTCCATACAGAGCGGCTAACAGCCTGGATTTCTGTTATGCTCATGCAGTGCTGATATACTAAGATAAAGCATTTGCAGTGGCTTCAATGCCCAGTTCTTGCAATGCAGGCAAAAAAGACAAACAGCAGTATTAAGGAAGCCATAATGTATCAGGTTGCCCCTGCATACTTTGTGAATCTAACCCCTGTATTCTGAAACTCTCCTCCACTCCAGCCTCCAGATCCTTGAAAGCGATTTTCGCACGTAAAGGCATTGTGGCATCCTCCACTCAGCCGAGTCGAGGAAGAACGTGGAGTGGAGGACAGGCTCGGAATACGGCCACGTGACTTCCCAGAAAATAAAACCCCATAACGCGCCATACGAAAACCGAAATCTATTTCTTTATTTAGTAAATTCATAACAACCAGGCTTCAGCAGCGTACGCAACAACACAGGGCTTACTAACACAACCAATAATGTGCAACCTCATGCATTAGCCAACTAATGTTTTGCGCATTGTTTTTCCACACCGACCGGTCAACCGAACACACGTTCGAACCTGCACAGGTGAATCACTCTAATTTAGACAGCCCCGGTTTCATGAGGCAGCCACTGCCACGAAGGGGTTGAGATATACCATTCCTGTGAACAGCTATGGTGCCAAGGAAGTAAGCACAGCAACCCTGTTTTAAATTACTGCCAACTCGACCACTACGCACAGCAAGAACAACAAGAGGGCTTTTTCCTCGCTCCCCCTCGCCCCTCTTAGCAGCCGAGGCTCTCCTCACCGGTGACCATCTTGTTGACGCCCAGCTTGGCCGCTCCCCGGTCCAGCGCCTGCCGTCGGAACACCCCGCAGAAGGTGCCTGGGACAGAAGTGCAAAGAAACGAATACTAATCCACTTTAGAAGAAAGGGATGAAGTGCTTCACTGTGTTGGTCCCTAATTTATAAGCCAGCACCGCAGAGGTCCGATAGAAACCAACGCAACTGCATGCATGCACGCTTAGTCAATTTGGGCACCTCAATATTCAAAACTTTTGAATATCAAAGCGAATGATGATGGGGTATTCAACGTGGCTGAGAACCGGAAAGCACCACTCAAAAACCAGGAACACACAGCTTGCACATGACGTCATCACGACCCTCCTTTCTTGTGACCCACTTCAAGCTTTTTTTAGCGCTCCCAAAGAAGAGAGCACCGGATAAGAGTGCAGCCTTTCGCCGTGCTTGTGGTTCACAAACGTGGCTGCTACGGTGACGTGGGTGCAAGCCCTCTATATAATCGGTGCATTTCAAGATTCAGAAGAACCAATAGACAGTTGTTTCATTCAATCAATGTCAAAGGGGTCCCAACGTCACGTGCGCAACTGCTACAGTTTGTGCGCATGAAAACAGATACCAAACATTACGCATTCTTCCAAAAACTGCACGCATCAAATTGCAGCATTCAGAACCATATTTACGGCCCCTTTACTGCACCAAACTATGTCCCATTAAAAACACGCCGTACATGGCCTCTGCAACGACTGAACGAGTAGGGCCCAGACGACCCCATTCTGGCTTTTCTTTGAAAACGGAACGCACTGCCAGCTTCCCTGCCCCGCGAGTTATCCGCTCCTAACAAACTTCGGGTTACCGATACCGAAAGTGTAACAAGATTTAAATGTCGTATGAACCTTTTTGCCGACCAACGCTGATTTGAGTGGGCTCCAACAGCTCATTTTCCAACTGTGCTACAAGGAAGTGCAGGATAATTATGTGCACTATAATAAAATCCCTTTAAAACCTCTGAATATTCGCTGATCATGAAAAACCTCTAGCAAATAAAAATTGGAGAGCCGTGACACAAATACTGAATTCGTACGATTTAAAATACTTTCCTGGACATAAACAAATGCAGTCAAACCTGGTTATATCGCACCCGCAAAAAAATACCCATCAGTTCGATTTAGGAATTTGCTATAAGCACGCTGAAACACTGGATGTCATAAAAGCATTTACCATTTTAAAAACATTTTATTTACGAAACTGCCTTACTTTCACACCTCTTCTTCTGCTCGAACAGTAAGCACTTCCACAAATTGTCTAAAAAGTCGGAGCACCTGAAATGGCAGCCTTTCACATTTGTGAAGAAGCGCCAGACTAGTGTGAGTGCCCCAATCACCTCGGAAGTTGCGGGCGAAGGATCAGCGTTGCTTTCGTCGTTGGGCCGCTTTTACTTGCGCTCGCTACGATGTCGGCAGTGTGGTCTTACAGACTCTCCCATGTTCGTAACACCATCATCCACACACACAAATTCGCCGACCACCGATTTGGAGGCGGCGCCCGGAAATTCCGGCAGCTCTCCCCACACTTCGAAAACACCGACAGTGGCTTCGCTGCACTCCTCAGGATTTTCGAGGACACCACGGGCACGCACAAGCCAGCAAATTTGAAGCAATTTCAGGCAGTTCCTTCAGTAACATATGCCCAGAACCTACTTAGAGAAGGTTATTGCAAGCTCTTTATTGCAGGTCGTGCTAACGTGCTCTGGTGATGTTGTGCATCGCTGGGACTTCCAACTTCTCACCACATTTCAACTCAATTTACGATTTTCCAGCCTCATTGCAAAGAAAAAACCGCCCTCTTCACACTAGCTAGAGGCACTAGATAAGCCTTTATTTGGTGAAACTAGGACTAGCCGCCATAGCTACATTTCAGAAGAAAGCCCATGAACTGCGAACGAATTAAAAAGAAAGCATGGCAGGCGGCCAGGCGTTTTTTGCATGACGGCTCGTCCTACACGGCACGGTGGGGCAGTTGCGATAGAGAGGGGACAGAACCACCTGCTTTTAAGGGTGTGCCGGAAAAAACTCTCCTCCACCCCGAGAGAAAGTCAACATTTGCCATTCGATATATTGGGAGTCACTCGTATTTTTGTTCAATATAGGCATTATTTTTGCTATATATTCTCATTGCAAATATACCATGACTGGACATATTTCGATACATGGGATAATTAGATTTAAACGGGTTCGATATAGACGAATTCAACTTTGCAAACTAAAATAAGAATGTCCGTTCCCACTGCTGTGCCATGTTTAAAGCTGCATTTATTTAGGAGGGACTACAAATGGTACACCAAACATGGGGCTAGAACAAAGTTTAACTCACAGTTGTTCCTGCGTCCAATCTGGGCTACAATCTCGTCCATGCTCCAGCCATAAAGGTCCTGGACAAAGGATTCAGAAGGACCCCATTGCAAAAGCCTCTTCGCACCAATATGCCGTAAATTGCAACTTGAAGCGAAAGAAAAACTACAAGAAATACACCCAGTCACCCTTAAGAAAAAGAGACAACAACAAAATTCACCAAGACAAAAGAAATGTATTTACACAGACAGAAGCAAGCGTAATTACGGGTCTCTCCTTTCAGTTTGGTCATTTCTGTGCAAGTTATGTTAAACCAGAATGCCAAGGGCCAACAGGACTGTGCTTGAAGTCTTTCACATAGGTTTTTGGCACGTGGCTCTCAATCCGCTAACTCTGTATCCACTGCATCCCACACAATGGGCAGCTTACAGAAGAGTGGCCATATATTTTTGCTACGTAGTGAGTCAGAACAATGAAATTGCAATTACATTCTTCCAATGGCCAAGAGAAGAAAGCAGATGAAACTCAAAATGTAGCTGGTTGTCTTTATGCAAGGTCAACCTGCTGCTTACAGGGAAAGAAAAATCTGCCCAGTTGGCTACAGATGTGATCAGTAAGACTGACTAGCAAGCAATACGACTTTCATACATCTAATATTTGGTGCAAGTACGGTGGTCACTGCCACATTTGTGCCCATGTAAAAATGTGTTGACAGCCCTTGTACACAAAGGTGGATCGCTTGACTGAACTGAAACTAAAACAAAGCCTATTCCGTGCACTACCGAGAGAGCCAGTTTTATAATGTCTACCAGCAGAAGTTTCTGCCTCTTAAATATGTGCACTCAGCAGAACTTTCTTCACACATTTATTCTTACATTTGTGAGCACCTACATCACAGTTTGCTCAAGCTAAATGTTTAGATAAGCTCCTCCAATTCCGTTTTGCCATTGCCAATTTACTACTACTTCCAAAATCATAATGCAGAAACACAGATAGGGCAGCTACACTGTCTGCACTAAAAAGAACTCCGACTGCTCAATAAGTAAAAGCCTCGCACTCACGGCACGAAATCAAAAAACATTTGAACGTGTTTTCCCACCTTGTGTGTCCCGTCCCAATGACCGTTGCCTACCGTCAGCTCAGAAAAAACAACACCGCAGCAACACCACAACAACAAAAGGGCCCCTCGGGGTGCAAGAAGCTTGGTTACCTTGTAAGACAGCACCTCCAAGGGGATGCCATACTGCTCCCGATTGCGTTCCACCGTCTGCGCAGGCAATGGGAAACCGACTGTCGCTCCCGGGCTTACCAGAAAAATGCTCATCTCGTGATTCAGCAACTGCTTCCCTCACACGCACGTCCCGCTCGACGACAATCATCAGTGGTATGTTTTGTGAGTGGCGTTTTTGGGTACGCAAACTTTGCTGTTTTGCTCCCCTCGCAAAGTACGGTGTCCAAAGCCTAGGGCCAGGGAGGTGAACACGTACAGCCGCACCAGACAACCATACTGCAATGTTGGCTGGCTTGGACTATGGCTGCACGATCATGGGGTGGGCTGAGGCACAATAATTCCAGGAAACACCCCCCCCTGGCCACGTTGGAACCTAATAAATGCCTCGCCCAAGCGTTACACTTCAATTGGTTGTTCACTTCTACAATTGGGGACAGTGAGTACTCCAAGAACCAAGCAAACTGTACAAATCTGAACACACTGGTTGCCAGTTTCGGCGCTTCCCAGCAAGCAACAAGTTGCTCGAGCATGCCGCGTCCACGTGACATTCTACTCCTAAAGACGGCACGCTCATGGACACAACAGCAGCAAATTTCTTCGTCTGCAGATTGCAGAATGTACCATAACTTCACCAATTCTAAGCAGCCTCCCTTATTTTAACAGAATACTAAATATTTCAAAAATTTCACATTTCAACACAGAGACGATCCAAACCCAAGCACAGCCTCCGTAGCATGTCATTAAAGAGGAGAAGAAACAGGTGTTTAGAATACAGGAACTGTCTCGCTCTGTGCTTTCCTAAAAGCTCTTTTATAAGCAAACTTGTATCTCGAGGGAGCCCGTAAAGCTTCTCAGCTCTTCGTCCCATATCCCTGAGCTAATGTGGAAAAGGCTCCTTCCTCTACTTAAATCTTTTCTGCACCCCCCTCTCTGCTTCCCACTACCCTAGCAATACTGTAGTCTCCGATTTAGATTTCTGCGTACTTATGTTAATTCTGCAACTGAAGTCCTCTGATTACGACAGGTCATCGGAACACTTGGACAAAGATGCTGAGAATTTTGTAGCCCCTTCTGTTGGCCCCTTAATACCAGGATTCCAAGGAAGCAGGATAGAAGTCTCTTTGTGCACAGGTATCAGAACGCGACGTAACATTGACTGGGTGGTGCTGGCATCAGGCACTGGACAGTAACAACGACATGCACGCCTAACAAGCGCCACCAACGCAAGAAGCACCTTGAGGGAGTCGTCCCGGTATCCCGTGATGCCCTCATCAATAGACAGCAGCACCAGCCTCAGCCCGTAGCCATGTCGCTCGTTGAGCAGCTTCATCAGGTGGGCCAGCACCGTAGAGTCTGCATTGTGCACACAGAGCAACAAATAAGGGTTGGGAACGCTCTCGCTGCCAGGTGTCTCCCGCTGGGCATTGATACTGCGATTGCAATTGCCTTTATTCATTCTCAATCTTTGTCCAGGTATTGTATACTATTTGTGAAAGAAGTCTTACAAGCCTTCTTTTCGAAAAGGCTGGTCTTTGTCAGGTGCCTTTTGATTCGATTACCGAAGTCGGTGTGCGTGAAAGAAAACTTTCATCTCGTGCCCAGCCCTT
Source organism: Haemaphysalis longicornis (assembly GCF_048455015.1). Classification (NCBI taxonomy): domain Eukaryota; kingdom Metazoa; phylum Arthropoda; class Arachnida; order Ixodida; family Ixodidae; genus Haemaphysalis; species Haemaphysalis longicornis. The sequence goes on from NW_027526361.1 coordinate 133,157,232, forward strand.
GGCACACTTCCGGTGTGAAAACAGGCCACAGGAAAGATGTCGACCCAACTTAGTAGGTGAAATCCAGAAAGCACTGTAAGTTTCTGTGAAATTTCCTGCGAAGTTTCCAGGATACTTCGAAGTTTCAAAGTATCCTGGATTAGGATGAATTTTTCTTCAACTGCAAAGTTTCTAGGAAAGCCGTACAGCTTTCCTTCGTAGCCGCACGGCTGCATTTCAGGCGCATATCAAATTTTCCTTTGCAGGAAAGATGTTTCTGGAAAATACGTCTAAGAAAAAAAAAAACAAGCCTGAAAAAATACAAACATCTTCCTGTGCTGAGGGTCCTCTCATGGCATTTAACAAAAGGGTTTGTTTGTGGGCTGTATGGGGTTGTCAGCCCTACTGCGCTCAAACCTTTCACTGGCCAAAATATGTTCACTAGTGCATTTTTCTCCTGCACTGGTCTTGGTGACTGTAAGCTGGGCAGCGCCTGAAGTGCAAAAACAGTGTGCTCGCACTGTTTGGCTAAACAAAATGTCTGCTATGGAGCGAAAACTAAACAGAAAGAGATGAAATGTTAGGTACACTTCTCTCACTCAAAGCTGTTTTTTCAGGGCTTTTACAGAGCCTGCATTCTCTTTAACACCATTTTTTACCCCACGAACAGTTTGTTGTTTTCCTTTGTCAGTAGCACTGAAAATAGCATGATGTGGCAATGGGGCCAGTTTGAACAAAAACTTCCACCCCAATGATTCTGTTCGCAGCATCTGACGGTGAAGATTGGAAAAACAAGCAGCTGTTGATAAGTAACACTTTTAACACGAGTATTTGTGCCATGTGAAATACACCTTACCTCCCTCTCCCCTTTTCTTGGTGGGGAATGTGCCATATTTTTGCCAAGAGATTTTTTTTTTCTGCAATGAGTCTCGGACTACTTTCATTTATTCATTCACTCCATTTTTAAGGGTTCTACTGATGTCTTTTAACCTTGCATTACCTGTGCGTCCCGTTTCTGAGTCACCTGCCTTTCTTTTGTAGCGTAAGCTACACTGGCCGAGGTTGAGCAATTTCGCGTGGCTCCTGGAGAGCCGAGTTGCGCATGCGCGCGGAGCAGTGATGTCGCACGGAGCACAGCTGGCGCGCCAGAGCCGCCGCCGCGATTCAATTGGGTTGGATTGGAAATCGCTCTAGCAGCTGTAAGCATGATAATCAGCTAATCCCAGACAACCAGGGAACCTAAGAATAACTAGCTGAACCATAGCTCACGCTACGTATATCCTGGCATAGCCGAGCTAAGCCACTGCTAATTTTTTCATATTCGCATCACTTCAGGTTCATTTCCTCCGTTTGCTGATCACAAAGACTGTGACATGTGCATTGCCTCGCAGCTGACCAACCTTTTTTTTTTTTTTTAGATAAATAAAACTGCAACTACACCTTAACATTCGCTCCGTGTGCTCCCATATCCAGCACTGTTTCATTTTCCGCACAATTACATACCATTTGATGGTTGACCACCAAGCATTCAGCTTTAGTCCATCTTTCCATTTCAACCTCCCCACCTTGAGCTTTAGGTTCAGTCGTTAGCATGTTACGGTAAGCAGATAGGTAGGCTAGAGTTCACCTGCTTGTAGGAAGAAAAATTTCTCCCACCCCCCCTCGCGGGAACCCCTGTGTAGATGCGACGCATAGGGGATTCCGTTGTTGTTTCCGTTAGGTTGATTCTCCCATCGCATGAATTGGCCGTGAACCCCCTGCCACGGCTATGACGCAACGTGGCACGGCTATGACGCAACACAATCCACTTTAATCCAATCCAATCGAATCCAATCCAATGCCCCTCGCGAGAGAGTGTTCGCCATCGGAGAGGAGAGGGGTGAGCGGCGGAGAGCGCAGCTCGCGCGGCGAGGAGAATGGGGGAGGGGTGTGGACGGACAACAACAACAACGCCGTATGGAGGGACAAGGCGAGTGAATGAGATGCAGTCGCATCTAAAAAGAAGAGGCCTTGCCTTTGCCTCCCGACGCCGCGATGGCCACGTAATCACCCGGCTGGAACAGTTCTGCCCGCACTATGGTCTCGTGCACTTCCGTCTCAAAGGCCACGTAGAAGCACTCCTTGCACAGGGCATCGCCCTACAGGCAAAGTTAAAAGTGGAACAAAAGAAGAATGACTAGGTAATACGAGATGCCCGGCTTTGCAAATGCGGGGCCAAGCCCACTTTTATATTTGCATCAAAATAAAAACAAAAAGGTTTGTCTCACGCACGGCCTCTTCTTTCAATGCCTCGAAAATCAATGTCCCTGTCTCTCTGCAGTGTAAACTGTGATAAGTTTTCTACGGTGTGAAAAACAGGTCTCCCAGCTTCAGCTACAAGCACAGGCATTTGTTTGCCCTGTACTGAGCAATATGATAGGGAAGAAAAAGCTTGCTAGAATAGCCTCGGGTTCCACTTGTAGGTACTAGCAATCTGCACAAGGCCGCTCTGTATCACTATAAGTACAGTGTAAGGCAACTTTCTGAGATTAACAGCGCGAAAGAACGGGACAACAGAGGAGTAGACAAACACAGCGCTGACTAACAACTGAAGTTTTATTATTGCTGGACAACAATAAATAGGAAAAAGGAGGGTGACACGTGACGCTGGACGAGGCAACTTTCCCCTATTCGTTCCATCCCATACAGTTTACCATACAAGCCATGGCCAGGGAATGGAATGCCATGATTGGCTCCAAAGTTCAATTTTTAAGTGAGACGTATGAAGAGAGCCTTCTTTTAACACTTTCTTCATCTAAAATACGCAGCATGCAATTAACTCTCTGCAGATCATAAAAGGTTACTAAATGCAGGAAAAAATCAAGTCCAGATAAATAAATTATGCATTCAATTTACAAATATATTATGCTCAGTGAAGAAACCTCTTGAATACGATAGACAAAAAAAAAAAAAAAAACGCAACCACTATCCTACCCCGCGCATTTGCTCAGACTGTGATTCATAACATTTCAAATTTTGCAAGAACGCCCGTGGCCTTGAAAGGAACGCTACAAAGAAAATAAATTTTTATTTTGAGGTCATGATTAAACTGTTCTGCTCACTGTGCCTTTTCTGTTTGAGGAGACCTAGTGGGGTGAATGCTGTTTTGCTGCAGCAGGTGATTACACATGTTCAACTTCATTGCAATGGTCTTGTACTTTGTTGACAGTGAATTGGTGCCTCTGGCCGTGCTTAACTGTTTCACCTGATGATGTAGATGCCAGTGACATTACACGCCTCAGGCGAGCTTATGCTATCTAGCTAATAATTGCCCTCAAATATATGGCCACCTATTAATTGGCCCGAGTTGGATTTAAAGCAAACACTGAGTTTTTGATCAGTGTTCCCGCTTCAAAACGCTTCGACCGTATTTGCTGCTTCAAAGGCACCACAACAACACAGCCAATCTCTGGGTGGTTCTTGTGGTGTATTTTGTCTCGTTTAGCCCCACGGCTCTACCTTTGAGATCTATCAGACCTGCTGAATGTGGCAGGATTAATCTCTAACTGAGTTAGGAGCAAATATAACTGGTGCTCTTGAAGCCAACACTAAGGCTGTCGTACGTACTGCTTGGACAGAGAAAACTGGCGCAACTATAGTTCATACCCCAAGCTACATGCAGCACTGTGGAGGCTACATTGTTCTTAACAGGGGCACCTAACGCACCATGAAGGGGGCTTTGAAAGGACATTTCCCTCTCCCCTCTCGGCAGGTGGAACCGCAAGGCCCCGGCACCTTTTGTTGCTTCCTTCGTGGTGAGTTAGGCGCCCCGAGAGGCCGGACTGCTGACAAAAATGTAGCCTCCACAGTGCTGCACGTAGGTTTTGGTATGAACTATAGGCCCATAGGTTTTTCATACTTGGTACCGGGCTTTCAACGACCGAAACCAAAACTGATGCCATGAATACCACTGTAATCACTGACGGCATCTTTCTAGTAAGTCTTCATTTTAACGTTGTAGTTTGCGGGCTGCGAGAGACCCATTAAACCAATATACCGAACAACAAATTTGGTGTGAGTGCTCCTTAAACTGTTTTTTTTTCTATGATGTGTTGCAGCATAGACTAAGAGAAGACGAAGTTCTTGACCATGCTTTTTTTTTTTTTCTTGCAGTAACAAGTGACAACAGTGTTCCCTGAAAAATGGTAAAGCTGCATTCATACTTGGTCTATTTTATTTGCCTGCCCAGAGCAGCTTTGAGCAGTTCCCGGAAAGCCCAAAACTGCTCCCGCCACAGAAATTCCACGGGCAAACAAAATAGGGAGCTGCTCAGAACTGCTCTGAGCAGGCAAATATAAAAGAGCAATTGACTGTAGACTGGCGTGGAATACCATGGTCACGATAAAGCACAATCAGCCGAATTCAGTTCACTGTTTTCGCGGTCGTGCCGCTGTCACAAGCTTCTATGCACGACGTGCCTGTAGACGGAGCGAATTTGAAGAGTATTTAAAGCTGCAGAGGGTAGAATGCTTGCTTTTAGCAGGAAAAAGAGTTCGCTAAATAACAGAAGAAACAAGGCAGCCGACAAGTGACGTCTCTCTAACCAAGATGCTTATTCTTCCTTCTGAAAGCGTTTTGATAGGTTGACACCTTGTGTCACGACCGAAGCGTACGATCGAAATCGCGCCACTTTGTTTCTTGAGGGGCAAGCGACACTAGTGTGCGAAACTGGCTGAAGAAACACAAACATGACTGTCCTCCCAGAGGCAAAGATGACGACAGGCGTGCAGTTACGTGTACTTCAAGGGTGCGTGTGTACTGCAGACCCGACAAACAGTGAGGCACCCCTGCGTTCAAAGGCAACATGCACAAGCTTTGATTGCCAGCTGTTCTTACCGTCTTCGGGCGCTTCAGGACGGCACCAGAGACACGGCACTTCGTACACAGCCGCATGCTTCCACTTGCAAGCACCAAGCACGTCGTCGGAGAGGCTGATGCAAAGTTTGGATTTGGCCGCACGTGTGGCTTGGCTTGGCTTTCAGAGGCCACGAGCTATCTAATGGTTTGAAACCATGGAGGAAGTGTTTTAAACCAGATTTTTGGTGTCTCCTGAACAAGGAGCTAAAATTTTCACAAAGCCACCAAACAGCTTACATGCTTATACAGTCACTTCCGTACTCCTCCAGCTGCAGCCTCTTTGCGGGGTGCGTCTTTTAGTTGAAACACGAAAAATTAGTAATGCCAGTAGGGCTCAGGCCAGGCTACATTTTACTGACATCACTTTGACGATAAACTGGCTTGAACAAGAGTAGTGTTAGTTCGGGTGGATTAGGCTGAAACGAGTTACTCAAAAACGATTGGAAACCAGACCGAATGACTCGATTCTGGCTGGCTGCCGGTGCTAGTTGGCTTCCAGTTATGGCGCCAGATAGATGCATGTTCTCAGAAACAGTCAATGAAAGCTAACAATAAAATCGGATGAGATGCACAAGGCACGGAGGCAAAGCAGAGGTACAGAAAACATTCAAGTGAAACGGAATCAAAGCAGCAGACAAGACAAAAAAAAAAAAAAGGTGGGCATGCTTGCCCACAAGAAAAAGACGAATACATCGTTACGTATCTACGAGCGCATGCACACACCAGAAAGTAATATAAAGTATCGCGGACATTCTTAAAAACTTCCCGCTGCGGTAGCTCAGTGGCTAAGGCGTTGCGCTGCTGAGCACGAGGTCGCGGGCTCGATTCCCGGCCGCGGCGGCCGCTTGTCTGATAGAGGCGAAAAGCAAAAACGCCCGTGAGTACGAGATTTCGGCGCACGTTAAAGATCCCCAGGTGGTCAAAATTAATCCGGAGCCCTCCACTACGGCGCGCCTCATCGCCTGCGTTGCGTCGGCGCGTTAAACCCTGCAGTCAATGAATCAATTCTTAAACACTACCAACGCGAGTCATGTATCCTTACTGGGCTCATAGTAGAATGAAAGGGTATTTTAATGAACTGACAAGGTTGTACTGCTCGCTTGTTCATGTGTGCGAGCAGCGCACGTCCGTAGGTCGTTATAAAATAAAAAGACGGCTGATGTTATAAATTTACGCAGAGAAAACCTATCCCCTGTCTCACCACTCCAGGTATCACGTGGCTGCACGTCATCCTTCAGTCCAAACGTTGTCGAGGAATAGGGGTCGGTAAATGGTTTGTACACGCTGCATTAGCAATTCTTGGCGGTGATTTAGAGGGACCGAGGGACTGAACTCTCTCGCCTGGCCGCGATGACGGCGGTGTCCCCCTGGGAATACTCCTCCTGCCAGCCCTCTTCACACGTTGTAAATCGTGTCGTTCAATCAGGGGCACGTCTTAGGATCTGTGGTAGCATTGGTGCACCGGCAATGCCGTAATAAAACGTCGAAGAAAAGAGCTGGGGGAATTTTATTGGAATTTTGATACTTACAGCGACCGGTAGCCGGTGCTTTACGTAAATGTTTGCAACACGGGATTTAATAAAATTAGCTCTAGATCTGGGTTTAATGGTTTTAGCAGGTGAGCTTCCATAGCCGGGTACAAAAATTTCCAAAAACGAAAACTAAACCTCTATTGGTCCCTTTAATTAGTGAGTCGTAAAAGTGTCAACGTCCGTCCATAGGAGAAATTAACAGAGCTATGACTGCTATGTGTTCTCATTCACCTCCTTTCCTTACAAAGAAACAAGTGTATATTTTGTGGTTTTATTTGGCAAACTAGGATTAACTTGGCTCGAATTTTTGTTAGCGCAAATTAACGCGTTGAGTTTACCCTCGGTGGAATGGTAGAACAGTGCGCTGTATAACGCTTTCGTGCCCGCTCCTTAGGCCTTACCACAAGCATGATGTCCTCGGCAACTTTTCCCTCTTCTTGCAACAGAGCAAAGGTCCATTCGAAGTCATTTTATGGCTTCAATAAAGTCTATTCCTCATTTTCCGGTTAGTTACCCAAGAACGCATTCCATAATCTAGTTCTGCACGTCGAAGAACACAGCTGAAAATGATGCGAAGACAACCGCTGCATATGGCTCCATTGAAATGTGACAAAGAACTGCAGGCGCTGCTGTACATCCTTTCAGGGCACTCAGTGTGAAAAGTGACACTGCCCTTCTCACTGCTCAGCCTATGAATAAAGAGACTGCTACTTCCTTCCTTCCTTCCTTCCTTCCTTCCTTCCTTCCTTCCTTCCTCTACTTCCTTCCTCTTTGGGGGTGGCCGCTGGGCACTCAACGTAGCCACGCTGCAAAAACAGGTATTTTCCGCGTTTTAGGTTGGTTTTACGCGTTTCTCTTTCATTACAAATGCTTCTCACCTGCTTTAGGTAGGTATCGGCTGTCAAACGTGCTCCAAGCAGGCGCTGTCCCCTACGGGATATGGTTCGTGAATACGCGGGGCAGCCTCTCGACCGAAGGTATGCAGGGAGTATACACTGCTAGCTCAGCCAGACCCGTACAGGGCGTTGTTACTGTACTGGACAGCCAGTCGTCGCCGTCGTGTGTGCCGTGTCAAGCAGCAGCTGGACGGTGACTACTCCCGGGCCTTTTGTTGTACGTGGTCCAATAGCTATGCAACGTTGCGCATCGACCACAGGAGCACCTGCGTAGGTACCTTCAAGTGACGTGCTTCCGGGCGGCCGAAGCCCACTGTCACCTCTGGGACGGGGAATGCTGCCCATGCATGCGAGCTAGGGACGGCAGCAGTTCGCTAGGGGAGCTCAAAATAGCACTGAGCTTTATAGCATAGTCGTCGTCCGTGGTGCTGGCTGCGATGATGTTTTGAGTCTGTCGCGCTTGAACAGTAACGTGGGCGTAGAAGACCTTGATGGGGAAACCACATGTGACTGCGAAACCATGCGCGGTGCTTCTATCTAGCCATGCCGACACTTTGTGGCCTGTACGTGGACGGTAAACAATCTTGTATTCGTCATCTGGTAGCTTCGGCAAGATGTATTGTCTAGGACGTTGTGGGGCACTTGCCAGGGTAAAGTGATGAGGGATGGGACGTGTGGGCGGGCTGGGCGCCTTCTGAGGCTGGAGAATGGGTGGTTGGGGTACTAGACCAATGCTATGTGAGTGGAAGCGATGTTGGCGGCTTGTGATTGGTTCTTCTTTGCTTCCTTCTTTGAGCACTTGCACCTGCAGGGTGCGGGCTGTGTATTGTGCGCACGCTGTTTTCATCCAAGTTCAAGTTGGCTATGTGTTGAGAGTCACTGCTGGACATAGGGTTCTCCGGTAGCATGGGTGGGGTCAAAGGCCCGTGCCCGAGGCGGAGGGGCGCCGCGAGACCGAGGAGGGCGGCGCTCGTCGCTCGTGGCAGCAGTTCCTTTGCTTGGTTTGCCTTCGCGAGGGCACTCGGCGTGGTCGGGGCTTAGTTGAGCGATAGCGGTTGAAAATTCCACTCACCGGCGAGAAGTTGGGCGTGTCTCGAATAACCTCGTCCTAAGGATTACGGGGGCAGTATACCTGTGAACATCCGCAGGTTCTAGCCACAGTTGCTACGAAAACACCGGAGTCCACGTATCGAGCGACTGCTCCGATTAGAGTACAACAACACTGAAAGTAAACCAAAAGTAGGAGAACAGGATAGGCATATAGATGACAGGCGCTCCAGATGACAGCCTTCACTGTTAATGTAACATTTTGCTCATGTCTCGTATCAAAAGCACTCTGAGGTTTGCCTCACCCGTGCGTGGTATACCCCAAATAAAAGTACTCGTTGCCATCTATGAGAAACACAATGGTGATCATTTGGCAACCAACATTCGCCGCCGCAAAAGAGTAGCTCAAATTCAGCGCAACTTTCGAAAAAAGAAATTCACTGGCCGTTGCACTTATCGAAGCTTGTTGTCCAGCCAAGATACCTGCGTTGGGAGGTACTAACACGGTGCTTCCCCGGTGATCTTCGAGTCTGCAGTCAGGTAGCTGTCGAATCAGTCTCTGGCAAACACTGCAGCTCGAGCCAAAATAACAGTCGAGAAAGTATGGTTAGAACCTAGCGTACACGCTCTGGAGTGCTTGCAAGTTAGCACCTAGGCGCTTTGCGGTTTTCTCTGACATCAGCGTTATTCAACGTCGGTTCTAGCTCGTCGCCTGCATGCGTGCCGTCTCTCGCGCATGCTCGTTGGACACCACGTTAGCATCGGCTCGCCGTCGACGATTACACTTGCGTCGCTGTTATCGAGCCCAGTTCGCCTAATTTTTTTGTAAGTAGGTTCACTGTGCAACACGAAATATGGGATACCCGGCTTACAAGCACCACGCTTGCACCGATCTTCGTAATGTCTTCTTCACTTCCAACCAAAAATGCATTGCTGCAAAGACATCTTTTCACGGCAAAATACAAACACTTTTATATCAAAGCGCAATTTTATATCGAAGTATGAAGGCCCTATAACCTTACCAGGGTAACCTTGCCACTTGTAAGCTTACAAAGTTTATCTCTTTAAAATTGCCTTCACTGCTAAACACAAATGCATAATGGGAAGCCGCCTTTTCACGGGCAATGTAAGCTATCTCCTTTCAAAATATGAAGTCTCCGTAACCTTACTAGGTGCGGAGTACCTTAGGACCACACAATGTCCATCCGCGTCCGTGCGCATAGCATTTACAGTCGCAAAAAATCTGTCTCCAAGCTGCTGCTCCCCGTGAGAGACTGTCGCCCAGACCTATTCAGTGCGGCCGATGTGGGAGGCTTGGCCATGTGACGGCCGGCTGCCAGGGTACCGTGAGGTGTGCGCGTTGTGTGGGAGGACACAACTCACAACAGTGCACCGCAGCTGTTTCCCGCTGCTCCAACTGTAGTGGCCGCCACAGTGTGACGGACCCCCGTTGTCCACGCTGGCAGCATGAGCGCCGTGTGGCCACAGCCATGGCCCAGGTGCTGCAGCCAGTGCCCCGTGCTGAGGTCGAGGCGTCGGTTCGACCGGCGCAGCCCAGCTACGCCGAGATGGTCAGGCGGCGCAGCACCCAGCAGCAGTCACGGCTCCGGTCTGCAGCCCAGCCGAAAGCAGCCAGGCGCCCCACTGTCCAGCAGCCCACCCCGCCCACAGCCCCAGTCGTTCCGCTTGCAGCCCCCGGCCCACAGCAGCTGATGCCCGTCCTCCTGGCCCTGAGGCACAGCTTGGTGGGCCGACTGCCCCCCGATTGACCCTGCAAAGATGGCGGCCACAGACATCCTGGCCCTCCTGACCCCCCCCCCCCCCTCCCCCCCCCCCCCCCCACATTCCCCTATGCTCACCTCCACCATGGCTAGAAGACCCTGTGAGAAAGGCCAGCAACCGCGCATCCTGCAGTGGAACTGCAGCGGCCTAGGCCATCGCAGCGCGGAGCTGATTGCGCACCTGCTGCGGGAGTCCTTCGACGTGCTGGCACTGCAGGAGGTGTACATCTACGGCGACACGCCGCGCCTGCCATGCTACGTGTGTCATCTCAGCGCCACCAGCTGCTCCTGTGGTCTTGCAGCAGCACACGGTGCCGCTACGCCACCCACCCACCGGGAAAGTCGCGGGCAGCGGTCATGTGCGGGCCACCCTCCACAGCTCTCTTGTTGACCTGGTCCCAGTTGCTGACGGTCCCACGGAGTGTGCCGCCGTGACAGTACGCATGGGGACAACGGACACTACCGTGGCCAGCGTCTACATCCGGCCGCAGAAATCATGGGACGCCGTGGCGCTGTGCCGGATGCGCGCAAACCTGGGCTCGGACGCTGTAGTGTGCGGCGACTTCAACGCACATTACCCGGCCTAGGGGAGTCACCGAGCCATCCGAAGGGGACGAGAGCTGTTGGACGCCGCCACCTCCTGTGGACTGCAAGTGGCACACACCGACAGCCCTACTTTCGTCCACCCTTGTCGTCGTCGTGGCACAATCCAGCAGTCATGCATCGACCTAGCCCTGGTGACGCAGCGGAGTGCCTATTCCTGGGAGACCGCCGCCAGCACGTGGGGTTCTGACCGCTACCCCATACTGGTCACCCCCGGGAACCACCGCAAGTAAGCCGACACAAGGGCTTACGCAATCACTAGCTGGGTCGACTTCCGCAAGGAAATGATCAACCAAATGCACCGAGGATTCGGAAGTCGACTTCCTCGCAGTAGTCGTGCGGAGCGCCGATAAGGCAACGGTACGGGGAGAGGTACCTCTCTGCACGCCACTCCCGGACATGGAGCTGCTTCGGCTTCGGGCCCACCGCAACCATCTACAGAGAAAGGCTTTGCGAAGCAAGCAATGTGGCGGAGCGTCTGCACCGACACGGGCGCAAGGACTCCCCTACATGTGCGGGAACCAGAGACGCTGGAGCACCTACTGTGCTTCTGCCCCCGCCATACGGGGCCGAGAGCAGACCTCCGCCGAGCGCTCCATCGTCGAGGCCTTCCCAGCGCTGGCATGGAGAACCACTGGCATGGAGAACCTGGCATGGAGAGAAGGGGCCTGCGACAACCCAACGGGAAGTCTCCGCCCATCTGCTCCATTACCTGGATGTGAGTGCGGCCACGTGCGCTAACAACACCCATGGTGTCATGGACCATGATGGCAGCTCGATCTCGTCTATCTCCTCTGAGTCCCTCAGCACTGTGATTTACGAGTATGCCAGCAATGCCACACCGCATTCATCCGAAGTCAACAAATTTCAACTTGTTGTTCCATCCAAACGGCGGCGTCGAGCCTCAAAAATGTCTCTTGCTACTTCAGACAACACTGTGACTGCGACTCCCCCAAAACATAGGCTTACTGTGATTCTGAAGCCCGTGGACTCCACTAAAATAATCGCGCGCTTCAACCCTCTGGCCAAATGGAGTCTTGCAGCTACGGCCAAATTATAGGCTAAACCTACTCGCCATCGATACAAGAAACACTGCTGCTACGGAACACCTCATGAAGATAACTGCCATCGGAGATATACCTGTGCGCACCTACGAGCCCCGCCCAGAAAACTGGGCTCGTGGAGTCATCAGAGGAGTGACACAGGACATTTCTGATTCTGAATTTCATGACAACTTGTGGCAGCGAACACCAGTGCGATCAGCGCGGCGTGTGGGAATCTCGGGGGTAGTGCAAATTGTATTTGCTACTGACACGAGACCAGACTACGCCATCTTGGGCTACACTCGATACCAAGTGTACGAGTATTCGGAAAAACCGACACAGTGCACCCGCTGTCAGTGCTTTGGCCACAACGCAGCGACATGTACCCGCAAGCTGCGTTGCGCGTGCTGTGGGGGAGATCATGAGCTTGCGGCATGTAAGTCTGCTGAAAAGCTATGTGCAAACTGTGGCAAAACTCACCAAGCCGATTTGCCTTACTGCCCAACGTTCCTGCAAGTGAAAGGCATATACCGGTACAAGAGCGAGAACAAGGTTGACTACAAGGCTGCAAAAGCGGTGGTCTTATCTAAAAGACGCTCTGGGAAGCGAAACGCGAGCAAGATTCACACAAAGGAGCCAAGTCAGCCAGTGTCTGAGGAAATGGACTTTGACGTTACTGACTTTTCGCCGCTACGACCCCAGTCGTCAGACCAAGTTCCTCAAAGTCCTGCTCGGCCCGCAGGCCCACAGCAGCCTGCCTGGAAACACTCCAACCAAATGCGCGTGGGTCGGTTCAACAGAGAGCCGTCGGCAAACGCAAGCTCCTCTCTTTTTACGCTCATCGAAGCTCTGCGTTCAATCCTAGCGCCTTTTTAGTCTCCTGTGGCTCAAGCCATTTTAACCCTCATAAACACCATTACTCCGCTCTACGGGAATGGCTGTTAACCATGTCGGGAGTGCCGAATCAGTGCGCATACAAACTCTTCGAATTCGGGCAACTGTGTTTAAGTGGAATCCATGTGGCGTGCGCACCCGCTTGTCCGACCTCCGGCAGCTAGCTAACAAGCATAAATTCCCGGTCATTGCCATCTCAGAATCCCGCCTGCGATCGGATATTCGTCTGTCGCGGTACACACTGCATCAGTCTTCGACGAGCTGCGACCACAGCAGAGTGCTACTCGGAATTCGTCAGCACTTGGCCTTTGTGCTTCACAATGTCGCACAAGACGCATCCAACGAATACATTGCAGCAACAGTAAAGCATGGCCATGCAACCTTCACCATAATAACCGGGTACGTCCCACCGAGGGCGAAATTCAACACGAAGCTCCTGGAAGACATTTTGTCCACTAAACCTCCCCCGCACTTGCTCACAGGTGATTTCAACGCACACCCCCCAGCTTGGGGCAGCACAAAGACTACGTCAAGGGGAAGCAGTTTGCTCCGTGTTGCCAACGAAGCGGGCCTGGACGTGTTAAACTGGATGCCCCACATTTTTACGCGGCAGAACCACGTGCCCACGTACACAATAATTGAAGGAATTTGTGGAGAACCCTCTAAGCGGAAGGTATGCTGTGTGAACTGGGACACCTACCAAAACCTATTAGAAGATAATGCTGAAGCCTTATCAACAAGGGAAGGAGCTCGCAGTTGCCATTGGTCGGGCCAAATCAGAATCAACACGGCAAATTCTACTTCCCAAGCCATGGTCTACATTTGATGGGCACTATGAACATCTTCGCGCTATTCGCTGGAGAGCTGAGCACCGGGCTAGAAAAACCCTACTGCCAGACGACATCCGAGCTTTCAGGCGCTCGCAGAAGCGCGTTCAGAAGCATATGACCACGCTTGCCAAAAACCTCTGGGCCCAGTTTTGTTCAAGATTGGATCCGCGCAAGGCACTGACACGCATTTCGCAAGTGTTCCGCAGCCTGAGAGCCCCACCCAGTCAGATTCACCCATTTTCTTCAGTAGCCCTCAAGCGTAGAGTCAGTGAAGTAGACGTTGCAGAAGAATTTTGCATAAAAGTCAGTACTCCCCAGACCCCTTGTCTGATTACCGCGCAGTTGACCGAGTGGCTTCCTACCACGAATGCTGTGATGATGGATGAGCCCTTTACCATCAATGAGCTATCAGCAGCGTTAAAATCTGTTAATTTGTCCACCTCGCCTGGGCCTGATAGAGTTAGCTACTCGACTCAGCGACATATGGACAACAAGGCTCTTCAGCAGTTGCTAAGTATATACAACGCATCGTGGCAGACTGGCTGTGTTGAGGCAAGCTGCAAAACTGCCCGCCTGGTACCGGTTCTCAAGCCGGGAAAATGCCCCACAGACATAAACTCTTACCGACCAATTGCTCTATTAAGCTGCATTGGTAAGGTAATGGAAAAAAAATGGTACTACAGCGGCTTGTCTGGGACCTCGAAAACATGAATGTCTACCCGCCAGAGATGTCAGGATTCAGGCAAGGAAGGAGCAGAATTGATAATGTGATCGCCTTGGTAAGAGATGTTCATGCACAAAAGGCTGCGAAAAGGTTCACCATTGCTGTCTTCATTGATATAAAAGGCAGCATTTGACAATGTTCCCACGAAGCAATTGGAAGGGAGGTGGCGTTTGTAGGACTGCGAGGCCGAATGCAAGCCTGGATCAGTGATTACCTAGAGGATCGGTATGTCTACATGACAACCAAAGACGGTGACACGACACGGCATGCCATCACCGAAGGTGTCCCACAAGGTGGTGTTCTGGGCCCGACACTGTTCAGTATACGCCTCATCCGTATCACAATATTACCTCAAGGAATTCACATCTCGTTGTATGCTGACGATATCTGCATCTGGGCTTCGGACAGGAACCGCAGGAACATACGAGCAAAAGTGCAGAAGGCTCGGTTCGCCATTGAAAAATACCTCAGTAGCTGCGGGCTGCTTCTGTCTCCTGAGAAGTGCGCTGCCATGGCATTCGATCACCAAGTGTGATGTATCTCGATACCCGGTGGAGATAAATGGAGATAGATAAATGACAAATTTCTAGGCATTACAATTGACCATTGGTTGCCCCGGGCTCCCCAAATCCGGCGGCTAAAGGAGCGACTCCTTTCGTTCGTTTACGTTTTGCGGATGATGACAGGAAGCACCTGGGGCTGCTCAGTGTCAGCACTCTTACGACTCTACAAAGCGCTTTTGTAAAGCCTCTTGCGATATAGCCTTCAAGCTTTACATGGTGTGTCCAGGACGAACTTGAAGGTTCTGGAAGACTTGCAAGCTCGAGCACTGCGACATGCCTGGGTCTTCCAAAATGCACCTCCACGATAGGAACCTTATTTGAGGCAAGGTGCTTTTCTGCGACCACTCTCCGTTCACAAGAATTGCTCCGTACTGGCCTTCGACATGTTTCTCGATGCGTTGCTCATCCACTGGCTGCCGCTTCTGCATCTCTCGTGGTGCACGTCCTGCCGTCTAATTACCTCCGACCCAAGCTGCCTGCTACTCGACCGTGGTTGTACGCGGCATGGGTTGTGTGCACCACCGTACCTGGAATAGGCAAAAAGTCGTCTATGCCCGCATCTGCCTTGACATATTTTGTCCTGGAGCATATCCAAGCCCGTTATCCAGACCACATCCAAGTGTACACGGATGGATCCGTGACTTCGGCCTCTTCAGCAATCGGCATATGGATTCCGTGGGGCGCTGTCAAAACAGCACACGACGAAAGGGCACGCGACAGAAGAGCACCGACATAACAGCACGGCGTCAAAAGGGCACCCGACAAAACAGCACGCGACAAAACAGCACGGCGTCAAAAGCGCACGCGACGGAACAGCACGTTGACAAAACAGCACAGCGTCAAAACAGCACAGCGACAGAACGGCACGATTTTATGGAACGCCTAAATGGGCAAATATTTTGATTTTAACATGGATAAAAACACTTTAGTGGGCGCAAACTGCTCTCTCTGAGGTTCTCTTCACGTTTCGTTACTCTTTCTCGGGAAAAATACTACGGCTTTAATTATTACAGCATGTGGGATATCTGAAATGAAAGAAGCAAAAGCCAGGGACGACATTTGGTAAAACTTTTGTTCCTTTTTAGGTAGCCCTACAATTTTTATGATAATAATAATAATAATAATAAGAATAATAATAATAATAATAATAATAATTTATTTCCGAATTTGCCGCTGACAGTTCTCCAAGACTGGTAGGCCCGGATCATTTCGTCCGCAGGCTTTCACATCTCTCCCAAAGTGGACCGCGTTAGCACGCGCTAAAACCGGTGACCGAGTCTAAAGTCAACGCCTGCGCTACGAACCCAAAGGAAATACGGTTCGCCCGGAATGCGATCAGAGCAAAATCGGTAATAAAAACCGCAGGGTAGTCTTGGTATGTCTGCTTTGCTCCGCAGAAACATTTTGCAATTTTTTGATACGAGCTTTTTATTTTAGCGCCGTCTATGAAGCGACCGCCGAAACCTCCGCGCTGGGCTGTTAAGTGCGCCGTTCTTTGCGTGCGTCTGCTCGGAATCCGTGCATTACCGAGTGAACCGTAGTGGTTTTAAGTTAGCGGTTGCAGTCCTTGTGTGTGTGTGTTCTGTTTTTTTTTTCATCATCTGCGGACGGATTTTAGGTCCTGATTTGCTGCCAGAGCGGGAAATTCCGATCCCGGCTGTTGAGACCAGCAGCAGTAGCAGTGTGGTGGTGGTGCCGGTGGTGCTCCGCAGTTCCGCGATGAAAACGTACCGGTATGGCACCGACTGACATAGAAATCGATATCGGGGAGTAAATACGTGTTTTCAATGCCACCGTGGTTGTTATCTTCACCGATTAGTCATGTTTACGGAAGCGCGGACGTCGAATGCGGAGCGCGCATAG
The DNA here is from genome assembly GCF_048455015.1 of Haemaphysalis longicornis. NCBI lineage: Eukaryota > Metazoa > Arthropoda > Arachnida > Ixodida > Ixodidae > Haemaphysalis > Haemaphysalis longicornis. The sequence goes on from NW_027526361.1 coordinate 133,173,883, forward strand.
CATATGTGGGTCACGGTGATCCGTGCTCGCGATGGACTTTCGACGAGGCGATTGCTACGCTGTTGGCATTGCAATGCAATATAATTGTTATGTCGGCCGGACGGTGCGGCCGAACAGATGCACCACACCACACATCGTAGCCCAGACGAACGGAAGTCTTTATTGAAGGATGTCTGTCCTATATATATACATACTATAACGAGTGTGGCGCCACATCTTGGCGTCTACAGATAATCGCAGATGAGTGGCGGCACCTGGTGCTATTGCACAACACTACAATAATCTTTCTTAACTAGTCTTATGACGGTTACTGACGAAACGAAATTACCCGGGCGGAAAAAAAATTGGCGCCAATCCACTCGGTGAATGTGGTTGGAAAGCGAAGCTCTAAACAGCACCCACACCGCGCTTACCCATGAGACATCACATAAATTCACTCACGCCGCTCTACAAATCGTGAAACCAGAGAGAAGTGAAATGTACTTATTACACCCTGTATTACTTCAAAGAGATATTCTTCCTCAGGTTAAATGATTGCATGAGGCATGAACGGTGGTTGGTTGAGTTGTATTGGTGTAGCACATGAGTGGAAACTTTTTTTATAAAATAAAAGCTCAAACCCGGTGTCAGAAGATCTCACTTCTCCGTCTCTGCCGTCGCGGACGGATGCGTTGAGATCGGTGGCAGAGACGGTGGAGGAATAGGAGAAGGAGGAGGAGGAGCAGGTGCAGGAGAAGGAGGAAACACTTCTATTCCGATTTCTGAACGGCCCAGAGTGCGGCCCAGGGGAGTGGTTCCTTCTTCACTGTAGCCCATATTCATACCGCGCCGCCTGTGCCCTGTCCACCAGCTAAAGCTGGGTAGGTAGAGAGGGGCTGGACAGCAGCATCTCCCATTACTCTTGTTCGGTAGTTGACAGAAGAAGAGGAGGGTGCTCAGGGCTAAAGTAGCACACCCTGATTATGTGGCAGAGTGTTCCTACTTATGAGCAAATTTTACATGCAGCGTAGTAGCGATTCGGGTGCATTAAGTGAACACGCCTCCGGTGTGGGAAGGAGCCGGATTGTATGAGCCGTAGGGTAGTTTGTTGTTCTATGGAAAGGTCAGGGTAAGGCGAAGGTAGAGTCTGCCTCAGAAGGCGATAATTCTGGTATACATGTCCCTGAACGAGACAAGCTGGTGACTGTCCTCGTGCAGCTGCATAGCACCGGGGGTGAACGTGCAGGCTTGGTGGGCGTATTCGTTGCCCTCCATGGAAGCGTGAGCAGGTGTCCAGATGAGTTGAATGGAACCTACTTGGGGAGTGGTTTCTTAGCACATGCAGTGAAGGCCGGGACACCAAACCCGGCAGGTAGTTCCGGTAGGCTTGTTGGGAATTGGTGACTACTTTATGAACCCCTTGTTTAGAGCCAAGGCGATGGCTGCCTCTTCTGCTGCCATCATGTCTTCTGTCTTGAGTGAGGCACAAGCATGGAGGTTGGTTCTGGAGGCAGCCACGATGATGGCGTACTGCTGCCCTCGATGTTGGGTGGCGTCTGTGTAGATAACTGTATGATCCCCACCGAGGTTGGGGTTGAGTGTTTGAGCCCGCGCTTGTCGGTGACCCTCGTCGTCTGAGGGGTTCATAATTCTAAGTAAAGAGACTATATTTCTTGTCGCCAAAAGCCCAGGAGTACATCAAGTGGAGTGATATTCTGTGCTGCCCAGCCAATCTAGTGAAAGATTCGGCAACCCACCGCAGTTCTGCTCATTATGACCCTCTCTCAGGTTTTTAGAGCCCCGTGCTAAGCAGCCTCTCTGGGCGCACTCATGGGAAGACAAATGGCTTGCTCAACCGCCTTTATAATCATTATATAAAGCATCTTTATCTCCTCCTTGCAGAGAAGAAGACAGGGGGTTGACGTAAGTGATTCTGGAGAGGACGAAAGCTAATCGAAAGGTGTCGGATTCCTTGAGGTCTCGCTTCTTGGTGGCAACTCGTCACGGATCATGTGTATTATTTATTGATGTTGTGTTTGATGGACTGCAAGGATGCGTTATTCGTGGTGTTGGCCTGAAGATGTAGGCCCAGGATTTTGATGCTGGGGCTTGGAGTGATGGCCTGGCCATCAAGGAGTATTTGAATGTGTTTCTTGAGGTATCGTCTCCCGTGAGGGCGGGCGACAAGGAACTGATATTTTTTTACGCGAACACTGGAAGCCACAGGCCCATTGGCGTACTAGAAGTGAGATGCCATGGGTTAGTGTGAGCCTCGTTTAATCGCTAATGCGTAGCGTTTAGCTAGAATGCAGGGGTTAAACCCGTAGATGTGCTTGGTCAGTGCATTACTTGTCTTCCCAGCCTCCGCGTGGGCTCGTAGCTAAATCGGTAAGACTACGGGCTCTTGCTTTGTTACTCTGTTAATTCTAGGTTCGATCCCTGGCGGTGCGGTAAATTATTTTATTTGTTTCCGGGAGTTTTCTGATGACACCAACGGTCGCGAAAGAACCCTTGGGGGGTAGAGGTAAAAAGCTTTGCTTTAAAATAACGCGACCGCACAACCAGTCAAATTACTATTCGAAGGTTGAGCAAAAAGGGTTGACGTTCGGGCGAGTTAATATTGGTTGATCATGATCGCGATCATGATTGACCTAACTCTGCGCAGCGCATGTGGCCTGTAGCTCGGAGCCCACCTTTGTGAAACCGCTGCTTTCACCACAAATGCTTTACGCGACCAGCAGTAACTGTTTTGTAATTGTAATACTTTAGATTCCGTGGCAACGCAAAAGGATTAAAAGCTTTTCCTTTGACCGCGTTGTGAACAGGTTGAGCTATTTTCCAAATGCAGCGTTCACGCGTACCTCGAGCTGCGTTTCCACATTTGGCTGCCTGCTTATCCTGCTATCGACCAGCAGTGTGCGATGGAGAAAGTTATCCTTTCAAATCGTTTGGCAGTGTAATGCGTTGGCCTGAAAAAAAGTAAACAAAACGCCGTGATTTTAAAGGTTAGATTAGATGAAAAGGGGATGGTTTAATGCCAATCGGCTGTAATGACCAAACAATATATGGTATTTTAAATTGACTACAAGGAACCAGAAGTTATTGTAGTGTTGTATTGTATCGGCGCTCGTGAAAGATCCCCAAGTGGTCAAAATTAACCCGCAGCCCTCCACTACTGCGCGCCTCATCACCCATGAAGCGTCGGGGCGTTAAAGGCCAACTGCACTCAAATTTCACCTCGGCCAAATTTGTTTTTAATGCGTAGTAAGTACCCCCAAATAAGCTGAGACACAAGTGGTAGCCCCGCGAAACGCCTCGTTAATCAGTCAGAAGCGTTTAAAAAGGCTCCGCCGCAGACCACTCTGCACCTGCCGGCGGATCGCGTAAACAGCCATGACGCGCCTGTGACGTTCCAGCCGACGGTGGCTTTTTCCTTTGGCCAGCCACGCAGCGGGAGAACCGGTCGAGCTCTGCTGCCCCGTGCGCGCGTAGAGCTTGCGCGCAGACATTCTCCCGAACTGGTGACCGTCCGGCCGCTCGCTGGACGGCTGCAACGTCACTGCAATGGCCGCGCTCTCCTGGGTTTCGGTTTCAAAATCGCCGATTTTTGCTGGCCGCTTGCGGCGTCCACGTGCGTATTTCAGCTGTTGTATTTTGCATGTTGCTTTCTTTTTAAGCAGACTATACGGAAATAGGGTTTTCAAGAAGTCGAAATTTTGAGTGCAGTTGGCCTTTAAACACCATAATGAATGAATGAATGAATCAATCAATCAATCAACCAACCAACCAATCAATGCTGTATTGCAAAGGATAAAGTTGCTTCTAACATTTCAGGGGGTTCCGTTCCCTGTCGCAGCTTTGCGTGTGATAAATGGATTTTGATCCGTCTGCTTGCCGTCCAAGTGCACCCAACAAACCCTGGAGTTGGTCGTTGGTACAAAGTCGTTGCGATTTATCAACGGAATCCACCGATATCTCAACTCTGTGTGCGTTGGGAAGCGATGCCGCAAAAACACGCCGCAACCGCACTGCATTTTCTCCAGGCAGTGTCGTGCACATGCGTGCTGTCAGCGACTGTTTCTCGCTTTCTCTGGTTGTTCAATAACCCACCACCGCGCAGTGCTGACCAGGCGACGTTTGCGCCTTGAACGGCATCGCAGCATTGGCTAAAACAGTTGAAAGTTCCGCAAAAACTAAGCACGTGGTGCGAAATACTCCTGAACTACGCAGTGGAGCACACCACGCCGAGCGATGTTAGCAGCCCAGCGCGCTCAGGCAACGCTGGTCGGCCGCCGAGAGAACTGGTTTGAGAGTATTTTCCTCCTTTCCCGGCTGCTTATGGAAAATGGTGTATAGCAGGGGAGCAACTCATTGTACGTCTCCGCGTGCGCATTGTACGCTCTGCGTTCCACAGCAGCCACTGCCCCTTTGTTCGTCTTGGCGGCAACAAAAGCCGACCCAACCCTCGTTTTCGCTGAGGAGAAGGAGGAGGTCGAGGGGAAACGAGAGGGGGCACTTGCTAACATGCGCATTGAGTGGAGGGATTTTGAACACGAGCCAGTTTATTTTGAGAGCGGGGCTTGGAAACAGGCAAAACGCATTCGGGTTGTTTCGTGGTCCACCCGTTCTTGCATCAATCGTTGCAGCAATCGTTGGCTTTTCATTGTACCCTGACAAGTGACAGTCTTTGATTCTCGCAATTTCTGGGAAAGTAAAGCCGTCAGAAAGATGCACACGAACATGTTTATGTATTTTAGCGAATGAACTGCATATGTTTCTGCACAAATGCGGTTCCCAACAACAGAGTTTGTTGTTTATGGTGGGTGACCTGTTTTTATGAGCTCACCTGCTGCCGTCAGCAATTGTTAGGCTCCCGCAACACACCGGAAAATTGAACAAAGCATGTTAGCCAGCAGTCTTCTAAGCCTTGCAGCAAGATAACCGGCGTCATAGATAATAGCTTTATGTCATATTTTCGGGGAAAATCAAAAGTATCGAAGCTGCAAGCTGCAAAAGTATCAAGGTCCAAAACCTTAGTGCCGCTTCTCTTGATTCTAACTGCAGATATCGAAGCATTTCAGATGAAGAGCACAGTATCGCAGCTTAGGTAACGCAATAAACCATTCATCGGGTAAAGTTCGTTTTTTTTTTTAAATAGCGAGAAATCGGCGAGCGTGATCGCTAGTACAGCTTTATGTTGTCTGATATTCAGTGGTGCCGGCCCACTCCCATTTTCGATACATCATGTAACCTAAATAATATTGTGCCTGTAAAAGCGCTCACTGCACAGCCTGAATCGTGATACTCGCTTCTCAAGCGTTAATAAACGAAAGGATACAAGCAATGGAAGCACGGGAGAACATACTCGTACGACGACAAATTCGCATGCAGCATTTATTTCAAATAATTTCAGCCTTAGCAAATATATTATGTACGGACCGATGCAAATACATTGTGCACAAATACAAACATGTAAAGACAAATAAACTGACCCCCTCCCTGCTTCCCTTATACAGGCGCTCATGCATAGGTGAAGTAGGGGTGGGACATTTTTTTCCTACTTTGAAGTTGGGACATGTTTTCCGGCACCATTTGTTCCGGGACTATCAGTTCCGGGGCCAGTAGCTCCGGGACCATTTGTGCCGGGACCATATCGCCCGCACATCGTGCGTATGGTCTTCTGTTTAGCAGTTACACAGGAAAAAAACAAACACGCCTCAAGTTTAACGTACACTGCGATGACGTACACTGCAAACACCCCACGAGATTAGCGTTGCACATCCTATAGCAGTTTTTTTCGCAATAAGGCGGGTGTTCGCGAACCACTTCCGTGCGGCCGGAGCCATGCACAGCGGATTGCGTATAACGCGGCTCTTTTTACGCCGCACCAGGCACCCTGAAACAAATTTAACGTTCTCTCGCATTTAGCAACATATGCCTGCGTTTATCTAATAAAGTAATTGTTTCTAGTAGAGCTACGGGCTTTTGGGCCTCTATTGATGCTGGCGCGCATGTTGGTATGAAGGCCGGATCACAGTCTGGTACGCCATGATGATTAAGATGATGATTATGATGATGATGATGATTAGAAGCCCTCCATCTGTATCGGGACGTCCGTTGCCACCAACCAACTTGCCTGTCTTATTCTACTCATTAAACCTACCCTCTATTACCCTAACGGGTTAGCCCTCCGCCTACTGGTTTTAAACTCGCTTCTCCTATTGCCGTTTTCCACAGCGCCACCTGTAGGGGCTGGAAAGAGCGGATAGCGTTGAGCCGCCGAGCCAAAGAAAGCGAGTTAGATGCCCGCAATGGTGGTTGCATTTCAAATGAAGGAGAAGAGCGAACACGCCGGAGTGTCGCCGTTTAAATGCACGCGAAGAAGTGTGAAGTCCCTCACTGTGGAGCATCCCATATTCCAAATTTAGCGTTCTGGTTGTGAAGCCTAAAAAAGCTGAAAGAAATGAAAGCTTTTGTGTGCTTCTTTTATTGAGTCCGCACTGCGAATACAAAGAAAAAAAAAACGGCATCAAGGCAAGAAAAGACCTTAACCCGGTTCCGAGGCATGCTTTGCAGCGGCCGTGATCTTTCGGCTCCCACAAGATCTTCTCTTGCTGCTGTTTTCTTTTTCTGCTGTTTTATCGAAAGTGTAAAAAAAGAACAAGTGCCAGTTGCAATAGGCATGCCTCAGGTTATCATGAGCCGCTGCAACCCAAATCACCTGGAATATGATGGAAGCGAAAAAGCCGAAGTGTAATCCTTAAGCGCTACTATTCTGACGGATAATTTGCTTCTTACTGAAGTCCTACACCACTTAATTCTAATTTATACATGGGGTTTTAATTTGTTTAACAGCACAGAGGAGCTCTTAGTGGATAAGAAATATTTCCGCAACAATATTGCGCGTCAAAGCAGCGTCCGCGAATATGAGCTACTGTGGATCGTGGCTCATTGGTGACCCGGCAGCTCACAGTCTTCACTTTAGTGAAAAAGACCGTCACTATACATCGAAGTTTTCAAAAGAATGGCGTCAATGAGCAAATGAATAATTCAAACAACATTTATAAGAAAAGTAATTAAATAATAGAGGATCCAGGAACAATCCTCAGTAAATTAACACAGAAAAAAGTGTTCACGAAATATGCAGATTCATGGCTCTGCGTTAAATTACCACGAAAAGGGCACAGATGCCGTCTTCATAACAATAGATCCCTGAATTCATGACCAAAAACCAATCAATACAACGGGATCGAGGAACCACCTTTAATAGGCGATTACTGGAGTAGTCGTTTCATAGAAATAATTGCACATATAACCATGCGTGAAAAAGAAAGTAATACGAAGAAGTAAAATCTGTAATTGATATCAACGGCTCACTATGTTGTGTTGCTTCAGCCTATCACAGGCACACCTAAATCTCTTCCTGTACCGAAATCGCCCTTCACAGGAATATGCAGGTGCCTTAATGTCCATGTACTGATATGTTCCTGCACAGATAAGTCTTGTAAAAATAAGTTCAAATGAATGTGCTTTTCTATTCCTTACTTGCCGCAGAGTTTGGATTCCGTTCTAGCGAGTGCACTATGCCATACTACCTAGCAACGCCACCGCACCCAACTTTTACAGTGCTCATCTCTTGCAGTGTGCTGTTTTGTCGCGTGCTGTTTCGTCGCCGTGCTGTTTTGTCGCCGTGCTCTTCTGTCGCGTGCTGTTTTGACGCCGTGCTGTTTTGGCGCCGTGCTCTTCTGTCGTGTGCGGTTTTGTCGCTGTGCGCTCTTGTCGCTGTGCTGTTTTGACGCGTGCTGTTTTGACGCGTGCCCTTTTGACGCCGCGCTGTTATGTCGGTGCTATTCTGTCGCGTGCCGTTTCGTCGCGTGCTGTTCTGTCGGTATACCGGATTCCGTCAGCGGGACGGTCCATTAAAGAAAAGCTCAGCCACAGAACATCCTCCACGGCCCCTGAGCTAGCCGCTGAGAGAGCAGCACTTATTTACATAAGCGGGAGTCCTGCTCGGCGTTGGGTAATTCTTTCCGATTCCCGGCCCAGCCTTGCAACTACTAAATAAGCCGCCTGATTGTCGCAATCAACTTGTCTGCGATATGAACGAAATATTTTCAAGTGCAGTGCACGAAGGACATGAAATTTTCCTTCAGTGGATACCAGGTCAGTCTGGTATAACGGGCAACAAGATCTCCGATGCGGTCACCCGAGAAGCCCACGTCCTCAACTTCACCGGTGGAATCCCGTTTTCCAACGAGGATAGCAAAGCAGCTGCAATCGACTTAGGATGGCAACTCCAGCTGCCGGCTTGGCAGCATCCTCTGAGCAATTATGCGCCTCTTCGTGCTATAGACCCTCAGTGCGATTTCCCGTATCCACGGGGTCTGCCAAAGCGCACTGAAGGCGTGTTACACAGGCTGCGACTTAATGTTGCATACACCCGAAGCTTCTTGTTTAAGCTGGGCTGGGTAGAGTCGTCATTGTGTACAGTGTGCTCTACTACCGACAACATCAGACATATTTTAAGCCACTGCTCGCGATATGCCAGTCAGCGGGCTACAGCATCGAAGGCACTTGTGCGACTACGACGCGGAGATTCTATAGAACCATCACACTTCCTTGGACACTGGCGAAATCGTGACGAGGCAGTGCTGGGTACAAAAACACTGCTTTTCTTGCGGAAACAGTACTAGAAGAGATTCTGTGAACCCTCTGAGGATATACATTTTGCCTATGTGTGCATTTCCCCTCTCCCTGTCCCTCTCCCTCCCGCTTACCTTTTCTTTTTCTCTCTTTTTCGCTGTCATCTCACTGTATTCACCCCATATGGAGTAGCAAGCCCTACCGTTAGTGGGGCTGACCTCCTCAGCTTTCATTAAACGCGTTTTCTCTCTCTCTCTCTCTCTCTCTCTCTCTCTCTCTCTCTCTCTCTCTCTCTCTCTGCCTGTATGTCTGCCCGTCTGTCTCTCTCCTTATGGAGGATGATCGTAGCATTGGACCCATTGTAGATATCCTCTAGTATTCTTACATAATGCTCATCTACCCCCTGGTTCCATAATGCCTGAATGACTGCTGAGGTTTCGACCGAGTCAAATGCTTTCTCATAATCTATGAAGGCTATATATAGGGGTTCAGTATACTCAGTGCACTTCTCTATTACCTGATTGATCGTGTGAATATGGTCCATTGTTGAATAGTATTTACGGAACCCTGCTTGTTCTTTAGGTTGACTGAAACCTAAAGTTGCAGAAATTCTGTTAGCGATTACCTTGTTAAGTACCTTGTAGACGCCTGACAGCAAGCTGATCGGCCTGTAATTTTTCAAGTCCTTCAGGTCACCTTTCTTATGGATTAGGATAATGTTCGCGTTATTCCAAGATTCCGGTACACTTGCGGTCATTAGGCATTGCGTATACAAGTTTGCCAGTTTTTCAAGTACAATTTCTCCACCATCTTTCAAGAGGTCTGCTGTTATCTGATCCTCACCGGGTGCTTTGCCACCTTCATTTCTTTCAAAGCCTTCCTTACTTTTTCGGTCGTTACTGGTGGGATGTCTATCTCCTCTGAACTGTACTTTCTCGTTCGGCATTATCCTGGATGTCCGGGCTACTGTACAGATCCCTATAGAGCATCGATCCTCGGATATAGCTACTGTGACTATTTTATCCCTATTTGTGATGACATTGCCTTGCTTGTCTTTAAGTGCATACATCTGATTTTTTCCCACGCCAAGACGCCTATTCACTGTTTTCAGGCTACTTCCGTTCTTTACAGCGTATTCGACCCTCTCCATATTATACTTTCGTATGTCAGCTGTCTTACGCTTATTGATTAACTTCGAAAGCTCCGCTGGTTACATTCTGTCAGCTGCGGTGGAGATTGTCATGGTTTGCCGTTTCCTAATTAGATCTTTCGTCTCCTGGAAAAGTTTACCAGTATCCTGTCTAGCCATCGTGCCCCCGACTTCTACTGCACACTCCGTGATAATGCGTGTAAGGTTGTCGCTGGCTTCCTGTGTCGTAAACTCTGCTTCCTCGCTAAGAGCTGAATATCGGTTCTGCAGCGGGCTTCTGAATTCTTCAACTTTACGTCTTACTGTTAGACTTTATCCTATCACTTCCCCTCTACTTCCCTTCCACTGCAATGGGTTTTATGCAGGTGAGCTCCCAGCCGAGCTGAAAATATCCCCAGTGCATTTAATTTCATTTACCTGTCGCAAACCTTTCGAAAACGTGAAAATAGACGCCCAGCGAAGCTGTGCAAATGCCCATCATACACATAGCGCACGTATTTATTTTACCACGAAAGTGTTTTATGCTCGGTTATGCAAAACCTCACCGACGTCACATCCGTCACGGAAACGACATCGCCAAAAAAATTTCCGTTGACGCGGCGGCGCAAGGATTCAAGCCCACGATATCTCTGGCCGCAACTGGAGGTGTGAAACCCTCTGCCAACTGGGCTATGAAATCGAGCCTGTGCAGTTCTACGAACGCGCCTTATATCCTTCCATTTTCCATTCTCCATTCAGATGGTGCTGCCGTCTAGGGGAGTTGAAGCGAAGTAGTGCGTCATGACACTATAGAGAGCCCATAGTTGTCCCCGTAAACGGCAAAGGAAGTTCTTCCTCCCCCGTGGCCCCATGTAAGAAACCTGTTGCATTAGGGAAGAAAGGCAACGACGCCGACAGGCGAATGTCGCTCTCTGACTGCTTTGGCGCAGCAAGAGACACGCGAGCGGGAAGCGGAACGCGTTCACGCATTCACGGTCTAAGATGCGAACTATATGGTTCTCGCGTTCCACAAGCTGAGCTCGTCGCAACGCAACCGTCTGCCGTACACGCTCCGAAGCAGGGCCGAAGTGGTCGCACCTTTGCCGAAGCGACCCGCCAGCAGGACGTCACTCGCCAAGCACACCCACAAGACTGCTGCCGGCCCGCAAATCTTGCTCCATTCTCTGCAACAGATCGTGACTTCACCAAACCAGTCGCTGACAACCCGCTCGGTTTCGTTCGCATGGTTTGCGAGACCCTGGGGAGTCAATCGCATTTACGCAATGCTCAGGCTCGTGTAATCCGGTGTCTAATGTTGATGCGTCTGACGGTGCCATACAGACTAAATATAACTAGCGATGGGCAAGTTCATATCGATGCACAATAAACATTTAACTGCTTCTGTGAAGGCACACTTCCCTTTCGTGTTTTACCGATTCCTATGAAACAGAGATCCACCACATTTTTTCTCTTTCACTTCACACACGATCGTTCATCACCACCTTCAGAGAAAGTTGGCTTTCCTGCAGCATGTATTGACGTTCAGCGGCATCACTGAGGGCACTGAAGCTTCGCTTTAATAACCGCCATTCCCTAAGTTGCGTTGGCCGCACATTAGACGATGCAGAAACTGTCGGTACACCTGATGTCGATGCGCTTTCTCTCCTTAGACACGGCAGGAGTCACTCCGACAGCTTTTCCGAACATTCATGGTGACGAACATCAGACAGGCTGATGCAAGCTGATGCAAAATAGGACATAATGCTCCAGCGCCTCACCAGAACGACTGGACAAGTTGTGCATATGATTCGTAGAGTCACAAATAGACACCGGGGCATAAAAGAAGACGATACCATCCGTCTTATTCAGGCATTTGTTCTATCGAGGCTGACTGTAACCACGACAGATACAGAAAAACTTAACACCCTGAATGACGGCAGTGTTACGTTCCTGAAAAACGCAGCAATCAGCAGCTGCATTGATTTTCGTTTGTGTCAAGTCATTTCGTACGAAAATTTGCTTGGAGAACAGATTTAGAAACAAGAGGGAGCGATAACTATTCCATCCTCATATCTTCTCCCAATGCGGCTGTGCGTCGGAGCGGACGGAGGATTAAACTTACGGACTGGGAAGCCTACAAACCCCACGTAAATCTTAGAATTACGGCGGCAACTCCAGACGGCGACCTTATTCCAACCATGACCAACTGCCTTCGGGAGTACTTCCGATCCACGGTTGAGCGTCTCAACCTGAAGCCAGACCAAGAGTATGAAAGGTTACGAGCCCTTCGCAGGCGTGCGGAACGAAAGGCACGACGCACTAAGAAATCAGAAGGCGTTCGAGAGGCCCGCAGAATGCAGAGGCAGGTAAGACGCCATTTATAAAAGTTGAGCAGACAGCGATGGCGGGACTTCTGCTCAAAATTGAATCTTCACAAGCCTCTATCGCGAATTTGGCGCGTCGTTAAGGGAATGCGCAGCAACGTTCAGCAGCTGTACACATTCCGAGCGCTAGCGTTGCACGACGACATTTCACTGAAAGAGGCGGCTGAAGAGTATTGTAGGTTACTGTCTACGAGATCAGTACCGCCGACGCACCCCACAACTGCCCCCTCCGAAGTCTCGCTTGCAGCTTGCCCCGCCATCGATCTTCCTTTTTCTATCCAAGAACTCAACGCAGCCATTTGTCGTGCTAACAAACGCTCTTCACCGGGTCAAGACGAAATAACCTACGAGGCCATTTCTCACCTGTCCCACCATTCTCGATTGCGTCTCCTAGAATATTATAATTCAATCTGGCTCTGTTGCATAGTACCTTCCCAATGGAAACTAGCTAAGCTAGTGGCCATCCTAAAACCTGCTAAGCCACCAACGATGTATGGCTCTTTCCGACCAATAGCTTTGCTAAGCTGTGTCGGCAAACTTAGGGAGGAAATGATATTCAGTGGAATGGCCTGGTATCTTGAGACCAAAAAACTCTATCCGCCTCAAATGAACGGCTTTCGCGAAAATAGAGCAGCCATTGACAAGGTGATTACACTAGTTTCATCTCTGGAAGAAGAATTACATAAAAGATACGTTCCTATTGCCGTATTTTTAGACATTAAATCGGCATTTGACTCAGTTTTTCATGATGCCATTCTGACATCCCTTGCTGCTCTTGGATTTGGTGGAAAACTTTACGTTTGGATCTCAAGTTACTTACAAGGGCGACAACTTTTCATGTCCACGCCGGAAGGCCTAACTTCCTTCTATACTACACAAAAAGGAGTACCTCAAGGAGCCGTCTAGAGCCCCATTCTATTCAACCTTACTCTTATCCATCTAAAGCGAGTACTCCCACTTGGCGTCCACGTCACACAAGGCTAGAAAAAGCGTGCAATTATATCTGCGTATCTTTCACCGAGAGGACTCCACCTATCCGAGAAAAGTGTCGCCATTGCTTTTACTCGCAAGCACATGAAGCGATATCCACTGGTTCTCAGAGGCTACACCGTACAATATGTGCGAACCCAAAGATTCCTCGGAATCTTAATACACCGGAATATTTCCTGGGCTCCTGAAGTGAAGAAACTACGTACAAAAATACCCGCAATGTCCAAAATCCTCGGGTATCTCGCTGGCAGTCGCGGGGGCAGTGACGGTCGCTCTATGGTACTGCTCTGCAAAGCATATGTGGACGGTTTACTGCGTTACAACCTTCCTGAACTTCAGGAGCTCCTGCCCACAGGTAGACAGCAGCTCGGTGCGGCCAGAAACAACCGCCTCCGCATCTGCCTCGCCCTCCCGAAAGGGTCATCGTGCTTGGGTACAATCTAAAGTAAAAAACTGCGCGATTTTGGACGGCCACAAAAAAGGAGGGAACACAGTGGCCGTCCAAAATCGCGCAGTTTTTTACTTTACGTTGAAGATGCACCAACGCGCCCACCAAGTTCTTCTAAACTACTTGGGTACAATCGCTGAAGCTGGCTGTCTACCTTTGGACGTGATTCGACTCCAGGAAACTGTGCGAATTCATCTACGCCGCCGTCTGCACGCCAAAAGCCATACACTAACACGCACGGCTGAAAATGGTAATTACACTTTTGGGCAAGCACTCAGGGCGCTAAATCTTTCCGTTCCTACCCAAAACCCAAAAGCAATACCATCTAATTTTCGCCACTGGACCTTATCAGATGCAGCATCCCTGGAATTGACTCCAAAAAGAGCATGCCTCAAAGTGAACTCCTGCAATTAACACTTCAGCATATCAGCCGGCTGTACTCTGACACAAACCAAATCTTCACAGATGGCTCCTGCAGATCTGAGCGCAGTTCCTCCGGAATATTTATTCCCTCTACTGGCCAGACGTTTTTCTATCGCCTGGAGCGTGCGACATCATCTATGAGCACCGAGCTTCACGCCATCAAGGAAGCTATGCGCTACATTTTACGTCAGCGAGCAAAGCAATGGGCAGTTTTCACGGACTCGAAGGCGGCTCTCCAAAGCCTGCAACGCAGCGGCTGCTTCACCATTCATGAACATGCCTCTCGTGACATCACATACATGCACCACCTTGCCAACGACGCTGGACACCATATAGCGTTTCAGTGGATTCCCGGTCACTGTGGTGTTCTAGGAAATGAGAAGGCGGATGAAGCTGCTCGCAGGGGCCTGGATATGCGCAATGTGAGGAAGATTTTCTTCACTAAGCGTGATGCCACAACTATGGCGAAGGCGCTGTGATGCCACAACTATGGCGAATGGAACGGAACCGTCTCTGGTCCCTTCCAGATCACCACCATGCCTTCCTGCGCCACATAGACCCTGAGCTCAAGATGAGGCTGCCAGAGGTACTTCCGCGCCGATTAGAGACGCTATACCACCGACTTCGCCTCAACGCAGCGCTTACGAAGTCATACCTTTTTCGGCTTGGTATTACGAAAAACCCTTACTGCGACAACTGCGGATCGTTTGAAACCGTGGAGCATCTGCTATTGGAACGCAATAAACGCAAGGTACAGCCTTGAGCAGGAACTAGAGCGCCTCATCCCAGGACCAATTACCTTGAAAGCCCTCCTTGGTCCATGGTCATTCCCAACAGCTCAACGCGAAGTACTGTCGGCGTTGTTCGCCTATCTAGACAGGATTGGCGTCATTGCAGTGATTTAGAGTTAAAAATGAAAAACAGACGTTTAATCCCACTACTGACACGAAACACCTTTTTGTAATTTTTCTGTTTTATTTTATTCTCTTTCTTCCTCTTTCTTCTGCCTTGTGATCTACCGGGCCTTTTCTTTCCCCCTTTCCCCCTTCCCCCGCCGAGTAGCATGTCGGTGTCGAAATTCCGGCAAACATCTCGGCTTTCTCCTCTAATAAAGAGCGTTCTCTCTCTCTCTCATCCGTCAAGCCATGAAACAAGCCCTCGGGATCCCCATGAGCGCGTCAACCGATGGGCTCCTTCGCATGGGCATGCACAACACGGTGGACGAGCTCATAGAGCGCCACCTACACAGCCAGAGAGCACGGCTTGCAACGAAAAACACCGGTCAAAAACTGTTGCACCGATTCAAATGGAGCTCCCAAATGTGAAGCCGAACAAGCAGCTCCCTGAGCGGTGGCGGCATAATATCTTATCCAACCCACTGCCAAAGAATATGCACCCGGTTCACCACTCCGGTCGACAAGAAGCTAAAGCGAAAGCCTTAGACGAGAAGTATACGGCACCCTCCTGGAAACGGTCAACACGGATGCAGCCTCAATCCGTGGTCGAAG
This sequence comes from Haemaphysalis longicornis, assembly GCF_048455015.1. Lineage (NCBI taxonomy): Eukaryota > Metazoa > Arthropoda > Arachnida > Ixodida > Ixodidae > Haemaphysalis > Haemaphysalis longicornis. Next base: position 133,189,387 of record NW_027526361.1, read on the forward strand.
TGCAAAGACAGTGGCAGTCACCACAAAGACAGAGCTCCTTGTAAGTTGCACCGTAATAACCGCATCGACCAAAGAAGCGGAAGAGCTAGCTGTGGCGCTGGCCCTTACGCAGACGGAAGCCACGGTGGTCGTAACAGAGTCCCAGGAAGCGTGCAGGAGCTTCAGGTCTGGTTGGGTGGCACCAGCAACGCACCACATGCTCTCAACCAAATTCCCCGACAGAAAAGTAAGGATTGTGGGGACGCCTGCACATGCTTCCATGGAGGGCCATGAATTTGCCCACCAACAGGCCCAAGAACTTGCCGACCAGGCCTCGGAGGATGTGGAGAAGCCTATACCTCTTGTAACATACCAACGAAATAACACAACATTACAAGCTTAATCGACAGGCTTTCCCGCTACCTCACCCAAACCTCACGAAATCTCAAGAAACAACACTTAGGCTCCTACAAACCAACACCTTCCCGCATCCAATTAGGCTACACCGGATATCCCCCATCCAATATACAGCAGAATGCAAATACTGCCAAGAACCTGGTACACTAAGACATATTATCCTAGAATGTAGAAAAAACAAGCACCCACCACCCCTTCCCCGCATCCCAGATCCTCAAGAGCAGTGGGAGACACTGCTGTCGAGTTCCTGCCTCTCGGACCAGCTCCTGCTCACCGAGAGGGCAGCCGGTGCTAAGGCAGCTCATGGTTTTTTGGGAAGAGGGAACCACTCCTACAAGGACACCACAAATGCTCTGACAGTAAACGTTTCTCTCTCTCTCTCTCTCTCTCTCTCTCTCTCTCTCTCTCTCTCTGGAGCGTTTTGGTGGTGGTGGTGCCAGAAAATATAGCTCGTACACACACAGTGGGATTGGCGAGGAAAAGGGCGCTCGCCGAGAGAAACTATATACTTAGCGATTAAATAGATGCATTAAGCAAATGCATTTAAAATAGGCATTTAGGGGGGAAGTATAAGCCGTCAAAAAATAAACTGCCCAAACATGAGGTGTAGCACCAGGAAGTGTTGAGACCAATATAACATAAAAAACAGTGAAAAGTATTGATTGAAGGGTTTAACGCGCCGACGCAACGCAGGCGATGAGGCGCGCCGTAGTGGAGGGTTTCGGATTAATTTTGACCACCAGGGGATCTTCAACGTGCGCCGAAATCTCGTACACACGGGCGTTTTTGCTTTTCGCCTCCATCAGAAAAGCGGCCGCCGCCGCCGGGAATCGAACCCGCGACCTCGTGCTCAGCAGCGCAACGCCTTAGCCACTGAGCCACCGCGGCGGGTACAGTGAAAATTATGTAAGGAAATAAAACAAGGGAAGTTGGTGAAGGAGAGGCAATGGGTGGGGAGGCACTGATAGAAGTGGTCATAAACGCTGGGATATTTTTGAGGGAAGCCCGGCATGGCTATCTGGGGGCTACCACGGGAGAAGGCCAGATTCCGAAATGAATAAGTGTACGGCGGAGCAAAGATCTGCGCGCCTAAAACCCAGCACCTTTGTTCGAATGATAAGATCAGAGGAACAAACAGTGGGAAGGCCAATTGACTAAACCTGTTTTCCAAGTATCTTTTTCGTATAGAGAAGTAGCGTCGGCAGGGGGGAAAAATGTTTAGATGCGAAGCATCTCATGCTCGTGGATGTGTCCCTCCCTCCCTCGTTGTCGTTGTCCGCCGTCCGCACTCTACTGCACATGCGTGTCACTTAAGCCCCGTAAGCGTTTGGGCTGACGTCAACGCAGCCCACTATAAAAAGAAATAGTTAGGTGGCGCCTGGTTTCAACCCTACGACTCTGGCCGCAACGGGAGGTACGTGGCGCTCTTCCCACTGCGCTACAAACCGGGACGGGAGCATGTGCTACGAACGGCCCTTATGTCCTTGACTCATTCAAACTACGTCAAGAAGCTACTGATACAACGAAGGCACGCGAAGCTGAACGTCAACGGAAACGACGAACTGAAAACTGATGGGAAATTTAGTCGAACCCATGGCTGCTTCGCATACTACTCAATTTTCCCCTACGCGAAGATGATGTAATTTTTTCTGTGGTCTCCGATTCATTACAAAATGCACGGAGTGGTAAAAGGGCCAGATTGCAGCGGTACAAGTAATAATTTAAATTTGGGACAACACAGCAAAAACTTCTCAAGCCCGTGACTGACTATAATCCGGCACTTCCATGAGGGCCGGAGGTGCTCTAGGTCAGAGCTTGCGTACTCAGATTCAGCCCTGCATTATAGCAGGCCTAATTTTCGAAAGCGTGCCGAGGTTATGGGCGGTAATACCTCCACCACCGGGCCCTCCAATGCAATGCCCGCCAGAGTGTCTGCCGATTCGTTGAGCCAGATGCCTGCATGTGCAGGCACCCACACCAAACGAAGTTTTTGTAAAGACGGAGGCATCAAACGCCCAAGGGCTTGGCGTAGGGGAGATGTCTTTGGGCACGATAGAGCAGTGCAAACAGAAAGAGAATCTGTAAGTCTGATTGCGTGTTGTGTAGCAGAATCTAGCTTTCTAAGGGTCAGGACAATCGCTAAATATTCAGCATGAACAGAGGTAGTAAAGTCAGGCAATCGGAGGAGAAAAAAACTACCACTTCCCCTCGCGGGAATCCCTGTGTAGATGCGACGCATAGGGGGTTCACGTTGCAGCGTTGGACAGAGGAGGAACGGCGCTGGAACGATGGAGCGGAGCGGCGCAGGCACCACGTTTTATAGCGCGCATAACGGTGAGGGGACGCGCCTGCGCCAGTGCGTCTGCCGCGGCTATGACGCAACACAATCCAACACAATCCACTTTAATCCAATCCAATCCAATCCAATCCAATCCAAGCCAAGCCAAGCCAAGCCAAGCCAATCGAATCCAATCCAATGCCACTTCTAGTACACTCTACCCTCGCGAGAGAGTGTTCGCTATCGGAGAGGAGAGGGGATGAGCGGCGGAGAGCGCAGCTGGCGCGGCGAGGAGAATGGGGGAGGGGCGGACGCCGACGACGACGCCGGATGCAGGGACAAGGGGAGTGAATGAGATGCCTTCGCATCTAAAAGCCCAATCTAAACCGGGAGAAAAAAATGTCCACTGCTGCCTTCTCATTCCGCACAGAAGCGTCGGTTGCGATGATTACATGGGAGGGGAAACCGGTAAGGTGATCCTGCAAAAGGCCTGATAAGAGACTCAATGGGAGTAATTTAGCATTCGTGCGGAAAATTTCATCAAAGGCTACCTCTAATGATGATACTGAATGATTAGGAACAGGGACAGACAAAAGGGCCACATGTAAGGGGACCAGTAAGGATGTACAAATATAACCGGCGGGCGTTTGAACCATGGTCATGGACTGCTGAAAAACTGTGAAGGCCATGTTACGAAGGCAGTTTGCGGTCTGGATATGGGCGACGCCATTACTCTTATGAATGCATCAGCAGTGAGGGCATGCATGCCGGAGACTAGAGGGGGACCTCCACGTACCAAATGTTGATCGGAACATATCGGGGAAGGCCAAGGCGTAATCCTAGGGTTGCTCCGTCGTTACCAGCGGCCGAAGTTTGTACAATGGGCTTCCTGATCAAGAGCACACATCCAAATCCTAGGATTGGCCGGACGTACATTCGGTAGACCATTAACAAAGTGCCACGGCGCAAACCAAATCTCTTATTACTTAGGCTTCTCAAAACAGAGTCAGACCGCGCTAATTTGGTGGCAATACAATCAATGTGTGGGCGCCAATTCAGACTGTACTCGTATATTGTTCCCAGGTATTTTAAGGAATCGACCTGGGGAATGGTTTGTTAGCGGTAGCTGAGAGAAAAGGAGACTGTTTTTCAGCCGGAAAAACAAGGAGAGCACATTTGCGCACAATTACCGTCAAGCAGAGGCCATCCAGCCAAGTCTCTAAGGCGCATAAATACGTCTGCAGACGTAAGTACGCCATGTGTATGTCCTTGGCTGACGCGAAAAAAGCAATGTCGTCAGCGCAAACCTAGACCTGAATGTCTGTATTTATGGGAATAGAAGCCGCGAGTCGCGCGCTCGTGGAGTGATGAGGGGACCGCGCTTGTTTTGGTTTCTTTGCACTTCAATTCCACTCTTGGACATGCGCGGCTTCCAAGGCCGAGGATTTCGCCTGGTGAGGCAACCCAAATTTTTGCCTTCTTAAAAGATGTTATTGTGTAAAAATTTCACTCCTAATAGTATTAATTAAAACCATAATTAACAACATCAAATCGGGTGGTAGTGATCAGTGTTTAGCCAGTGAGAGTCAGAAAGGGGATATATACTATCATCATCATGAAATACTACCAACACCACAAATAACTAGGCGCTTCCGCCCTAATAGTCTGCCACAGGGATGTACTGTGTCCGCCCTGCACACTTATGTTGCGGCGACAGGCCGGTTTTCCTGCTAGCCAGCTAAGCATTCAAATTTATGTAATTATTCTTCCTGACTCTACTTTCATATTATGCATGCTAAAAATTGTTCTGTATTTCCTTGTTCTACATTTTGAGATCTAAAATAAATTAGGTCACATCCTGATTAGGTACAAAGCTTCTTGGCCAATCCCCCGCGTGGGTATGTGCCATTGTCTGAGGCAACCAACTCACCAACCAACCAAAAGGCGCAAGCCTGCGCACGTGCCCGAAAGCGTTCCCAGCTCTCGAAGTCATTTGGCCCCGGCGTTCTTGCCACCCGAGAACAAACTCAACCTGCCTGACGCCTTCCGCGAGCTCTCAAATAACGGTAGGGTGTCCTCGCAGTGTTTCCCATCGAATCGCGCTTGCATAACCCAGGCGACCAGCCTGTGTTTCCCGCTGGCCGTCGCTTTATCTATCGAACTCAAGAGAGTATGCCTAAGCCTGATGTCCAGACACAGCGTACTTTTTCCTTTGGTTTACAGAGCGTCGCCAAGGGGCCCAAGGGCCCTATTCTCGACAGCACAAGTTGCCGGCCATTCTGGCAATTTGACGGAAGTCTTTTCTGATTGGCTTTCAATTTTGGTCACGTGCTTCCGGTTGACAAAGCGGTTGTGTGTGCTGTCGTCATTTTGACGTTTCATGTCGCTTACGGACACAAGTTCTAAAGTTTGCCTTATTTCTCGTTACTAAAGGCGCATAATTCTTGGCCGGCAATGAAAAACCAGACTAAATGCCGCAGACATGACAACGTAAGCCTGCCTTTGCTATTCAACAACAATACTGCTTGTAATACACACCCCCACTGTGATTGGCTGAGAAGGCGTGACGTAATTTAAACTGTTGGCGGGAACGATTACGTCATGCATTGGCAACTTCAGCCTGCGTAAAAGTGACGTTATGTTACGCAACAGCTTGAAAATGGCGGCTGTTTTTGTCGCAAAATACAAGCAAAATAGGGAAAAAAAACTGCCCCGGCTTACGGCGCCGCGAAATGTGCGGCAATTTGCAGCAGGCGCAGTTTCGCATGCGCGCTGTTTAAAGCATGTTTCCTACCGAAACATTATAGTTTCAACTGCTCCCAAGTCAGCGGTCATGGAGCATACAAATAACGTGCAGTATTTTGCTTTTATGTTGGCAATAAAATAAAAATTATTTGTTTGGTATATACATAAGAGGGCATTACAAGCTTCTCCATGACGAGAACTCAATGCATGGCATTTGTCCATACTCGTCCTAGTAAGCTGTTGGGTCACATGATCGAACTCAAGAGAAAAATAACAAAGTAAAGTGACTCTTTGGTTCATTACAGCGCCGATTGAAGTCGAGCTTGACGAATGAGTGAATCGGCGACATCGGTGCGCTCTGAGGTTATCAGGCGTAGCGCCTCGCTGCTCTTATGTGTCATAGAAGCGATGGTCGCGGCCGTCTCTTTCTGTGATCATGCCATGAACTTGTAACATAGCAGCAGACGATGGCGTGGCGGCGGTGGCGGCAGGGAAGGTGATAACGCAACAAAGCTTGCATTGAAGCAGAGAGCCCAGCTATGTTACTAAAAGCGATTGAAAGAAATAAATAGATACGGTAAAAAAAATTGGCGCCAATCCACTCGGTGAATGTGGTTGGAAAGCGAAGCTCTAAACAGCACCCACACCGCTTACCCATGAGACATCACATAAATTCACTCACGCCGCTCTACAAATCGTGAAACCAGAGAGAAGTGAAATGTACTTATTACACCCTGTATTACTTCAAAGAGATATTCTTCCTCAGGTTAAATGATTGCATGAGGCATGAACGGTGGTTGGTTGAGTTGTATTGGTGTAGCACATGAGTGGAAACTTTTTTTATAAAATAAAAGCTCAAACCCGGTGTCAGAAGATCTCACTTCTCCGTCTCTGCCGTCGCGGACGGATGCGTTGAGATCGGTGGCAGAGACGGTGGAGGAATAGGAGAAGGAGGAGGAGGAGCAGGTGCAGGAGAAGGAGGAAACACTTCTATTCCGATTTCTGAACGGCCCAGAGTGCGGCCCAGGGGAGTGGTTCCTTCTTCACTGTAGCCCATATTCATACCGCGCCGCCTGTGCCCTGTCCACCAGCTAAAGCTGGGTAGGTAGAGAGGGGCTGGACAGCAGCATCTCCCATTACTCTTGTTCGGTAGTTGACAGAAGAAGAGGAGGGTGCTCAGGGCTAAAGTAGCACACCCTGATTATGTGGCAGAGTGTTCCTACTTATGAGCAAATTTTACATGCAGCGTAGTAGCGATTCGGGTGCATTAAGTGAACACGCCTCCGGTGTGGGAAGGAGCCGGATTGTATGAGCCGTAGGGTAGTTTGTTGTTCTATGGAAAGGTCAGGGTAAGGCGAAGGTAGAGTCTGCCTCAGAAGGCGATAATTCTGGTATACATGTCCCTGAACGAGACAAGCTGGTGACTGTCCTCGTGCAGCTGCATAGCACCGGGGGTGAACGTGCAGGCTTGGTGGGCGTATTCGTTGCCCTCCATGGAAGCGTGAGCAGGTGTCCAGATGAGTTGAATGGAACCTACTTGGGGAGTGGTTTCTTAGCACATGCAGTGAAGGCCGGGACACCAAACCCGGCAGGTAGTTCCGGTAGGCTTGTTGGGAATTGGTGACTACTTTATGAACCCCTTGTTTAGAGCCAAGGCGATGGCTGCCTCTTCTGCTGCCATCATGTCTTCTGTCTTGAGTGAGGCACAAGCATGGAGGTTGGTTCTGGAGGCAGCCACGATGATGGCGTACTGCTGCCCTCGATGTTGGGTGGCGTCTGTGTAGATAACTGTATGATCCCCACCGAGGTTGGGGTTGAGTGTTTGAGCCCGCGCTTGTCGGTGACCCTCGTCGTCTGAGGGGTTCATAATTCTAAGTAAAGAGACTATATTTCTTGTCGCCAAAAGCCCAGGAGTACATCAAGTGGAGTGATATTCTGTGCTGCCCAGCCAATCTAGTGAAAGATTCGGCAACCCACCGCAGTTCTGCTCATTATGACCCTCTCTCAGGTTTTTAGAGCCCCGTGCTAAGCAGCCTCTCTGGGCGCACTCATGGGAAGACAAATGGCTTGCTCAACCGCCTTTATAATCATTATATAAAGCATCTTTATCTCCTCCTTGCAGAGAAGAAGACAGGGGGTTGACGTAAGTGATTCTGGAGAGGACGAAAGCTAATCGAAAGGTGTCGGATTCCTTGAGGTCTCGCTTCTTGGTGGCAACTCGTCACGGATCATGTGTATTATTTATTGATGTTGTGTTTGATGGACTGCAAGGATGCGTTATTCGTGGTGTTGGCCTGAAGATGTAGGCCCAGGATTTTGATGCTGGGGCTTGGAGTGATGGCCTGGCCATCAAGGAGTATTTGAATGTGTTTCTTGAGGTATCGTCTCCCGTGAGGGCGGGCGACAAGGAACTGATATTTTTTTACGCGAACACTGGAAGCCACAGGCCCATTGGCGTACTAGAAGTGAGATGCCATGGGTTAGTGTGAGCCTCGTTTAATCGCTAATGCGTAGCGTTTAGCTAGAATGCAGGGGTTAAACCCGTAGATGTGCTTGGTCAGTGCATTACTTGTCTTCCCAGCCTCCGCGTGGGCTCGTAGCTAAATCGGTAAGACTACGGGCTCTTGCTTTGTTACTCTGTTAATTCTAGGTTCGATCCCTGGCGGTGCGGTAAATTATTTTATTTGTTTCCGGGAGTTTTCTGATGACACCAACGGTCGCGAAAGAACCCTTGGGGGGTAGAGGTAAAAAGCTTTGCTTTAAAAACACAATCTTTCTTCTGTTTCAATTTTTCACGTAGAACACATTATTCCTGCTTACTAATGTTCACGGTGTCCAGATGTCAAACTGTTTGCAACTGGCGGTGGCATCCCTCAGTGTCGAAGGAGTTTTGCTGCTGGTTCGGGAATTGTGTGGGCGAAACCTGGCCATAGCCACAAAATTACACATTTTCGCGAAATGCCTGAGCACTTTAGCGATGGAGGGGTGTCACGTCGCCGCCAAATGAAAATTGGTGAATTTAATGAGCAGGACCATCACTGGTCAACCCACGTGCTGGGCTTGGAAACCAGTAAGGGCAAGGTGAGGCCAACATCAAATTTACAGCCATGAATACCGGTCAGCTAGTTTTAATGTAAAGCCAGCCATGCTCCCACAACATTGATGTAAGTGACAAAGAACGGAGGCTGTTGCAACCAATTGGAATGTTGATGAGGAGTTAGCGGCTACACGCAGCCTACGCGAATTCTGTTGCCTGGTTTGGAAGCCATTTGACATTTTGCTGACAGGCCCGGTTGCGGGGCTCTGGAGACGGTGCTTTTTTCGGCAAGTGAGCCAAGGAGTGAGCGAGTGATCACACATTAAAAAAATGAAAAGGTGATGGCTTAACCACCAATCTGAGAACGGCTCGATATATTGGCATTTAGCAAACTTAGCTAATGCAATGTACTTTAGGATGTCAGTGACCACATTACTGGCAAAATGTTTACTGAACATTTGTTTTTAAGCATTACGACCAGCGCTAACTGTGCAGGTGTTTACACAACGTTATGTTTTTCAGCCGTCCAAGTGCTGACACGCCTTTATGCTGTTAATAGGCAACTTAGCCAGTACAGTACGACCGCTGTCCTCGGGTTTGAAACCTGCGCCACGTAGTACAGCGAGACACAGCCGAAAGCCTGCACAATGTTCATCAAAGATATTGGAACGGGCAGGGGTGGGGATTGAGCGCAGGATTCATGGGTTCCGCTGCGCGAGCTGCCCCTATACGCTTTCCGAGCAGCGGGTCACCGATACTCCTTGGGGCCTGCCTAACTCAGCGCGGTGCAAATGGGATTTCACTTCGCGCCATAGTGTGCCCGTGCTGCTCTAACGGCGTAGCGCGCCTGCGCTATGTAAGCACACGTGTGTTTGGAAGGAAAGGGGGAGGGGGTCAATAATGTGTCAATAATGTGTACTCTGAGCGCTATAAGCGCTGTTTCCACACTGTTCTTTTCAAACATTTACGCTAAGGCACCACCGAAAGCATTTGACGATACCAAACGTTGCTTCAAAAAAGTGTTTCCGGCGTAGTATTCTTTGTAATAGACGGTCTCCACCTGCTCGCAACGGGCAGCCTGTGAGAGGGGCGTGAAGAAACTGCTCAGGGGCTTTCAAGTTTACGTAGCAGCAACGTCGGCCACAGGCCGTGACGATTTTTGGAGGGCCCTACGGGGCCTCATAACGAAATCCAAAGTAAGACTATCACACACGCGCACATGGTGTCCCAGTAGGCACGGTGGGTTCTTCTGCTAACTGTGACACGAACGGCAAGACAATTTTGGGGAGTGTTGCCTAACCTGTTACCACACCGGGCAACATTATTGTCGAAATTCCGTTGATAACAGGGACTTTTAGAATGTGGGGCCTCTTGGGGGCCCCAACACTCTGTAGTCCCCAAGCGTCTTGGGGCGCCGCATTGCGCATGCGCAGAACCCAAGCCGTCCTTGAGGTTCTGGGTTTGCGTTTAGCGCGCACGCTATTTCGCTTAAATAGCGGGCGCCTCAAAGCTGGCCCCAAGAGGAGCTTGCGTTCTTGCATCGCTCTCGCAGCCAGTGGAACTGCGCGTGACCATGGCTGAAGCGAAACCCGTGGCTCGTTTCCCCATCCACCCGATCAACAACGACGATCGCTGATCTGAATTTGTAGATTCCGCGCGTCGTTGGCAAGAAATAAATAAAGCAGGCAACCGTGAGGCGTTTTCTGCCTGTTTTCTGCCCTCGGAAACGGTCCGCGCTCACGTCGATCGCGTCTGCCCGCTCGGCCCACTGAGCGGCTCGAACTAGCTGAGACCATGCTAGCAACACCTTGTCGCCACTCTCCCAATCAATCTGATCGCGGAAAAGAAGTTCCAATGCGAGAAAGCAGATGTTAGTGTGGTAAATAAATGTGCTAGGGATTGTGGTAGGGATAAATATGAAGCGAAAGAAAATGTGCAATGGAGAAAAATGAAGCGAAATACTTCAAGGTAGATTATTAGGACATGTTTTTAAGTCATTTCTAAACGTTCGGTAAGCATTTTGATAAGTGTAGAAATGTTGGGCAACATTTGACCTCAGTGTATTAACTTGGCTTAAACGTTACATTGATGTTACCATCAGTCAACTGTGTGTTTATGTGCGATCCCGATCATTATATGAAAAATGTGTTGAACAAATTTCTGAACTTTGTATGCACATTCCGCAAAGCAGCCTACTAATTCTTCATAAAATGTGTCACATATAATCCCGTAACAACATTATTCTGCGCTATGGTAGGTTGACAATATTAATATGCTATATTCGGAAACATTGCTGCAACTCAAACAATCGCGCGGCAACGTTGCCGTGATTGTTTTTGCTTGCAAGCGTGGCGAGAACAGTTCTGAATGTGTACAGAGAGAGAGAGAGAGAGAGAGAGAGAGAGAGAGAGAGAGAGAGAGAGGGAGAGTGAGAGGGCAACCCTTTATTGATGATGACCAGAGAAGAATCTGCTTTGGTTAAGTAGACTGGGATGTTTTGGAGTATAGCGGAGAGCACCAAAAGAGCCTGTCCTCCCGAAATCTCATAATTACCGATGCACTCAAACTTACAAACATTGCACGCTGATTTTGTACTGAAATTTATAGTTACCTTTTTAAAGGGCGTTCATTTTTAGTCATGTTAATGTTTCCTATTAATCCCGTAGCATTGTCAAGCCACCGCCAAAGCACGCAGTGCCACAGCAGCGTTACTCACCGGAACACTTACCTCTCTTGGATGTCTTCAAAGGGCTGTTATGTGTCATCACCGAAGCTCGCCGCCTCCATAGGCAAGATGACAGAAGTGAGCATCAAGCGGCTAATTTAGAAGTCGCTCAAGAGGGCTCCCGTGGGTCCGAACTATTTGTATCTGCGTACTCGGTGCTGCACGGGTGTTGTTGAGTGCTACGCCGACCTTGTGCCGATCATCGATACCAACCACACCAGGTGCCAAAAGCTTAGGAAAGACCTAGTGATTGAGATGGTCGGTATCACCCACGCCTTTGGCGGCTCCCAGCTAAATCTGCCACACGGGCTTGACCTAAAGGTGAGCAGCATTGCTACCATGTTGGCGACAAATCAATCATCTGTGATGGTGCACATCAAGTTTTTTGAGCAGTCTTCCGAGGCGCAATGCACGTGCCTGCAAAACGTACACCTCCCAGAAAGATGATTCGCTTCCTGCAAGCGGCTGGCTTTGGCATGAATTACTTCGACTGCAGCCCAATCTTGAGGCGCAGTCTGGGTAGGTTAAGTTGGCGGCCGATACTCCGACTTGCACTTCTGGGTGCTTGGCACCACCGCGTCCCTCAAGTGGCGGCATAACGTGCACAGTGCGTTACTCCTGCCAATACAAGCGTATAAGTATACAGTGCAGGCCATAAGGGCTTCCAACATGGAAGCGTGGCGCAATTGTTATGAGTACTTTGAGCCTTCCTCCACCTTCACTGGCTCCTTATGCAGATCAGCTATAGGACTCCTGTCAGCGGATACACAACCTCGAGATTCAGAGCGGGGATTAGTCATCGTCCGGAAAGCGGCAAGCCGAGTAAGGGAGTAGACGAAGCGGAAGATCCGCGCCTGGGGTTTTTATTTCCTAAGCTCTTCACGTTAACATGCTTGACAGATATGCATCTATTGCGTTCGCATTTTCACCCCCTCACGAATGTTGCTGCCGTACTCCGGTGTACCGGACCTAAAAGGTAACACTCCGTGATGCAGTTTGCTCAGAACGGGCACGGGTTCTACGCAGTCCATGGTGTGGACTCGACGACGCTAAGACGGTTTCTGGGACCTCGGTGGTGGGGACTTGCTATTTTTTCTTGTGACATTGACTGGCACGGTGCTTATACCACTTTATTAATAACGGGATTGTTAATTCGCAGTAACGAATAAACTAATGAAGGTATAAAATTGCTGCTTCGCTCAGATGCCACTGCTGTTAGTGAGAGTAAGTGAGTGAGTGAGTGAGTGAGTGAGTGAGTGAGTGAGTGAGTGAGTGAGTGAGTGAGTGAGTGAGTGAGTGAGTGAGTGAGTGAGTGAGTGAGTGAGTGAGCGAGCGAGTGAGTGAGTGAGTGAGCGAGCGAGCGAGCGAGAGAGCGTGGGAGCTGGTCGGCGGGAAGCAGTGAAATAGCTGGCAAGAAGTGAATTTGCGGGAGCAAGAAAGTTTGGTGCAGTGCCACCAGATGCACTGAAATCTCCTTCACGAAGAAAACCGAGGGTAGTCCCTGAAAGAGGCGAAGATTGCCGCATTCTCGGCGTGCTCCCATTCAGTGGGTTGTCTTAATTGGTATATGTACGCGTCCGCACACACCGAGTGCAGCTCAATTTAACGTGTTCTCATGGCATCTTCGGGTCGACGGAGATACTGGGCAAATATGTTCCTCCCGGCACCACTGTCTATTTGCAAAGAAAGCCCTTGCCAGTGTCCGCGCTCTAACCATCCATCCCCCTCATTTTCCCCTTCCACCGTCTCTCGCAGAGTGGCTATACGCATGGCTTTCATCGCCGGAATGAGCTGTGCGTGTTATTTTGGAGCGAGTTATCTTCAATTCTTCAAGCTATAGCTAGTCGCCGTCAATCGCTGACCTGTCCCAGCTGCACCAAACTTCAAGCTGCTGTCGTTCGGTGTTCCGGCCCTCCTCACATTCTGCACATTCTGGTCCCCTATTCCTTTGGTGTGGATACCAGTCATCTGTTAGAATTGGTGCCGCGTACTTAGCCACTATCTTTTGCCGTTACTTTTCGAACTTTCTTTAAGCTACCACAATCGAAAACCCAGGAGTCGAGCTTTTGGTAGTTTGACTTTCAGATGGGCATACCGACATTCTGTTTGTCCACCTCTAAAGAGAATGAGTCGACCTGGTGTGGAGAGTACGCTTCCCGCTAGTATGCATTGGCTCCGCCATCTCGACAACATGTCATCTTTTTTACGTTTACTTTTGGGCATGTAACGTTTTAAGTTGAACTTAGTGCATTTTTTTTTGTAATTGGGGATTGCAAATGTCAGTTTCGGGTTGATTTCTAGAAATATTTTTTAAAGCTAATGTTGTTACATGTGACCATTTTAGGTCGGTTTCAGCTACTTTAGAGCATCATTTTTTGAAGCTGCATGGAGTAAGACAAGGATTCGTCGGTTTTATCTGCCAGGACACATAAGTCGCTGTTGTTTTTGCAACTTCAGTCGGTTGGCTCGGATGACTTCACGCCGTAGTTTGGGGAATGTAGATCCTTTCGGTGGTTGAGGCTGTGGTGGTCGTTGTGGGGGTGATGATAATTACGACGACGAGGATGGTGATGATGATGATGATGCCCTTCAAGCGATTTGAGTGTGCCCACAAAGGGGGATTGGGCAGGACTAAATCGTTGGCTGAAGCCTTGTTGCAGCTTGTAGGTTCAATTTATTTTTCCAGAGAAGAAAGTGGAAGCGTTAAATGAAATAGAAGTCGCAAATTACCCAACTTTTATGGCTTCCCGATCGATTCAAGCGGCGCCTGTCGCACAAACGTAAGCTGGTTCCCTGGTCTAGCTAGTTCAATCCAGAGTTACTCAATATATCCAGTAACTCTGGTTCAATCGACCTTTTCGTCTTCGCCTCTGCCAGTTGCGAAATATCAATCCTCTTATACTATTTATAATTGAGATGGTGTAGGCCCTTGTGCCTTTAGAATCCTGGTAAATAGGCGAATATCAGACGTTTTTATATGCATAAAAATAATTTGTGCCTGTAGTGGACGACAGTTTCGCACACAATCTGCTTCATTTGCGCATGTCAAGAAAGACATAGAAGAAGTGTCTTGCATGCGGTTGGGTTTCGACGCTCTTCTGTGGCAGCCCCACTACCCCCGCCAATCTTAGCAGCCGTCCTCAGTGACCAGAAACCGGCACGCGAATATTCAGCGATTTTGGAGTTGGTTCGAATGGAGACTGCGGACCGCGGTACGCGCACTTCGGTGAGTGTTAAGGTTGAATTTAGGGTAGACTGTACATGAAACTGACCTCACTTGATAGGGACAAGAATATGATGCCGCTTTCTTAACTTATGGCAGTTCGCACTGTGTAATACCCGCCGCGGTGGCCCAGTGACCAAGTCGTTGCGCTTCTGAGCGCAAGGTCGCGGGTTCGATTTCCGGCCACGGCGGCCGCTTTTCTGATGGAGGCTAAAAACAGAAACGCCTGTGTGTACGAGATTTTGGCGCACGTTAAAAATTCTCAGGTGGCCAAAATTAATCCGGAGCCCTCCACTACGACGCGCCTCATCGCCTGCGCTGCGTCGGCGCGTTAAACCCTACAAACAATCAATGACACTGTGTAATGTTACAGCACGAAAGACGAGACACACAGGAACAATTAATGACCACTACTGGCTTGGCCTTTCTTGTCTTTCGCCTGTTTCTTATGTCTTGTGCCTTAAGCCCCTTAATCCAAGCGTAACGACTCGTCAGCTATCAATCCTGCAGGTATCAGTTGACATCTGCTTGGATTCTTTATTTCCCACTTCATGGCTTTACTTCTGACTTGCAAATATGCGCAAAAATTAAATTGGTAGCAAAACGTAGATTTGTTAACAAGAAACCAAATTCGCTGAGGCAAAATTTCACCTACAAAATCTGGCGGTGCGTGAAACGCGGGGAAAGCTTAGCCCGAGCAAATAGGGAACGCCGTATTTTCACATCTCATTTGTAGATATACAAGCACTGAAGCGCTATGACAGATTTCACTGAGGCTATTGACCTCGAGATCGAACACAGTCGGCCCCTGGCGGCAGCGGGACGAACCGCTCCCAGTGTTGCACGGCCGGACTGGAAGAGCGACGTCCGCGCACTTTCATGAAAGTGTGCGCACGCCGCTCTTCCAGTCCGGCCGGTGTTCATGTTGCGCGCGGGGCTATACTCAATATGCACACGACAAAAAAACCGAATTTGTGCGCTTTTTTTGGCAGTAAACAGTGGCATAGTTTCATCTGCTTGCACATTTTATCTATATAAACGCAATAATCAGCGGACGTTTCCGGATAATGCGCTAGTTTGGTTCCATGACACATAGTCACCGCTGTCAATGCTGGAGCGTGAAACGTGTCTTAAACATTGCTTCGACAGTTTACACTCTTCTTATTGATGAGTGCAGTCGTCTGCCGTTTCGGGAACGTCAAAGGGTGCTTTTAAAGGTGGCGTGGTGGTTATTTAAAGGATAAAAGTTTACTACACGAAATGGGTATGAAGTGACAAGACACGTGCATCCCCGTACATTTGCCTCACCCTTGTAAAATTGCGCTGTGTTATTTGAGAAAGAAAAAATAAACAAAAACAATTACACTGCACACGACCAGGGCGCTATCGGCTATACATTGCCGGGGACGTATTTTACACACGCAAGCGCCTGTGTTCTAATTCTTCCCGTACCATTTCGAAAATGAATACCACTTTTAGGACAGCCGTTGCGCATGCTGTGTAGCTAATTTTATGTATTGTTTCAAATACATTTCTGTGGATGCACAAAAGTACGTATTTCCCGGGGATTTCTCAGTAAAATTAAGCAGTTATGAGTTTGCGCCTGTCCTGTGACATATCTTGTGTCATTTTTATAAACCCAATTTCAAATCACGAAATAAATCACTTAGTCCAAAGATGTTTCACTCATCATAACCACACGCCTGATATGTTCACGTCTTAACCTCTTAAGGTGAACCTATGTTTAAAGAAGCAGAAAAAATCGTGTTATATAATGCAGGTTTGTGGCCCACATGTGTGTTGGGTGCGGGCCACGACTGCCTGGACGTTCCTTTTTTTTGTTTAATTTTCCCGCCATGCTCGCTTTAAATACCATTTTGAAAAAGACCAGCCAAAATTTCTGGAAAGGCGGGTTAATCAGTTATTAAAATGCTTGCATTTACGGTTGAAATACTGTTTTTTCACCGCTACGGAACAGGATGTCTAACGTACTTCCATTTGCAAGTAATATTGATAGCCAACGTTTGGTTTTTCCCCTTAAGTGGTTTCTCACTTCACTGCGTTTGGAACGCTGGAAGACCCTCCCCCCTACCCCCTTATAAAACAAAAGTCACAAAAAAACTTTTATCAGTTGGTTTTTTAATCAATCCGCAAGAGGTAAATGCCAAGACAAAAGCGAGGTCCAGTTTAATACACAAAGCAGTTAACAGGAACCGGTTGCGCCATTTCCTAACGAGAAATAAAGAGGAACGTTTTACTAAATCTGCAACAGGGCAACTTCATTTGTCATATTTGTGGTTGGTAAGCGAAATTACGCAATAATGCCAGCACATCTCGCTGCTCCAGGACCCTGTTAGATTTTAAAAGGAACGCAAATGGTCAACAGTTCAGCCGTAACAGATAATCTGTGCGCACAGTGAGGTCCCAGAAGCTTGGTTTACACTCTGTAAACCTGCCTGTCACTTTGCAAAGGTCTAGCTAAACATGAGATGTTGATTGTACTGCGCGCGTTAGCAATTTATTTCGCGAGTTCACTTGCGATGAAAGGCTTAAATAAGTGACCCGACACCATTAGGTATGAAACCTGCCTTCATAGTCACTGAAATTTATTTAAATAAAGCTGCGCGCAAAAGACCAATTAGAACGGTTGCTATTGCATGTGTGCGCTGGTTAAAAATCGCTAATTTTATGTTGCTTTTCAAACACACAAAAAATGTCGTAAGCCCTTAGAAAAAATGTCGGGGAAGTTAAGTGGTGTTACCATTTCAGGGCATCCCACAAATTCAAGAATGTGTCATGCTAGCAATGAATGCGATTGAAACTGCTGTTGTAAACTGAATCCCAGACATACAGGCCCTGATTTGTTTCTATTTATGGTTTTATTGAAGGCTGAAAGTTACAGTATGAAAATATCGAGCTTGCTATGAGCCCCGGAGTACAAGTTCATTGTCATTATTTCGGCCGGTCTGAGATTCCCGATGTGTCGCGGCATTTCCAGCGTCGTAATGAAAGCTTATTGCCGCAACCATGCAATAAATTGAACGTTGAGGAACCGAACTACAGCATACATCTCATCCCTGCGCCTTTCATGCGTGCATACGGGGCGAAAAAGGCACGAAGCGTTGCCACGGAGTGCATTCTCTACGGCCGCTCAGCGGAGCATTCACACTAGCAGCGTGACGCTGTCGCCACCTACATGTCGATCTCGCGGTGAATACGCACGACATCATGCAATCATACCTGGATGGATGCATGACTTGGTCATTTACCGAAATATAAATAGTTATTTTTATGAATGCGCTGTGTCGGCAACAATCTAAATGTACTAGCTACTCCACCAAATTCTGTCAAATATGCTGTATATAAAGGTAATTAGTTGAGCCATTACTTCGGACGGGGAATTCAGGGAGGGTTGAGCAACGCTTTAAGTGCCTTGTGATGAAAGTGGTTTAAAAGGTACCACTCCACACCCGCTGAAAAAAACTATCAGAAATATAACAAATTGATCGATTGTTTTCTAAGCAACTTGTAAAGACCTGGTAATTGTTAAAAAATAAAAATAAAAGTCCGGAGGCACTAGGATTGGAATCCTGGGTGGTAAACGATGGTCCCTCCTCGGGGAATTAAGCATGCGTGGAAATACCTCAGTCAAATAGGTAACGAACTTAGAGTAGCACTGGGACAATCCCGATTAGGAGCGTACTGGCAACACTTTGGTAATTTGCGCGAATGATCTGATCTGATTAAAGGGACACTGAAGTGAATTTGTCAAGCTCCCGGTTTTGCTTGCACCGCGTAGACTGGCTGAAATTACTACACTTTTCATCGTTGATCCGGTTGATAAGTCGGTATAAAGCGGGAAAGAAGAAAAACTACCATGCGTGGTCTGTGGCGGCCTCACTAACTAAAGGCTGTGATGACGGGAGGAGATTCACCTTGATTGTACGATGTCCAAGGTTAGCATTCAAACAAGTTTCGGTTTCGGTTCTGTAAAACAATATGCTTGACATCCGACGGCATCGTTGGATGGGCATTCTCCATCTCTCAGTAATCGTCGTACCGCACTTCTACCATGTTGTCGGCTGTAAAATGCCTAAGACAAGCCTCCCAGGACGGCTTGGAATCGTAGCAATCACTAGCCGAGCCCTACGCAGTGGATGAACGACGTCCGCGTCACCGCAAGCGCTCAAATGCCATGCGCTTTTCCCCAATATTTGGAGCTTGCCTCGCTCTTGCCTGTTTCGTAAAAAGCGTGTTCGCACCAGGCCAAGGTTCTGGTGATTCTGGCCTGTGCCCACTGCCCGCAAGCAGTCGGTGCTTGTGGCAAATTGGTTGTGAAACTTGCCGAAGGTTCTGGCCATGGTTTCTCTGAAAGCTGCTGGAACGGGTGAAATAGATTGGATAAATTGGACACACGTGCAGCCCCGAAGGACGCCGTTCATAATAAAAACATAAATTTTGGAATATGGGGTGGCGTGGTCAAACAGAAGGGACGATGTTTCCGACATTTGTCAGAAGTAAAGGCAAGTTGGCCTCCTACCAGCGACGCCTCTTCGAAGCCGAAGTGCATTCTCAGCCCAAGCCCCGCCCTGCCAACTCAGCTAGCACTGACGGCCAGGGGCCAGGAGTGTCTGGAGACATATGGGTCCCGTGAATAGGGAACCACCCCGTCTGGTGCCCGCGCGCACCATCGAATTTTCGAGATCATTAAAGTTGATTCTCTCTCTCTCCCAACTCAACCACAGATGCAGTTATTTTTTGACACAGGCTTCGAAACTGAATATCGTCGGCCCATCCCGATGACGATTAATCGACGTTGGCTCTGCGGGCTTCAGGGCGAGCTACTCCCATTCATTGGTGTCTGCATCTCTTCTTCACCTTCTCGCGTATATTCTATGGCTTGGGTGGCTCTGTGGCTTCCAGCTCATAAAGACGTGTTGAGGAAAGCTGCCTGACGTTGTGGCGAGAAATGTTTATATTCCACGTCGGAAAGTGTTGAACAGGCGGTGACACTCGTTACCTCGAGCACCTGGCTTGGTAGCGTAGATTGGTAGCGTACCGCAGCTGAAGTACACAGGCCATCAAACAGCGGAAGTGCACATTCATCCAGTGATAGGTATGTCGGCTACTTCCGGCCAGGCATTGCATAGCGGGAAGAGATTAGCTTTGTTATTGCACAAAGCATTTAGTGGAGTGGCGGAACCTCTAAAAAAGACCGTATATATAGAACCTTGAGAAGAGCACCGCCGTTGAAGCAACGCTTTCAACAAGAAGTTGATTCTACAGAAAAAGGGCAGATTGAGGTGACGACGAAAATCTGGAAACAAAATTGGGTGCTCGGGTGCTCCCGACAAATTTTCATGGCACGTGTAACTTCCCGGCTCACCGCAGTTCTGTGGGAAGCGATGACTCTGGAGATATCCAGAGTAATGCAAAATATTTTCTCACTGCTGCTACAGTTAAACCTGGAGGTAGTGAGCCTTTATGTAACGAATTCCTGCATTTAACGAAGTTTTTTCAATTCTTCATTGCCACCCCCATTGAAGCCCATGTGTTCGCGACCTCTATGTAACGAAACGCTGTGGCGGTTAACCTTTATGCAACGAAGTTTGGCAAGCTTATCAGTCAGTTTTTTCCCTTTCCTGAATATTCGGCTGGAGAAATGCACTAATTTAGTGAATACCAGCACCGCTGTAAGGAGCCAGCAGCAACGAAAATGTAGAGAATAACGTAAAAACAAAATTTGTATGATGATGATGATGATAATGACTGGAATGGCTGGTGGCATCCTCGGGCAAACGTAGCAGCCAATTCAGGTTTTGCTTGAGTAGCGTACCAGCTGGCAAGAGTAAGGAAACTTCTTTTTTTCGTGCCCGCGTCACAAGCTATAGTATTTTCACGTGTGAGTGCGGTGTAGTCGCACGTCAACACTGCTATGTGTGGTACGTGAGTCGGTGATGAGCTCTGCTGCCAGAAAACGAAGTTTCGTCCTTTCAAGAGGGGAAAACAGAAGAAAGAGTCCATGTCGCATGATGTCGCGCACATAGAGGAAGCGACGTCACGGAGCTGAGTCATTGCTTGGGGAGGGTGTGGTCGGCCTGGTCCCCTACAGGTTATGGTTTGTGAATAGGCCGCCCGGTGGTTCATGTAGCTCTGGGGCAGCAGCCGGGGCCTGGCCCTATAACTCTTGCCGGCGAAGGCGGCAATGAGGCATCGCGCTACGACCTACGAGGTGACGCGGCCGCGTCGGCAAAAGTCCCATGTAGGACGTTTCGATTTCTGTGTGTCTAGCTTTAGTGTTGAGTGAACCATCCCTTGCAATGCTATAGCTCATTGTTAAGTACCCATGTCCGCTCATTTGGCTTCCAAATATAATCCCCTGCGTGTACCTATGCCCGACTCCCTGTCTCAAATCCTCTGAAAGAAACGTAACGTGACCCACTCCTTCAAAGCGAGAAAGAAGAAATGTAGCCGCCCGTACACTATCCCAGCTGGCACCCCTCAACAATTTCCAACGCGGAAAAGAGCATCAAGTTCGCAAAAAGACACCCTTCCAGCATAAGTTTGTTTCTTGAAACTCGTTAAGGCACCGAAAAGTGTCAAAAGGCAAAAGTGGTACTTACGTTACGTTTGTTAATAGGGGGGTCAGTGAGCTCGGAGAGCCGTGTAGTACCTAAGCTTGTAAGAAAGGAGCAGGCGCCAATCAAGCAGCTTTTTATAAAACGCTCTAAGCTCCAATAAGCCCCAATAAACCCTCTAAGGAATTCTTTCGCTTCACTGAGGATTGAGTTTGCCTTCACTGATGTCTAGCATTATGGTTTCGTGTCTGCCTCAGTCACGCGAGCCTTAACTCAACTATAAACCTGCATGCAACAAAAATTGCGTCCGCTTGTCAACTTTGTCATATCCAGGTTTAACTTCATTAAAGGCGGAAGCTTGCTTCGCGAGCAGTTTAAAGTTTATCAGGATGCTATACTAGCTTCTATTGTCATGTAAACTATTTAATATAAAGGTATGCACCTTTGAATATGAGTTACACAAAAACTATTTCTGGTTTCGCGAATAATTTTTATGGTATGTATAGGCGACTCGGCTTCTTGCTGTAAGCGAAATATCATTTTCCAACAGAAGTTTTACTAGATTCCTGACCAGTCGGAATTTTCAGCTGGAAATCTGGGGATGCAAGTGTTCGTGACAAGTGTTCATGACCCTTTTACAAAAGCCGCTCTTCACTTTCTCACGACTTCCTCCACAGCTACCACCGGAACAACAGGTTCCTGCCTCCGCTCCTGGCCCAGCAGCTTCGAGAAGGGAATCCAGGAAATCACGATCAACGAAGAAGGTGAGCATGATATCCAGGGCTTGAAAACACTTTTAAGCTGCTTATCTTACAATGCACGCAGGTCTCACAAAAGTGACGAGATTGTCCTATGGTCAGATTTTTCTGAAGGACTGGTGAGGTCCTTGTCGAGATAAACGACAAGCAGCAGGCCACAAAGCTTCTAACTCAAACTCTACGGGCTAGTCTGGACATCAGGGTCACACCCCACCGGAGCGTCAACAGCCCTCACGGTGTGATCTCTGAGCCATATCTGTTGAACGAAACGGATGCGGATCTCCTTGTGCGCTTGAAGTATCAGGGCGTCACAGCCGTGAGGCGCATCACCATCCGCAGAGACGACAAGGAGATTCCCACCAAGCCCATAATCTTGACCTTCAACCGCTCAGCAATTCCGCAACATATAAATGCCGCCTTTATCCGTTGCTCCATCTGTCCCTACATCCCGAACCCAGAGCGCTGTTTTAAGTGCCAGCGGTTTGGGCATGGTACAAACTCTCGCTGTGGCTGAACAACGTGTGCAAAATGCGCGGCCTATGATCATCCGCGTGAGAACTGTTCATTCAACACCCTCTCCTGTGTGAACTGCCAGGGGGCTGCATGCGGCATACTCCTGCAAGTGCGAAAATTTTCAACTAGAAAAACAGATCATCAACATCAACTTGCGCTGCATTGCAGGCAAGAACGGCCCGATGTCCATCTCGTCGTAAGATGTCCAGGGAGCGCCCGATGGACCGGGCCCCCGGACATGGCCCCACGGGCCAGGCCCCCCGGACTTGGCCCCCCTCCGGGGGCCCTTTGTTTGACCCGCCACCGCCGAGGGTGTCGGGTCAAACAAAGGGCCCCCGGAGGGGGGCCAAGTCTGGGGGCCCGGTTCGTCGGGCACTCCCTCGACATCTGACGACGAGATGGACATCGGGCCTTTCCTGCCTGCAACGCAGCGCAAGGAGCGGCCTCCGACGCCCAAGCAAACTGAAATGCCCCAAAAGCCCCTCCGAGAGTACAAGCTCCGAAAAACAACACAAACACACACTCCAGTCATTCTTAAATGTAAATAATAGCAACAGAAAACACCATCCAATGGAACTGCAGAGGCCTCCTAAGAAATCTTGACGATGTGTATGAGATACTGCATGGCAATCAGCCAAGTATCATGTGTCTCCAAGAAACTCACCTCAATTCGAAACAAATAGATTTCTTAAATGGGTACATACATGTTATTCATAAAGCATAGGGTTGGCTCACACAATCTTCGGGCGATGTCGCCATTGTCGCCCGGAAATCATTAGCATGCCACCCTCTCTCTTTAAACACTGTCGTTAAGCTGTAGCAATAATTACGATAGTATTTAATAGGATGATAATGGTATGCTCCGTTTACATCCATCCTGATTTTGCCCTTCTGAGATCTTATTTCGAGGCACTTATTGACCAGCTACCCGAACCATATATCCTCACAGGCGACTTTAATGCGCACAATTCTCTTTGGGGCTCCTCCCGAATGGATGACCGAGGTCGCCTGATAGAGACGTTTCTAACATCCTCTGGAGCATGCCTTTTCAACAAAAAACAACCTACATACCATAACTTAGGACACAATACATACTCATTTCTTGACTTGGCTATTGGTTCTGCAGTTCTTTTTGCATGTCTTGAGTGGGGTGTGGGCACGCACCGATATGGTAGTGACCACTTCCCTACTTCACTAACGTATATAGGTATAGAGGCCCAAGCAGTCCGTCTTCCCACAGCACGTTTAATGAATCAAAAGCAAGCTGGAGTACATTCACAGAAACATCTAAACTACGCCACACATCCATAAAACACCTACACGTGGAGGAAGCTGCCCAACTCGTCACGGTGCACATCTTCGACGCCGCCGAAAAGTCCGTTCCCCACGCCTCTGGTGGCCCACGCAACCACAGGAGGCCGTGGTGGAATGAGGACTGTAGGCGGGCGCGAGAGGTTCAGAACAAGGTGTGGGATACCCTCCGTCGGTGCCAAACGTCGGATAATCTCATTTCTTTTAAACGGGCAAAGGCGTTTGGGAAGCGGGTGCGCTTCCCAAAACAGATACACACAAAGTCTGGGCACGAATACGAAAACTCAAAGGACAACAAACACACAGCCTGCCCCTTGTAAGTGCTAGAGGAGACACACTCGTAGACCAGGCTAACACACTCGCACAACACTTCCAACACGTGTCCAGCTCAGCACACTACACTAACACTTTCATACAACACAAAACATCTGCAGAGAAAAAGCCCTTACAAGCCAAAGACAAGTAAAAAACTTCTTACAACTATGAATTCACACTCTATGAGTTCAGGGCTGCCCTGAGCACGTGCAATCCTTCAGCTCCAGGCGCAGATAAGATTACATACACCATGATACAACACCTACGCGTAGACACTCTTGAGACACTCCTACACCTATACAATAAAACATGGCCTTCGGGGCAGCTTTCAAGGTCTTGGAGGGAGGCCATTGTAGTGGCTTTTCTTATTGAATGACCCATCCTCTCCTTCCAGCTATCGACCGATCGCCCTCGCAACCTGCCTGTGCGAGCTTCTCGAGAAGGTGATAAACAGGAGACTCGTGTACTCCTTAGAGTACAATGGTCTTCTTGGGAGCTGCCAGGCAGGCTTCAGGGCGTGTCGATCCACCAATGATGAGTTGGTTGAATTGGAGACCTACATTAAAGATGCCTACGTAAATGGCCAATATTGCATGGCATTATTTTTTGATATCGAAAAGGCATACGATACCGCATGGTGCTATGGCACTCTTAGAGACCTCAGATCCTTTGTTATATCAGGTAACATGCTGAACACTCTTTCTAGTTACCTGTCAGAACGAAAATTTTGTGTTAGATTCGGTTCGACACTTCCAAACGTTCACGTGCAGGAAAATGGCGTGCGTCAAGGTGGCGTTTTGAGCTGCACCTTGTTTATAGTAAAGATGAACTCTCTCCGAAAGGCACTGCCGCCAACAATCTCCTGCTTGGTGTATGTAGATGACGACAAATATCTTTTAAATCATGTAACAGGTCTATATGTGAACGTCAGGTCTAGCTTGGGGTTAACAAAATTGCTCGCTGGGCAGGCGAAAATGGGTTTAAACTTAATCCTTCTAAAAGTACCTGCGTTGTATTTTCAAGGAGACGCGGGATGCAAGCGCACCCTCACATCAAGCTTAATGGCGACTCGATTCCCGTAAATAGGAACACAAGTTTTTAGGTCTAGTCTTAGATGAAAAGCTCCCATTCATTCCACGCATCAAACAACTCGAGCATAAATGCCTCAAAACGATAAACGTTATAAAGGTCCTCTCACAGCAATCATATGGGGCCGATAAGTGGGAGTGTTCTGTACGGTTCAGCCGCGAAAACAGCACCTAAAATGCTCGACCCAGTGCTTCACTTGGGGCTTCGCCTCTCTTGTGGCGCATTCCGTACGAGCCCTGTCCAGAGTCTTTACGCAGAGTGTTACAAATGGTGCTTATCACACCATCGAACCTATGTTGACTTGTTATACTCCTTTAAATTTTCATCAATGGACAACCATCCCTTTAAACCTGTTTTTAATGATGCATCCAAATCCCAGATCGTTTTAAATCGCCCAACCATTTCTGTACCTTTCTCACTCAGAGTCAAAGAGCAGGTGTCTGAACTGACTGTCTCATTTTTAGATACCTATAAAACGTCCTGCAGCACGCTTTTACCCCCAATTGGAAGTTCGCCCCGTGTTATTCGACTTATCATTCGTAAAAATGGAGAGAAATCGAGTTCCAAAAAGCGCAATTTTGCAGCACTTCTCGTTTTTGCAGGATAACTATCACTGTGCAGAATTTTACAGTGATGCGTCCAAAACCTCCTCCACCGCGCCTTGTGCTGCGCACGGTCGCAATTTTACTGCAAGTAGAACTATGAATATAAACACCGGTATCTTTACGCCGGAGCCGTATGCCGTTTTTCTTTTTACAAGTCATATTATTCAACATGATGTCCATAAGTCTGTAATTAATACAGACTCGTTTAGTGTGGTGCTAACACTGTCATCCACAAAGTCATCCAAAAACTGTCATCAATCTCGCCCTAAAGACCATTATCTCTGCATATGCCTCAAACATTGAACTGACTGTGTGTTGGGTCCCTGACCACTCTGGGACAGCCGGTAATGAGACCGCGGATCCGACTGGAATACCGAGAGAGACAACAAGTTACACGTTCTAAAACCACACTTGAGACCATACACTACGGACACACCAAACAGGCATGCTCTGAAGTTACCCTGGCCAGGTTACGGATAGGCCACAAACACGCGACGCACTCACATCTGCTCATTGGGTCTCCAAGGCCCGTGTGTAGCAGGTGTGGGGAAGGCGTATCTGTAGTCCACATCCTATTCACATGTAAGGCGGTCGACACAACAAGACACAGACACTTCAGACAACTATACAAACAACATATGCCGCTAAACCCCTCCTTGTTCTTGGGTGACAATTCCATATATGGTTTCCATGAGACGCGTTTTTGAATATTAGTATGGTGTTAACTTTTTAAGCCTCATTTCCTATCATGCATAATCAAAATTGGCCCTATACACCAGCCATCACCACTGCATTTAATTGATTTTACTGTTATTCTGGCTTGCACATTTTATTACCAACGTTTTTCTGTTATCTACATTTGTTTGGCGCTCTTTGCCCCAGCTGGCTTTGCGCCAAAAAAAAATCCAATCATGATCATCATCATTATCATTAAACCTGCATGTAACGAAAACTTGCATATAGGAAAAAAAAGTGAACTTTTATCAACTTTGTCATATCCAGGAAAAACTGCATTAAAGGCGGAAGCTTGCTTCGCGCGCAGTTTAAAGTTTATCACGATGCTCTAATAGCTTCTAGAGCCGTCGAAACTATCTAATTGAAATGTATGGACCTTTGAATACGAGTTACCTAAAAACTATTCCTGGTTTCGCGAAGTTTAAAGTTTATCACGATGCTCTAATAGCTTCTAGAGCCGTCGAAACTATCTAATTGAAATGTATGGACCTTTGAATACGAGTTACCTAAAAACTATTCCTGGTTTCGCGAAGAACTTTTACGGTATGTATATGCGACGCGGCTTTTTGCTGTAAGCGAAACATCATTTTCTAACAAAAGCTTTACTAGATTCCTGACCAGTCGGTATTTTCAGCTGGAAATCTGGGGATGGAAGTGTTCGTGACAACTGTTCATGACCAGTTTACGAGAGCCGCCGTTCACTTTCTCACGACGTCCTCCACAGCTAACGCCGGAACAACAGGTTCCTGCCTCCCCTCCTGGCCCAAGAGCTTCGAGAAGGGAATCTAGGAAATCACGATCAACGAAGAAGGTGAGCATGGGCCAGCCGCGGTGGTGTCGCCGGGAACAAGCGAGTCGCTGATTGCTTGCCTGGAATATTCGCTCTGTAGACAACTTTTTTCTGTAATTTTCATCAAAACCGCGAAGAGGGGGCACACAGTGGTCACAACAAAAAATGTGCGGTCGGTTAAGAGCAGGAAATGTGTTCTAGCAGGCGACAATATAACCCGGCATCCTACAAGTGATGTCACTCGTAGGTGGCACCGCGGTATGTCCTCGAGGCCTGCGACCCGCCAGCCGGTCGTCGCTCGCCAAGCACACCCACAAGACTGCTGCCGACCCGCAAATCACGCTCCTTTTGCTGTAACGGACCATGACTTCACCAAACAATTCGCTGACAACCCGTCAGATTTAGTTCGCACGCTTTGCGAGCGCCTGGGGTTTCAATCGGGTTTACGCAATGCTCCGGCGCGTGAAATCCGGTGTCTAATGTGGATTCGTCTAACGGTGCCATACCGACGAAATTTAAAGAGTGATGTGCAAGTTCATATCGATGCACAATAAACGTTCAACTGCTCTTGTGAAAGCACATTTAAATTTCTTGTTTTACCGATTCCTATGAAAGAAGGATCAACCCCATTTTTTGTTTTCTGATGCCATCAGGAAAGAGGATGCTGCGGCCGAGAATCAAACCTGCGTCCTTGGGCTCAGGAACAGCAGCACAACGCCTTGCGCACACAGCGTACCAGGACTAATACCGGCACCAGCATAGGGTCACTAAACAAAAACAGGGAAAAAATAATTAACGCCAGTTTCTCAAAACTGAAAGGCATGCATTATCAGCAGAGGCGAATATACAGCGTTTAGTTACATAAATTTTTGAAATACGCTTCGATATTCCCACCGTTCGGTTTTCGCCGAAAGCTGTGTTCGGCAAACGACGGATCGCGCTATGCGGCCAACTTAGAAGTCAGACAGAATAAGGTACAGAGGTCCTCCCAGAGAACAGGCACGTAAGGCGTCCTGCTTAGGCCCAATTCTGGCCTGACGTATGGTCTTAATAAATATGCTCGACGTGGATTTAGGGCCAAGTGGCAGAGCAGATCTCAGAATCGCCAAAAAGAGGAAATCTTTAGCCAGGTGCTGACGTTATGAAATGCTGAACCAAGAGAAGAGCAGGAATGAGAGAAGGAACGATAAGGCTCAGCAGCCACTGACCTTGAGTCGGATATCGCCGAGCCTACCGCACCACAAGAAAATCAAATGAATACCATCATCAGGAAGCAGCTTAGGCAGCCCTCCACGTCTCAATTTTTAACGTGAGATGCACTGAGAGCACCCAAAGAAATGTTTAGGAGGGGAAGGCCTCTAACTCATGGGGGGACGAAATAAGAACATTCGAATTGGCTTGGGCCGAGCAGCACAGCAGCAGGTGAAGGTCAATGGACCTAAATTGTCAGTTGATGCTACTATCATGACGAATACATCTACAAATTGTGTATTTATAACACTTTTGAACAAAATATAGAAACCGCTCTCCTGGCGCCAATGGTGTGTCTCGCAAAACAAAATCGGGATGGCTCACCGTATGGAAGACAGCCCCCCTCACCCCCTCCCCCATGGAAAGGAACCAACTGCACGGCGACCCAGCATAAAAACTCTCTACCACTATCAAAAGCACGGATAAAAACGTGTAGAAGGACAGGCGATATGGCACGATCAAGTTAGTTTGCAGAAAGTTCTAATATCATGAAAATTTAGTGTGCACCGACTCAGGGATGTACGAAATTCGGAGGCAGTAATTGTCGTAGTTGACTACTCGGGCAGTCTCTGTGAATGCATGACCCTTCTACTTACACGAACGAAGAAGCGGAAGTTTGAGCTATCCACTTGGCAATCCGACTAGCGGAAGTATCGAATGGAACGAAGCTTCGACACCATTACAGGCCGGTGGCTGCAGCGAGAATACCTAATCCCTTCGGTGAGGTACTAACATCCACAGTGAAGAAATTTAACAACGTCACCTTAGACACTCGGACTGGTAGAGAAGGAGGCACCAACCAAGAAGCACACGAGCCCACACGCCGTGCACCTTGCAGCCACGAGTACCGCACTCCTCTCCCGGAAAAATGTTAGGGTCTGGAAATCGTACGCCTAGAAACACGAGCTTCCTCCCTGCCGCAAGGGGGTCTCAATCCGGAAGAACTGCAAACTCTGTTGAGGATAAACCAACATAAGTACCTACAAATAAAAGGGGGCGAAGATGTTCGGTT
Source organism: Haemaphysalis longicornis (assembly GCF_048455015.1). Classification (NCBI taxonomy): domain Eukaryota; kingdom Metazoa; phylum Arthropoda; class Arachnida; order Ixodida; family Ixodidae; genus Haemaphysalis; species Haemaphysalis longicornis. The sequence continues at coordinate 133,218,748 of NW_027526361.1, forward strand.
GGAACATCATACATTACTTAAAACTGTAAATTCGCGGAACATCCACCCTCTTTCAGGCAACCTTGCCATGTACAAGGGTATTATCAAAGGAGAATACCTAAAGCATAAATTCCACTTCCATCGAAACATCGGAGGTAGCTTTGGCTAGCTCCTTCCCTCAAGATCAGCGCGCGCTGATTGGGAGGCAAGGGAAGGAGCTGCTGCACCTGGGGCCTTAGACTTCAAATTCCACCTTTTAGCTCCCTAACATCTCTTGACTCCCTTTTCCTGAAAACAAACTATTTCTTCAACAAAGATTTTCGCTCTCTCTCCATCTTCGCAACAAGCAAAAACGTACAGTTCGGCATAGACATTTGAGAATAAATACATTGAAACACTGACACTGCCGCTTCCTCGCTCAAATTAACGACCAACACCACGCAGCTGCAATTTTACACGCTTAAATCTTAAGCCACAGAAGGGCAGAGGGCCTCTCTCTCTGCTGGGCCACGGTGATTAAACGCCCTTACTGCGAGTCTCTCTCTCGTTGCTGCCTCCAATGCTCGTGAAGCATAGCTAGTAAAGGCAGCCATTCCGCTCCGAAACCCTCCCTAGGAGTCGAGATAACGCAATTACTGTCGTACTTCTTAAGACTCGAACGTAGATGTCATCTGCAACTTTGTTTCTTAGGGAGATAACAACGTCTCAGGGCATTAATCTGATACGCACAGCTGCCGTGTAACCAGAGTTGTTTGCTCACCAGGAAAGGCGGCTGACTAATTTTTTTACTTCACGCCAGCAACATATTCCTTGGGGGTTGTTACCGACTGTAAGTTAATCACGTTCAGTCTGTGTAGCCAACAATAGCGCTGCAAATTCATACGGCCAGAAATGAAACGCAATTTAGGTGTAAAAAAGCTGAATTTTCGCTAAAAGAAAGAATATCCTGCCCATCAGGTTCCTTCGAATGTCTTTTCAGTGCATAAAAAAGCGTCGAAATATTGCACCCAACAACCCTAAGCTCGTCCAGGTATTCGAGGTGCAAAACAATGAGGGGAACCTTGGGTGCAGTTAGGCCAGGTAAGGGTGGCCAGGTAAGGGTGAAGGGCTTTTGCGTCAGCTTGTCTTTGTTTAGTGAAGGAAATCTCTGATTACGAGTGTTCACGACCACTGTTACCAAAAAATGTTTCACGCTGTTGTCGCTGCCCAGGAGGCCGTGCACGCAAGGGAGAACACAGTTCGGCCGTCGCGGACGTCCCATACCAGGGCCAGCGTGGCTTTGCCGTCTGCGGCGTCCCAAACAAGGACCAAGATGGAGCCGCCATCTCCGACATCTCCGGCAAGGGCCAACCCCACCTTGTCATCTCCGGACTCTCCTTCGATGGCCGAACCTGCGTCGCCGTCTTCGCCATCCCCTCCGATGACCGAACGCACGTTGCCGTCTACGGCATCCCCTCCGATGGTCAAAGGCGCGTTGCGATCTACGGCATCCTCTCCGATGGCGAACGTGGAGTTGCAGGCTCCAGAGCACTTACCAGGGGACCCAGTGGCAGCGCAATCGCCGACATCCCGTCCAAAGACCAACGCTCCGGTGTCGTTTTGTATACCCCTTCCAAACGCCAACGCAGGGTTGACGATGCATTCCATGGCGTCTCCTCGTACAGCTAGTAACGAAATAGGCTCCCTTCGAAAGGTGAGCCCGGTGATGATGATGAGGATTAGAGGCCCTCCCTTTGTATCGGGACATCGGTTGTTAGAAACTGACTTGCCTGTGTTATTCTATTTATTCGCCCTACCCTTAACTAGCCTAATGGGTTAGCCCCCCTCCCCCCGGTTTTAAAGGCCAACTGCACTCAAATTTTTCTTTGTCCAAATTTGATACAAATAAGCAGTCTAAGCTCTTAAAATCACCTTGGCGAAATTCTAAGCTTCGTAAGCACACAGCGCACTAGGTACCGTCGTTTGAAGTAGCTCCGTGCAGACGACGTTTGCACCTGGCGGAGAGTCGCCGAAACAAGTTCCCAGCGGCCCGTGACGGAGGTTGGGCAACCTGTCCCGCGGAGCTCGCGCTTCTCCGTCGACCAACGTTTTTAGATTATCTAAAAACGTTGCCGTCGACTTGCACGGCGCTCCGCCGGTCGCAGGGACGCGTTCGCCCGGGGGTTCTCTGCTACATCACCATGATGTACCGCCTTTGCCATCACATGTTTCAAACTAACCGCATAGGCAGCCACATCCGCCTTTTTTTCAGCGCAATAAAAGATATTAGAAGCCTACGAACTGTACGCGCGCTTACGAACGCTCTAGAACTAGCGAAACTCTTTTTACTTAAATAATATTTCTACTGAAAAATGCTAGCGCGACACGCACACTTGCCTTGCATTTGTCATTCTTATTGCATCTATCACAGAAAAAAAGGATCTTTGATAAACGCTTGACCACTTGCACTTCCGCGTCCAATATTTGCAATATTTGGCCTGGGCCAACTCAACCATCATCCCTTAGACCTGTCCAAGGTTTTGCGACCTAAGTAGAGCTGTTGTACAGGAGGGTACAAACACCTGTGCGAATTTTGCATCACTAGCAAAGTGAACCAATATCAGCCTTAGCCGTGGTAACAAATACATCCGCACAAATATCGGCCGTCGTCTCGCGAAGTGTGATAGCTAACAGAACTGCTCCTGCCATAAACTATAAACTCGATTTTTTTTCAATTCCAAAATGAAGTATTTACTTTTGTAGAGCTCTAAATTTAGTTTTCTTGAAAGCAAAATGTTTGCAACTTCACATGTCTTTGGAGAAAGTTGAAAACATCGGTGGATAGGTAACATTTTTCGTGTTTAGTGGATCATTTAGCTGTTGCAGCTGGTTTATAGTTTTTGATGCCTTTTAAAATTCGATTTTCGCTGAGCAGCAACGCAAAAAATACTGCGCTGATATTCACGAAGCTGTTTGCACGTAATGTATAGTAAAAATAGCGATTGATCTCCACCCGCGTGCGGCTTTACTCCCTTCAAAGAGAGCGATGTGGCAGCCGAGGCGCCGGCTAATCAGAGCTGCTTTTCGATATCGTACGAGCAACAAGCTTTGTAAATTAGGCCCCGCTTTTTTACTCGCAATGCCAAGGATTGCTGCAACGGCAGTTATTAAAGACGATATATTCTTTCTTGGGCTACTTAAACCCAGAAATTTTGGTCTGCCTGTATGTCTGTCTTTCCGTGACTCGATTCAGCCACCCGGCCAAAGTAAAGCAATGCCTGCGCAATAATGTTATATAGTCACAGCTAAATCTACCCGTCCAACTCCGGTGTAACGTTCATACTTGTCAACATTGTTGAAGAAGAACAATACATTACGCAAATATAAGACAACAAATTATTACAGAAGTGATATTTGCAGTGTTCCTTTATAAAAAATCATACATTCTTGACTTTTGCGAAATTAAGTACTTCATTAACTGCAGAAAACAAAATTCCCTCTGCCGTCGCCTGCTGTCGCCCGCGCCACTATAGCTTCTGGCGCCATTTTAAGAAATCAACCGGCAACAGTTACGGAAGGTTCCACTAGATAAGTTCCACGTTCTGGTTGCAAGGCACGTGGAGTAGGGAAACTCGGTTCTGTAAACGTTGAAGTAGGCCGCCTCGGTTCACGCGCGTCATCGCCTTGCCGCAGCGTTGGCACCGAGACACCCGGTTTGGAGCAGTGGAACGCGGGAAATTTAAAATGATTTAAGCAAACCTGTGGCGTCTTTATCTTCGGAGGAGCGCGACGCAAGAGGAACAACATGAGAGGTGAGCGGGAAAGCGAAGGGAGGCATTTACTTGTCAAAAGTCGATAAAGACTATCGTCTTTTGACGACATTTGCAAGAAAAGGAGCAGGTACGCGGCCAATTTTTCTGATGGAAAAATAACTGTCGTACGTTCTGCATCATTTCGATTGATAGGAACGCGATGTCGGAATTGCGCCTAACTTCATTATCCTGGGCAACGTTAGTGGGAGGTCTTCCGTGGAAATAACAGCGCGAAACGCGACTCTACCACGCGCATTTGAAGGCGGCTCTGAGCGGCCGCCGGTTCTGGCGCGGCCGCTTCCGTTCCATCACGTACGTCACTTCCGGCCACCGGTAATGGCCTCCTTTTCTGTTCAGTTTCAGTTCCGAAAACGCCAATGTCCTGAGCCGTTTGCGTCGCTCGCGTTCATGTTTGAAATATAGTATTATGCATTTAGCACTTTCTGTGTGTTTACTATTAGGTGACATTATTTTTACGTTGTCGAAAATTTGAGTGCAGTTGGCCTTTACTCCCATCGCTTCCCCCATTCCTTCTGCTCTTGCACACATGCTTATCCCACCCCGCCCCCCCCCCTTTCTGTTCTAAATTCTATTTCACTATATTCCGCATCCTGCGCCCCACTCTCTTCACTACGTATCTTCCACCACCCCTCCAGCTGCCTCTTCGTCACCTCTGTGGCCCTGAAATTGCATGAGGATCACCCTCACACCAAATCCCAAAGCCTCCGTCACCGTCGTCTCCCCATCGCCCCGCCGCTGTCGTATCTCTGTGCAGCCTATGACAAAATGCTCTACGGTCTCCAGATCCCTGCCGCAGCATACACAAGTTCCATCGTGTTGCCTGTAGTTAGCCGTGTATTCCCATGTTCTCAGACACCCCGCCGGTGCTTCAAAGAGAAATACACATCCTCGCGTATTGCCTTAGAAACCTTCCTGACTGATATCTAGTTTCTCTGTTCTGAAAGTCTCTAGGGTTTTTTCCCTTCCATTCTCTGTACCCAATTAATCGTGTCTGCTGCTTTTACCTCTTTTTGACAGTTGTGAATCACCCACCTTCCCTACCGAATTTCCGTACCGCTTCGTCAGCTGTCTGGTCCTCTGTTGTTGGTTACACACGCCCCCCGGTAGCTGAAATGCATGTCGCTAAAGAGCGGCATGCAGGGTTGAAGAGATGTAGAAACACCGTCGAATTCACTATGTGAGTGACACGGGACTGTCGACAGGCACAATCTCTGAACTCATAATCATCATCATCACCAGCCTATCTACGTCCACTACAGGAAAAAGGCTACTCCCATAGATCTCCAATGATCCCGGTCTTGTGCTAACTGCGACCAATTTATCCCCGCAAACTTCCTGATCTCAACTGCCCATCTAACTTTCTGCCGCCATCTGCCGCGCTTGCATTCTCTAGGGATCCACTCTGTTACCGTTAATGACCAACGGTTATCTTTGAACAAATAGATCTCAACAGCTAAGGCGTAAATACCCAGCATGATAAAATCGTGATAGCGCAATACTTACCTCACTATGTTTTTCTTTCCCATTTGTTCCTGGCATTTGTCATTACATGCCTATTCCTTTCAATGTTAGTATCTTGGGAGGTAGTGGTGAACACGTTCTTTATTCAGCTTGCGGTAGGGGAAGCGGTGTGGTTAGCATCCAATGTCCAGGATTCCACGGTCCGGCACTGCATCCGTGGCTCATTGTACCAGGGCGAGTTGACGCTCCTGCGCCGAGCTGGGCAGCACACAATCCCACCGCGCAAATGATTGGTAGGAGATTTGGTGATGGTGGTCGGGATAGGAATATGCAAGGTGGTAAGTTTGAAGTGGGCTGTCACACTTTAGAGGGAGAGAGAGAGAGAGAGGGACACGATGGTTAGTTGTAGTATGCCTCTGTTTCCTGTCGCCGTAAGTGCACGCTCGATGGTTGGTAAGAGTGTGGTTTGGGAAGGAGTGTAACGTTCTTGGTCAGACTCCTTCAAAGCATTGAAGAACAAAGCATTGGTATTGTCGAGGGGATGGCCTGCTGCGAAGGGTGGTCTTATCCGTTTAGACTTTAGCTTGCCGTTTGGAGTGTCCGGGTCGTGGGCTGTGGCTTAGGCCTCTTCATGCCTCACAAATCCGGTGCGCCCTGGTGTCTAGGTAATAGAGATCTCGAAGTCTTCGGAGAGGTGCTGTATGATCTGGATAGCTTGGGGAAGAGCGAGGCCGACTTGGTACAGGTAGAAGGCTGGTTATGAGTTCGTTATGATGGGCAAGTATGGTTGTTGCTGGTGGGCAGTGGTGGCGTGGGTGAGACAAGCACATCAGCCGTTGCTACGGGTAAGTTTTCACTGGAGGGTTCGATTGCTATTCACTCACTTCAGTCGAGAAATATGAGGACTGTGCGCGCTTGTTCCGTATGTTGCGCGATGTCCGGAAAGGGCGATGACAGCCGGCCGTACCAACGGAGTCTTGGACTGAAGACCCCGACCACAAATATGCTCACTTCAACTGTGATTAAAGTTTTCTCTCTCTCTCTCTCTCTCTCTCTCTCTCTCTCTCTCTCTCTCTCTCTCTCTCTCTCTCTCTCTCTCTCTCTCTGTGCGGAGTACAAAGGTCTGCGCTGTTTCGTTTCCCAAGCCTCCCCCGGAATCGCGGCGGCCTCGGTGGTAGGCATGTGCTTAGGGGTAGGATGGACTTTGACGCATGCTAAGAGGAACACGTTGTGGTGCTTGCTGGGGTTTGAAAAAGCTGTTGCGTCCTATGTCCTGAAGGACTCCCACAGGCGTCAGTGTGAGCATCTGAAAACACGGGGAGCGCTGTGGTTGGAGTTGTTCGTTTAGTGTATTATGTATGCCGAGTTTGGGGAGACGATCCTCTGACATGTAGGTAGTGTGGCGGGGGCTAGCTGTCTAGAAAATGAGAGTTTTGTGTATTTCTTTTAGTACAGGAGTCACATATGTTTAAAAATGCGCAAAATAGGCCATTCTGAAGATTCCTATGCATTTGTAAATTTTTTTGTATTGGTGCACGATGGTTTTGAAGCCCGTGGGTCATGAAGTGTCATACGCATGTTAACTGGTGAGCTCGCCTGAACGTGCCGAAGCTGCACACGTGCTATGAGGCACGCCGGATTGCAGGGCTCCGGATTAATCTCGACCTCCCGAGGAATCTCTAACGTGCGCCGCACTCTCGACACACGGGTGTTTTCGCTTTTCCCCTGGATCTGAAAAACAGCCACTGGGGCCGGGACCAAACTCGCGCCCTTCGGCTCAGCAGCGGAACGCCTTAGCACAACTCGTGTAATTATTCGGTTCGTCCATTTCTGGGCCAGGCCACGGAGGCGGACCTGGATGCCAGGGGCCTTCACGAGCTCCTGCCGAGCCCTCGGACCAACTCGCCTTCACCTCGTCATACGACACTCAAAGCGACGCCCCTGCCGTTTAAAAGGTGGCAGTGCATCGTGCTAGTGGTCCCGATTGTGGCGATCGTCCTGTTGACCGCGACGGCCGCCATCTACCTGGGCCTGCGAGAGACGCCCCTGTGCGACAGCCACCTGTGCGAACACTACGCCCACCTGCTCAACGCCACACTCAGCCGATCGGTGCACCCGTGCGAAGATTTCCACGGCTACGTCTGCGAGGGGTGGGAGCGCACCATGCCGGTCTCCGTCAAGGCTGACATGACGACCCGGTGAGACGTCCACTCGTTGCCACGTGCTCGTGGCCGCTTGATGCACCACCAGATCGAGCACTGTTAATTTTTTTTTCAATGCGGTTCCGCTGGTGAAAGTTTCTAGCCTTAGAGATTACTCTGTTCTCCTGGGAAGATTCAGGTGCCGTGGAAGAAATCTTTTTAAGTGAAACACAACTGGAGGGTGTCGTTACTTCAGGTATTTCTGGGGACATAAACCAAGCCTGAGCCTTCGGCAGAATCGACTTTTCGGGAGAATTTATCACTTGAATTTACGAATTGATGAAAGTGAAATTTATAACATGGTCTAGGGGACCACAGGAATGAAATTATGCACCTTGTTAAGAAATCACTGGTATTTGGGTTCAACGAATGGTGCTAAATACTCAGGCAACCACCAACTTTCATCTAGTCTAAATCGGAACGAAGAGGCCCAGCGCTTTTCTTCAGCTGTCTTAGGAAGCTGAAACTTTATGCGTTGTCAAGGTGCATCTAGAGAGATAAAAACAGTAGCAATAGGTGCACGCATACGGAGGTTCAATCTTTAAATCCTGGCAAATAAATTAAACATAAAAACCACCTGCTCTGCACGGGTCAGGTATAGCGAACCGTGCACGACGGCCTAACTATTCCACGAGGAAGCACGGGCGTGTTAGAACGAGCCCTTAATATTTCGAGTGGCGATGGTCACTAACGGAATTCTTCTGCCTTGCATGTAGAAGCGTATCGAGCTAACAGGAAATCGTTTGAATGACTGGCTACGTTAAAACAAAATGTATGCAGCTGTGCTAGTTGTCCCTTTTCACCTAGTTACATCGTGTGTGGATGCTTGTTTTTAAACAATGCTATGGCGTAACGTAAACACGTTCAGCGAAATCAGGCAGCCAAAAAATTAGAAATACAAGTGCGACGTGTACCAGCCTGCCCATATTTCTTGTCTGGAAGATGAACATGCTCTTGTCAATTTAGGCGAGGCCTACCGTTTACAAAGGCAGCGACAATAATGCCTGCAAAACATTTCTGAACTTCTCGATTTAACGGGCAATAAAGTTGATCGCTCTGTTTGGCCTGTTTGGCTTGGTTTTTGCGAAAAAAGTGCACATAGCATTTCATCAAAGTTGGGCAACTAGATGATTGGCTTTATTCTGTAGTTTATATGCTGAAACGCAAGCCTAGATGTCTCCCCCAGCACGCAATCTATGGCGAGACTGAGCGACCAAGCGACGGCGAAGCAGCCGTGAAGTCCTCGCGCTGTCCCGTGGTACTGCAGCGGCGAGACTTCTAGCGAGTGCACCTATGGCGCCTCTCCCCATCAAATCACCCGGCGTCACGCCACACCTTCCCCACATGCTCCGGGGACGGAAGGTCATTGCGACGCGATGAATGACTTTGCGAGGCATGGCGTAGTAGAGTTTCCGCTCTAAACTTAAGCAAAAGTGCACCGAAAAGACACCCTACGCCATCCAGTTCACTATAAGCTTTTTGTGCGTAGGCGCAGCACGGAAAGAGCGACGCGTTCATGCGCAATGGGCATAAAAAAATAAAGCAGTTCCACTCCACGTGAAATGTGTCAAGTTCGGAGCAGTGATTCAGCAGAGGGGCTGTGGCGCCGTCCTCTTCCCTTTGCTGCCACCCCTCGTGCTCTTCCCCTCCTCGCTTCACTCCTCTCTTGATGAATTGAACAAAGGTTTGTTCAATGGTTTCAATTTTCGCGCCTTCGCAGTACTCGCGCGCCTTCTCCTGGGACAGCTCGCATACTTTTTACCTTTCGAGTGCAGAGCACTTCAGGGTCTCGCCTTGCCGTAGCAGCTCGTTCGCTGCCACGCTAGCGTCTTGCCACCGTCGCAATCAGACGGCGTAGCGACGTAACGGACCCAAACAGAGGCCCACGGCGTAACGGCGTTACGGCTAACGGTCCCAAACAGAGTCTTCGAAAAACAGGCAGTTTGTTTGCTCATAACTGTTCGAAACTCCTGAACTGCTGGCGCTTGTCATGCATTTCGCCATTGCTTAGCGCAAATGAAACTGCGAGTACATTTGGGGCAAAATCTGTGTAAATGACCGGCAGCCCCCGCGTGCATTTAGTTAGGAATGATCGTTGAGCTGGTTTTTGCGATAGTAAGCGAGAAAAGTGACCGCCAAAAGCGGCGCATTCTAATCTGCCGACGTAAGGCAAAATGAAAGCAAGCACAAAAAGAACAGAACTCCTTCCTGCTCGTGCGGTTGCAGGCAGAGAGCGTGCTAGCACTTTGAAGGCTGGGAATTTGGAAGAACTAAACAACCATGTTGATGTAAGCCTGTGAGCTTTGTGCTACGCTCAGTGCTTGAAAATACATTGTCCCTTTCCTAACGTGAAGGGTTCAATTTTGCGCAGGTTCTTGGGAAAGGTCATCTCCAGAAATATCCAGACTAACACAGAAATGGATAACCAGACTGCGGTAGAAAAAGCAGCGGCGTTCTATAAGGCCTGCGCGGGTATCTTCAGCGGAACGAACGACGACATCGAAAATGTCAAGAACAAACTTCTTGAGTTCGGAGTCTCGTGGCCTGAAGAAGGCAATACATCCAGTCTTCTCTCCACGATCTTCTCACTGTCCGCTGCCTTGAACTGGGGCCCGATCCTGGACATCCGGACGCGACATCCAGGAAATTTCACGGCGAAGTTATCTTACGAATATCGAGATGCCTTGAATCGTAGGGACAACATGCTGAGCGAGTATACCCCGTCACATCACCGCGATTACTTCAACTTGATGGTGAACGCGTTCAAGCGGAACGTCGGCCGCTTGGTTCCTTACGAGGAGTTGACGGCTCTTGAGGAGGACGTGGTTGCGAAGATCCGCCAACCGCTTGAGTCGACTCACTATACTACGTTGAAAGACCTTAGCCTTGACGACCTTTTGACGAAAACAAGGGCAGGAGTGATTCCAAAGCCTGTTTGGGAGCAAACTACCAGCAAGCGCTTCAATATTACGCCGGGAACAAGATTCGCGTTTACGATTAGAAATGTGGAGTTCTTCAACGAATTCTTCAACTTGGTTTCGAGCCTGGGCGAGATAAAAATGGCCTACTACGTCGGCTGGAATACCGTACAAGCGTTTTCGCTCCTCTCCAGAAAAGATCTCGTACATTACTACTACATGACAGACGGTGAAGCGAAGCTCGGGCAACAGAATTTCTGCGCCAAGCTCACCCATAAATACATGGGGTTGTCTTTCTATGCGGGCTACATTCGCGACCAGCTCGAGCCACCCGCGTGTAGGGACGTTTCTGCGCTTGTCCGAACCCTGCGGCGGTCACTTAGGGAGACGCTGAGAAGCACCCCGCCGCCGTGGAACCGGCTGGCTTCAGTCCTATCTGCGCCAAACACAACTGACACTGAAGAAGGGTCAGCCACCCTCCGACTGTTCAGCGAATCAACCGAGGCGCACCTGGACGAGCTTTTCCGACACTTCCGCGATATGGGGTCTTCAGTCATCTCCAACATACAGCACGCCACTAAGGGTGCCCGTCTTGCGAGCGAAGATACGGGAATACCTCAGTTCATTGACACAAACGGTGCTCGTGATTACTACCTCAGTGACAGCGAGTTTGAGTTCCTTCTCAATGCGTTCGAGGTCCCTGTGTACGACATCGACGCGCCGTCTGTGATGAAATACGGTGCCCTGGGAGGCGAGATTGCTGAAGCTTTCACCCAAGTTCTGCTTCGAGCTGTGAACACGTTGGAAAACGACACACGACTTGAGCTTTCTTCAAAGCCACCGTGCGTCTACCACAGTGACAGTGCAACGGTCGACAAGGTGGAACTAAGTGTCGCGCTAAAAACACTGTCCGTAGAAACATTGTTCAGGCAGTTCCTACGAGCCAGTGAGAATTTGCGCCTAGGGCTTGGTGGCCGTCATGCACTGACGGAGCAGCAGGTGTTTTTTGTCCTCTTGTGTTATACGCAGTGCGGATCTCCAGGCGCCAAGGACAAGTGTAATGAGCCCCTGAAAGCCTCCAAGGACTTCAGTCGTGAGTTCGCTTGTGACAGTAGCATGGCCATGCACGTCGGAAATTACTGCCCCGCCGCCAGCGAATAGGCCAACTTACTGGATTCGAAACTGTTGCCTATGTGGGATTAATCTCACGTAAGGGATGTAATACCGGACGACACCTGTGAACCTCTAATGACCCATGTCACCATGGCACTACAGCTTGAAGAGTGAAAAATGTTTCTTGTTTCTCGAGAAAGTTCTTGTTTAACCCCACAAAGAATTTCTTGACGCCGACATTTCGCAATCTTGCAGGCGTAATATTGTGTTTTAGCAATTCTAATCTTTCTTTGAATTTCAGTTTTTTTTAAATATTTTACTTTTATGTGACGTGTATAATTAATAGATCAGCGTTTTTTTCCGTGTCTCTCATGTTTGTTTTGAAAGCGAAGAGCAACATGTCAGTGTTAGGGAATCATATCTATGAACTCACACGGCTACACAGTCTCCCGGCGTCGTTTCCTTTTAGTTCTATATATAGTAGCTTTGCCTAAAGTAACTGTTAACACGTGCCTTGATCGATTCCTGAATTGGGTGTCTCGATTACAAAAGCTTTGCTTCCGCAAACAACCTTAATGAAGACCGCTAAAGGCATCGAACAGTAGAGCTTAAATGTACAAGAAAGCCTATTCCACCAGTTAGCAGCATCATTCTGTACAGATTAGTCTTGTGGGCATGTAGCGGTCCATGTTGTAGGAATCACGGCCGGCTTTATAGATAGCGACCTGCCCATCGCTGCTGGCGATAATGGAAGCCAGCGTGGCAAAAAAATGCAGTCTAGGGAAGGCGCGCTCCGTCAGGTGGGGCTAAGTGTAATTCCCAAACTCGCCGTCTTCACTTTGGTCGCAGTAGGGCCTGCGACTGCTCCCCTAGAATGTAGCGGTCGTACCAATCAATGCCGATTGCACCGATCTCTGCTTATAATACTGTTACGAGGAAGGCGCAAGGAATACTGGTGTATTAGCAGGTATTTACAGGAAAACCAGTCCGAGTGGGAAGAGTCACCAGTCCAGCAAGGAGGCCGCAATTCGAGCGAGAGACAAATCCTCGTCTTCCTCTTCGTTCCCTCTCAGCGCTGGACGCATAGCCGGCATGGCGCAGGCACATAGTCCCACGGTGTCTCAGGCGGCAACCATAAGGTTTCACCACATCATCCTCGGAACAATACAGGCGAGCAACGACAATACCGGCCAGCAACCCCGTTTCTTAGCTATGCAAGCGCCAACGTACACAAGTGAACCAAACGTCTACCACATGCGCGTGCTCGACTACCGTTCTTTATTTTCAAGCATGGTTGTGCATTTGAACACGCGGAAACCTTGTTGACTTCACTTTACGTCGAGGAGCTTTCTTTCGACGGGAAGCTCGTCTATGCACGCGCAAAAGTTCACAGGGGAGGCTGGAATTTGTACAAACATCCAAACAGCGCCATTCTGTGCGAAGAGGCGTCATTCTTGCGGTAAACTGTTTTTCAGCGAAGAAAGCACTAATCCACGTCAACCTTTTCAGCGGCGCTGCGGTGTTTTCCCCATAACTGGAGCGCCACGTTTGCAAAAACTCCGTCGGGGTGGCTTATAAGCCCAACAAATGACAAAGTTGAGTATGCCAGCCGTCTTAGGTGAATGCTTGCATTGAGAACCAGTCGCCTTCGGGATACCTTTCGAGCCACTTCCCCCGCACCCGATGACTGGAAACTGTTGAAAACAAATTGCCTTTACTGTGCGCCTGCTGGGCTTGCTCAACTGTACGCCACAAATAGCATCGCGTACGATGTGTTCACTGGAAGTACGATGCAAAGATATTGCATGATCTTACATCAGTTTCTTTCGCAAATGTGTTTCTTTTGGCTATTTTCATATCCGAGCCTAGCCTAAGTCGACTAAAAACTACGATCATTATGACGGAAAAGTGCAAACTTAACGAGACAAGAGAGCGGCACAAGAAGAGTGCTCGTGTTGTGTCCTCCTCCCGCCGCGTTAAGTTTCCGCCGTCCAATCATTATGAATGTATAGCAGCTGGCCCAGTTCTCGACCTTGTTATAACCGACAACCGCAGCATCACACTTACTGTAGCTACTCTCTCAAGAATCACTGCTCATGTTGCTGACCTACACTGCCTCAGAAGCTGAATGTGCGTTAAATTTCCGACGCACGCTGTTTTTTGTTGTTGTTGTTGTTTTATTTGCGCTATGCGTCGTAAGCCAAGGGAAATTAACACAACTGTAACTAACCGCACGCCGAGTGCTTCTTTCTGCTTTTCCTTTTTCTTTTGATGCACTTTGTGAAGCATTGCGCGCAAAGGGTTTCTTCGTGTTAATTTTTTCTGTTCCATGAATAGCAGGAAACTCGCTCAATATTTATTTTCTTCCTAATCTTTCGGATGTACTTGCGCTATCAAGCACGTGGAGTGCCATGGAACCCGTTAGCAAAGGTAAAGAAGCTGTGGACAGTTCTTTGCAGACGATATCCAGGTGGACGCGGTTTCGGTGGGCGCCGGTAGGGTGCGCGCTTTCTCCAGCCTAGCAAAGTAACGATTACGCTTTAAAAACGTATTTGAGCACACGGCCGATGCAACAGAAGGTGTGCACTTTCCTCAGTGTAAATCGGCAAAGACAGAGCCCAACGGACCGAGAGAAAGACGAGATAACAACGATGGCAGGCCGAGCAAACGCGTATGCAGCGGGGTAATGGGGATTAAATACAGCGCCAGCCTGTCCAGTGGCGTCCAAACAAAATAACCAAACAAGCAATAACAAATTTGGATTTGGCACGCGGAATCGGCGAACACGGGCAGGTCGTGGAAGGAATTTTCCATCTACGATGTAAGGAAATAATTTTGCTTATACAGCGACACCCAATTGCCTTACTGGATATAACTGCTCGTTTCATGACGAAATGCCTGAAAACACCCTTACTTTTGCGTATGCTGACTGCCCTTGTGCGGATACGACCTTGTTCTTTTACTTCTTCTCTAGCTTTACAGTTTCGGGCGCAACGTTTGGAAGTTGCGCATGGGCTATGTGGTGCACCGTACACTGCGGTCTAAGGCTTAATTTTGACTCTCATGGGAATCGTTAGCGTGCTCTGAGATCTCCACACACCGATGTTTTGGCTTTTTCGCCCCCCACTTCCCACCCCTACACACACACACACACACACACACACACACACACACACACACACACACACACACACACACACACACACACACACACACACACACACACACACACACACACACACACACACACACACACACACAC